>NC_138774.1:250703408-251230242 GCF_965119305.1 Pelophylax lessonae
CTTTTCCCAGAGATATCAATATCATTCACCAAACATTTCATATTCATAGGCAGATCTGAAGCATTTGCACTCATCAACTTCTTAAACTTTTCGCCCTCCTGAGCGAGTCGCAGTAAAGGCCTACTATTTGATTTGATATTCAGTTTATATTTCTTGCCAAACTCTTCACAGAAGAAGCCAACCAGAACATCATCAACTTTCCTTCCACCAACATAGGGGTCAAAGGCAACAACACAGTTGAACCCAGCGATCTGGGTGGTATCCATTATAGACCTCCTCTCTGCATCAGTGAAGAAGCATGGAACTGCAACACATTCTTTTACAGGTTTCTTCAATGCACTTTCTGCTGAACTATTTGACCGCTCAAGGTCACCTAGTTCTTTTTCTCTATCTGAATTCCACATGGAATGCATCTCAAGATCACGATCAAACTTCTGCCACCCGTCTTTCACCAGTTCCATTTTGGAAACACTCCCTGAAAGGCACTTATTCATTTGCTTCACGTTTTCACCAACAGCCTTAGTTTTCTCCACTAGGTTTTCAGCCTGAACTGAGAAATCACCACATTTCTTACTCAGCTCCTTTGTTTGCTGAAGTTCTAATGATACATTTTCCAATGCTTGAAGTTTTTGAAGGAACGGTTTATTCCAAAGGGGTGATTCAAGCCACATGTCATCACATTTCTGAGGCTCACTCAGGACAGACCCCAAAACACTGATCCTTTTAAAAACTGCATCAGGCACACTATCCCCTCTTTGGGACAGATCCTCTGTTGCCTGGAATTCCTCTTCCAGTTCCTGCAACGGAATCTTCATCTCTTCTACTTGCTGTTCTAAGGCTCGCTTAGACTTTTCTAGCTCCTGAACGCTTTTCACAACATCATCCTTGGAGCTGACCAATTCTTCCATTTCTGTACGCAGCTGTTTAACACTTTCTAGTTCAGCCTTACACTCTAGAGCTTCCTCCAAAGAGCGAGCCAAGAACAGGGCTTTGCTCTCGTTATCACGCACCTCCGTTTCTGCACGTGCGCGTTCTTCTGCATATTTTGCAGACACAGTCTTCTCTTCACCAAGCATCTGATCAAACTTCTTTTTCACATCTTCAACACACTGTAATGAACCAACGCTTTCTTCCATGCGTTTTTTCATATCCGCTATCTGAGCTTGCAATGTTGCGACTTGCTCTGATAGGTTTTTCTTTGCTTCCGCCTCCTCTTTTAATTGTTCCAGGAAGCCATTTTTCTCATCTTCCATTTGTTTGAGCTTTGTGCTAAAACTCAGCCTTTGACACCTCTCTTCCTGTAAGAGTTCCTGCGTGTCTTGCAGCTGCGATTCCAAGATAGAAAAATCTTCCGCAATTTCTCTAGATTTGCTGTCTGCTTGAGAAAGCTGATTTGTAACATTGTCCAACTCAACCTGCAATCGGGTTGCCTTCTCTGACAGCTTAGCACACACTCGGTCACCTTCTGACACCTTGACTTGCGATTCCTGCAGCTGTGCCTCTACTTTTTTTCTCTTGTGTTCAGAATCTCCTTTTCCCTGCATAAGAGCTTTCACCTCACTGGCTAGCATCTGGGAATAAGAATGTAATTCTGCCACACAGGCTTCTTTCTCCTTTAACTGCTGCTGGACACGTTGGGCTTCATCTTTCCAACTTTCACAGTCCGCACGCCATTCATCTACCACATTGCTCAAAGTAGTGAGCTCATACACAGTACTCAGTAATTTAGCCTCTCTTTCACTTTTCTCTTTGTCGCTGAGAGACAATGTCGCTTTCAGAGCGACATTCTGTTCCTGCGACTCCTGCAGGTCTATTTTTGTAACTTCCAAACACTGAAGACTTTTTTCCAGCTGATTACGCAACTCCAACATATCAGCCATACTTTGCTTCTGCAAAGTCTGAATTTCACTTTCCTTTTCCATGAGGATGGTATCTTTCTCCATTATAGTCTCTCTGCGTTTTTGCAACTCGACCAAAAGAAGAGCAGTGGATTCTTCCCACTGTAACACATGAGACTTGAGTAGTTCATTCATTTCCTGCAAGTTTCTATGCTCCATTTTAAGCAATTCCAAGGCTTGTTCCTTTTCTTCCATTTTCCGTTGCAAGGCATCCAACTCAGCCCTGCACACATACTCGGTTTCCTCCAAACCGATGGCCTCCATTGGCTGCTGGCGTCTCTGTTTCCAGCCTGCCATGCTCTCTTGATGAGCCTTTTGTTGAGCTGCAAAGCTCTGCTGAAAATCCGCATTTGCCTGCTGTTGAGCTGCATTTGCTTGCTGTTGAGCTGCATTTGATATAATCAGATGTTTCAACATCTCCTCCATTTTGAGCTTACTTTTCATCTGAGCACACTGCGTCTCCATAGCAGTTTCATCAGTGTTGCTAGGGACAACAACCTTCCTCTTTAGTAGACTCTCTTTAGGCATGGATGGGGCTGGTTCAGACGGCAACATCCCCTCCATCCATAGAATCCGGTCTCTCATTTCATCTATCTTTGCATTCTTCAGGCGTTTTGAACGCCCCATCTTCAATAACTCCACAAACAAATTTTTCACAGTCCAGCAAAAAATTTTCAGACCACTGTCTCTTTAACACATGTTTTTCTCTCTCTTGCAAGATCTCTTTTCCTGCACACACAGTTTGTGCAGTCACTTGCACCAGACACAACAAAGTTCATCAAATAATTTTGAGACCGCTGTCTCTTTAAAACACTTTTTTTTTTTCTGTCAGGATCTTCTCTCCTGCACACATAGATTGTGCAATCTCATGCACCAGATAAAGTTCATCAAACATTTGCACTTCCTTGCAGGGATCTCTGCTTATGCCCACTGCATACCTCCACCATATGTAAGGGATTAGCTCGGTGGTAGGCGTATGGGTGACCCCTTTGGGGGTGCGTTTTCACAGAGATAGCCGATTAGAGGTTGAAAAACAAGACTGATTTATTCATGCAATTTACTTAACACAATTGCAAGCATCAAAACAGCCAAAATAAAATAAAAGACAAAATAAATCCTTGCCTCTGTGGGCGGCTACCTTCTCACAGCTGGAACCTACCTAAGAAGTCTTTCCAACCTACTGTTGGGCCGACACTGCTGATCCTACAGCAGACACTCAAATGTCCATTTGTTTGCTTTTCACACAGCACAAACATTGTCCATTGAACATGTCCCTTTGTTTTCTTTCACACAGCACATGTTCATTTATAACAGGATCCTTTACTCTTCAGATTCTTCACATTGAACACAGTTCATTTAACAGGTCCCTTTACTCTTCACACTCTTCACATGGAACACTTTGTCTTCTCACCTTTGAGACGTCTTCACTCGTGGTTACCCTCCTTAGCTTCACATCGCTGTAGGGGGTCTTCTCCCATGCTCACCAGCTTGTCGGGAGGCACACATCCGACTGTCCCCCTCTCCCAGCCCACACGGCGACAGGCGGCAGCAGTCCTTCTCCCATGCCCACACGGCGTCGGGAGGTACACGTATGTCTGTCCTCCTCTTCCCAGCTCACACAGCGACAGGAGGCAGCACTCAATAGATTTTCTCTGGACAAATTATAGAGGCCTTGATCTCCTCATTCTGAACAGCTGAATGGTTTTCAACTTCCTGCTGGCTCTTTTTGCAGCCAACACCCTATAGTATCAGTGAACTTTTCAAAGCAGGTGGGAATGTGTCTCCTCTCAGTGACTACATTCCCAGATTTACCTGACTTCCTGTCACAATATATATATATATATATATACATACATTATATATATATATATATATATATATATATATATATATAAAAAATATAAATGTTATGTGTGTGTTTGTGTTTTGTGCAACGTTCAATGTTTGAATTTCCCTCCCTAGTTCCGCTCCCATGCAGCATTGCTCGGGGATACCGATCCTAGCCTAAAAAATCCTCCCCGAGTCACGCTCGGGGTTACCGCTAGGATGGTTAATGTAGAATGACCAGCGAGACCCCTTAATGTAGAATGACCAGTGTGACCCCTTGATGTAGAATAACCAGCGTGACGCCTTAATGCAGAATGACCAGCGTGACCCCTTAATGTAGAATGACCAGCGTGACCCCTTAATGCAGAATGACCAGCGTGACCCCGTAATGCAGAATGACCAGCGTGACCCCTTAATGCAGAATGACCAGTGTGACCCCTTAATGTAGAATGACCAGCGTGAGCCCTTAATGCAGAATAACCAGTGTGACCCCTTAATGTAGAATGACAAGTGTGACCCCTTAATGCAGAATGACCAGTGTGACCCCTTAATGTAGAATGACCAGTGTGACCCCTTAATGCAGAATGACCAGTGTGACCCCTTAATGCAGAATGACCAGCGTGACCCCTTAATGCAGAATGACCAGCGTGACCCCTTAATGTAGAATGACCAGTGTGACCCCTTAATTTAGAATGACCAGCGTGACCCCCTTAATGTAGAATGACCAGCGTGACCCCTTAATGTAGAATGACCAGCGTGACCCCTTAATGTAGAATGACCAGCGTGACCCCTTAATGTAGAATGACCAGTGTGACCCCTTAATTTAGAATGACCAGCATGACCCCTTAATGTAGAATGACCAGTGTGACCCCTTAATGTAGAATGACCAGCGTGACCCCTTAATGTAGAATGACCAGCGTGACCCCTTAATGTAGAATGACCATTGTGACCCCTTAATGTAGAATGACCAGCGTGACCCCTTAATTTAGAATGACCAGCGTGACCCCTTAATGTAGAATGACCAGCGTGACCCCTTAATGTAGAATGACCAGTGTGACCCCTTAATGTAGAATGACCAGCGTGACCCCTTAATGTAGAATGACCAGTGTGACCCCTTAATGTAGAATGACCAGTGTGACCCCTTAATTTAGAATTACCAGCGTGACCCCTTAATGTAGAATGACCAGTGTGATCCCTTAATGTAGAATGACCAGCGTGACCCCTTAATGTAGAATGACCAGCGTGACCCCTTAATGTAGAATGACCAGTGTGACCCCTTAATGTAGAATGACCAGCGTGACCCCTTAATGTAGAATGACCAGTGTGACCCCTTAATGTAGAATGACCAGCGTGACCCCTTAATGTAGAATGACCAGTGTGACCCCTTAATGTAGAATGACCAGTGTGACCCCTTAATGTAGAATGACCAGCGTGCCGTGCCCCCCCCCCCGAGACCGTTGCACTTACCTGTCCCTCTGTCCCCCGGCGTCTCCTCGAGTCCTTCTGCCTCCTCCTCGGCCGCCAATGCCATCGCATCGGAAGACGAGGGCGGAGCTGGGAGGAGGAGGGGGCGGGCGGCAGCAGAGATGGACAGGACACGGAAGACGAGGGCGGAGCTGGGAGGAGGCGGCGGGCGGCAATGGAGATGCACAGGACACGGAAGAAGAGGGCGGAGCTCGGAGGAGGAGGGGGCGGAGCTGGGAGGAGGAGGGGGCGGGCGGCAGCGGAGATGGACAGGACACGGAAGACGAGTGGGAGCTGGGAGGAGGAGGGGGCGGGCGGCAGCGATGGGTGAACTGAACGCGGAAGACGAGGGCGGAGCTGGGAGGAGGAGGGGGCGGGAGGCAGCCGCATTATCGGAGATATTATCCGGCAGCCAGATTTTCCGGGACTTCAGCCCAGCTCCACGGGACCCCGGGACCCCCTTCAAATTGCGGGACAGTCCCGCGGAATCCGGGACGGTTGGGAGGTATGTTGCTACCCTTTAAAAAACATTTTGTCAACAGGGTGAACCGCCACATTGTGATCAATAGCAACTACAATGGGGGGGGCAAATTGGGACTTTAAAGGTGCAAATGATGGAGAAAAATCTGAATTCTCAAAAATTGAACATTTTATTACACAAAGAAAAAAAGACAAGACAGGACATTTGATAAAATGTTAAAAACAAAGGAATGCACTAAAAAATATCAACTCTACATGTCGCCCTAGTGTGAACCGGGGCTTAGGGATTACATTTCCCATTTCCCCTGTATTGCTGGAGAAAAATGTGTATTCAATCCTTTAATTAAGTTTACTTAATTTCTTGTTCAGTATAACATATGCCTTATATTTTTTCTATAAAGTGTTATTGCTTATAGACATTTCCTAGCTACGTTTTAGTGGTGTTGTGACTTAGAAACCCCTTCCACAGTAGCCTAGACCCATCACAATATGGACGGCTATTGTGGAAGAGATTTCGATGGATTAATGGACAAGTTCCATCAAGCTCAAAGCTCCTCAGTAGGGGGAATTACTCTTGACCACTTCTTTTTGAGATTACGCAGATTATTGGAAAAAAAATCCAAGATATTTTGGAATAAAAAATACTTTCTAAAATATATTGATGAAAAGTTGGTCCCTTGGGGACTAAGGATTCAGATTTTTCCTTTGATTAAAACAGTCAATTAAGAGTTAAAAAGTGAATGGGAAATGAACTTGCATTCCTGTTCCTTGAAGATGATGAATTTATTGTGTTCACAGTACACAAAAGATTTGGATAATGTGAACAACGATATAAAACAACTCTTTGTTGACAGTGCACTGTTACTGAACGATCCCTCCTTTTCCCAGAGAGAAATTAAAATGCAAAAACAATTAGAATCATTTGTAGGCAATTTAATAAAAACAAAAGAAAAAAAGTTTGCCAGAGATAAGCAAGCATATCAACAAGATGAAGCTTACCACTGGACAAGAGAAAGAAACAATAAACGAACATTCAAAAATCCTCATTTCAGCTCTTTTCATTCACAAATGCACACCAATGAGGTTAGTGATTCAGACCTGTCGTCTCAATCATCTACTTCATCATCACATGTCAAGTCCCAGCACTACACCAATCCTCACCAAAGTCCTCACAAACGAAAAATAGAGGGTAAAAGAAATCCCAATATGTCCTCTAAACGCACCACCCTTGTCCCTCCTGAATATCACCAATCACTTCCTCAATCTCCTTCTCAATTTTCACAAAATCTTGGGGATTTAACTATTGAAAATTCTTTAGTCACCCCAAGTCCTAACACTACTTCTTCCTCCAAAATGAATCACAGCACAGTGGTGAATAATGAAGTTCGCACGGCACCCATTTTTCAGTCCACTAAGAGCCTACCTAGTTAGCAACCAGTTCTGGAACCTCAGGGTTCGGATCCGGATGCTTTGAAAGTCATAAATTTATCCAGCAAAAAACTCAATGAAATTCAAATACAGGTCCTGTCCCTTGGTCTAACTTATTGTCCTACTCAGAAAATTGATACTTTTGAGTTAATTAAGGATGTTCATCTGTTTGCGCGCAGACTGATGTTTAAAGTAATTTATGACAAAAACAATCACCCCCCTGATCAACTTAATCAGTCTCACTGCCAGCCTGCACAGGACCATGAACTTTCTTTGGCGGAGATGCAGGCACTCAGTGATTTGATGGAGCTCTGGGAAGAGGGAGAATCGTCAGGTTGGCCTTTTAATGAGGAGCCAAATCTTCTGTTGGACACTTCAAAGGGCTCAGAGGTGGATGCCATATTCCCACCCCCAGCTACTTACAAATCTAAATCTCAATTTTTTCCTCTACTGCAATCTAATCCGAATATTTGGGCTTTTACCCAACAAGTGATTAGAGAAATTAAAAAACTAAGTGGAAAGATTTGAATTCCTCAAATCTGAATGATAGTCAGATTAAGGCCATTCAATCGCTCCAGAACGACTCTTCCCTTACTATCAAGCCTTCAGATAAGGGAGGAAATGTCGTTGTAATGGACACAGTTGGATACGAGGCCATGGTTCTAGATATTTTAAACAACAAAGATTGGTATAGAAAAATTTCTGAAAGTTTCCTAGCAAGAATAGTCATCAAATATCGTCAACTTATTTCTGAGGCCTACTCCAGAGCCCTCATAAATAAGAAAACATGGGAGTTCCTAAATGTAAAAGATCCAAAAACGCCCACTATGTATGCTCTACCTAAGGTCCACAAGAACCTCAAAAAGCCTCCAGGCAGGCCAATAGTCTCTGGTAATGGTTGCCTAACAGAGCGAGCCAGCCAATTAGTGGATGACTATCTACGTCCCCACGTATTGGCTTTACCCTCATACATTAGAGATACAAGTGACTTGATTAAAGCTATAGATGGCATTCAAGTTCCTAAAGATGCATGGCTGGTGGGTATTGATGTGGAGGCCTTGTACAACTCTATCCCACATCATTGTGGGGTTAGAGTTGTGGAGGGCTTCCTATCAGAGAGAGGAGGTTCTTCATCAGAATACAATGTTTTCATCATCTCACTTCTTAGATTTATTCTGTCAAATAATGTCTTTCTATTCAATGGTTCCCATTACCTCCAGGTGCAGGGTGTGGCTATGGGGACCAAGTGTGCCCCCTCCTATGCCAACCTGCACCTGGGGGGATGGGAACGTGATCTCTTCTCCAGGGAGGATCTCGAGTCTCTTTTCTCCTGTGTACTCCTATGGAGAAGATTTATTGATGACATTTTTATGATTTGGACAGGTTCTTCAACTATGTTATTGAAGTTTCTTGAAACTTTAAAAATCAATGATTTCAATCTCAAATTTACATATACATATAGCCAGAAATCATTGGATTTCTTGGATATCACCATCTATGTAGGTGAAGATGGAACATTGGGCTCCACCCTCTTTCATAAAACCACCGCAGGGAATACCAACCTGAGGGCAGATAGCTCCCACCCCCAACCATTGATATCGAGTATACCATATAGTCAAAACTTAAGAATTAGGCGTAATTGTACCCAATTAGAAGACTTTGAGAGAGAGGCAAAAAAATTACAGAGACGATTACTATGTAGGGGATATAGCAGGGCATGTCTTAAAAGATCTTATCATAGAGCTAAAAAATGGAACAGAACTGATTTGATTTTTGGCAAAAAGAAAAAAACTACAAATACTGATGAGGTACGGCTAATTACTCGTTACTCTGGCCAATATGACCAGGTACGATTAATTTTAAAGAAATTTTGTACCTCTTAGAGGCTGATGAAAAGGTGTCCAAATATATTGGTGACCGTCCTCAAATAACATTTAAAAGGTCTCGATCATTAAGGGACCAGCTGGTCCATAGTCACTACACTCCTTCAAACAAAGGCAAAAAGAAATTAACGGGCACATATTCTTGCAGAAGATGTAACTTCTGCAGATATTTGCCTAATTTGAGTGAAATTGTTCTTCCAAATGGAAAATTATACAAACCCAATTTTTATGCAAACTGCCAAACTGTTGGAGTTGTATATGTAATGTACTGTAGTTGTAAAGCCTTCTATATAGGCAAAACAAAAAGACCTTTTTTTAATAGAATTCGAGATCACGTGAAACTTGTCAAAAACAAGAAGTTCGAAAGTCCCATTAGCCGACATATGGGTCAATATCATGGCTTTGATGACAAAATGATGACATTTTTTTGCTTTAGAACATGTCCCACTGAATGAACGAGGTGGAAGTGTAGACAGAAATTTATTGCAACGTGAAACAAAATGGATATTTAATTTATCAGCCATTCAGTATCCTGGTATAAATGAATCCATTAGTTTCAAGCCCTTTCTTGGCTAGGCAATGTCAAAAGAATTTATTGTTAGTTTTCAACCCTAATAGTGGATTTTAACTAACAGTTCAGGATCCTGTGCTTTGACACAACATCCCCTTTTCTTATGCTTCATGCATTGTGAATTTATACAGTGTTGATATGAATTGATTGTATTATATTTTTCAGATGTAGTTCTCTACTCACAAAAGAACAAGGAATTTCTCCTCCTTTACCAAACTGCTTTCAACAAATTCCTGATCCTTGCCGGTAGGTGGGCATGACTGGGGGCGTCAAACAGATCGGGTGACTTTTTTCCATCAGATTGAGAGGCAATTTGAACTGGGCCTTCATCTTGCCTCTGCCTTTGTTGCCCATATGGGCACCCGCGGTGCCCTACCTTATTCTTCCAGGCAAAATTGGTCCGGCCTGGTTAGTAGCAGCACCGCTTTTGATTCCCGGCTGATTTCCTTTTTTGGAGCCTTATACCATAATTTATTCCTCTCTTTTTTCTTTACTTTTGTTCAGCAGCTAAATGCATATTTCTTGCTATATACACTAGAGAGTAATTGAGGCAGATTTTTGTATGTGTCACGGAACCATGAACCAGACGTACAACAACAGATAGTGAAAATAAGACAGCTTTATTGAAAAACAAGCTATAAAGCAAAAGTCCAAACGGATGGCGAAACCGATGCAGAGTCTTTGCGAAGCCAGGGGTCAGGAACCAGCAGGGTAGTCAGACGAAGCCAGGATCAGGAACCAACAGGGTAGTCAGACGAAGCCAGGATCAGGAACCAACAGGGTAGTCAGACGAAGCCAGGAACAGGAACCAGAAGTAGCAGCAGTCTTAGTAGCATGTGAACACAGGAGGACCAAGCAGGGAACTGAAGCCACAGACCTCCTATATATATGAGCTAGGCACCCAGCTCCTCCCAGTGGGAAGGAGGAGCCGCAGGGTGGGAGGCTACAAGAAACCCAGAAACCAAGATGGCCGCCAGCACATGTCAAACGAAGGAGAACAGCAAGAAGGTAAGACCATGACAGTACCTCCCCCTCAAGGGCCCCTCCTCCGCGGAGTAAAGAACGGTTTCTGAGGGAAGCGTGCGTGGAAGGCTCGGAGCAAGGCAGGAGCATGGACATCTGCGGAGGGAACCCAGGAACGCTCCTCTGGACCATAACCACGCCAATGAACCAAAAACTGCACCCGACCGCGGACCAGGCGTGAGTCCAGGATATTGCTCACCTCATACTCCTCACGATTGCCCACTCGGACCGGACGAGGCCGAGGAACCGAGGAAGTGAAACGATTACACACCAGAGGCTTCAACAGGGAGACATGAAACACGTTGGAGATCCGCATGCCAGGAGGAAGCGCAAGGGCATAGGCTACCGGGTTTACCCTGCGAAGCACTCGGAAGGGACCAACAAAGCGAGGCGCCAGCTTGGGAGTGGGCACTCGAAGGTTGAGGTTGCGGGTGGACAACCATACACGGTCTCCGGCCTGGTAGGAAGGAGCAGGCGCTCGTCTGCGATCAGCCTGGAGTCTCTGGCGCTGCGCAGAGACCTCAAGGGACTTCTGGATCTGTACCCAAGAAGCACGTAGGACGGAAAGGTGATCCTCCACAGCCGGAATATCCTGGGGAGAGAATACCTCCGGTAACACGGCAGGTTGGAACCCATAGTTGGCAAACTCAGCCCAAGGCAGGAGGTCAACCCAATTGTCTTGGTGATCGGAGACATAGCAACGAAGGAATTGCTCCAAGGCCTGATTGGATCGTTCTGTGGCCCCATTGGACTGAGGGTGGTAGGCCGAGGAGAAGGAGAGATGAATCCCCAACTGGGAGCAAAAGGCGCGCCAGAACCTGGACACAAACTGACTCCCCCGATCCGACACAATCTCCTTGGGCAAACCGTGCAACCGGAAGACCTCCCTGGCAAAAATCGTGGCCAACTCCTGTGCAGAGGGTAACTTCTTGAGAGGAACACAGTGACACATTTTGGAAAACCGATCCACAATCATGAGAATGACCGTATGGCCTCGGGATGCAGGGAGGTCCACAATGAAATCCATCCCCAGGTGTGACCATGGGCGCTCCCCGGTGGCTAAGGGTTGCAGAAGGCCCAACGGAAGGTGCCGAGGGGACTTACTCTGGGCACAAACGGAGCATGCCGCTACATATGCGGCGATGTCGGAACGTAGGGAAGGCCACCAGAACAGACGTGAAACAGCCCAGGACAGCTGATTCTTTCCAGGATGCCCCGCGGTCTTGGAGTTATGGTAGGTTCGCAACAACCGAGTGCGCAACTCCTCAGGCACAAAACATCTGCCGTTGGGTCTCCCAGAGGGAGCACCAGATTGAGCCGCCAAAATCTGCTCACCCAGGGGAGAGGTCAGGCTGGTGCGAATGGCAGCCAGGATCTGATTCGGAGGTATGACCGAAGTCGGAATCGACTCCTCCCTGGACAGGTCGGAGTACTGCCGTGATAAGGCATCAGCCCTGATGTTCTTGGAACCGGGTAGGTAGGAGACCACGTAATTAAAACGTGACAAGAACAGAGCCCATCTGGCCTGACGTGGTGTCAATCTCTTGGCCTCAGAGAGGTAGGTCAGATTCTTGTGGTCCGTCAGGATGAGGACCGGAACCACCGAACCCTCGAGCAAGTGCCTCCATTCTTTTAGAGCCTGTACGATGGCCAATAACTCCCTGTCACCAATCTGGTAGTTGCACTCCGCGGAAGACAGTTTCCGGGAGTAAAACCCACAAGGAAGCAGAGGACCCTCTGGTGTTCTACGCTGAGACAGAAGGGCGCCTACTCCCGTCTCAGACGCGTCCACCTCGAGGACAAAGGGCAAACCAGGGTTGGGATGCGACAGAATCGGAGCCGACACAAAGGCGGACTTTAGAGCCTCAAAAGCTCGGATGGCCTCGGGCGGCCAGACCTGGGAATTACTGCCCTTCCTGGTCAGATCCGTGAGAGGCTTGGCTAGCATGGAAAAGTCCCTGATGAACTTCCGATAATAATTGGCGAAGCCCAAAAAGCGCTGCAGGGAGCGAAGACCACTGGGCTGGGGCCACTGTAAGACAGCCGAAACCTTCTCAGGATCCATGGAGAACCCCTCAGCGGAAATGATGTAACCTAAGAAGGTTACCTGGGATCGGTGAAATTCGCATTTCTCAAGCTTACCGAACAGCTTGTTCTCTCGTAACCGTTGCAACACTCGTTTGACATCCAGAATGTGGGTCTCCATGGACTCAGAATATACCAAGATGTCATCCAGGTAGACCACCCCACACTGCTGCAACAGGTCACGGAAAACATCGTTGATGAATTCCTGAAAGACTGCGGGCGCATTGCACAGCCCAAAGGGCATAACCAAGGATTCATAATGACCGGTCCTGGTGTTAAACGCGGTCTTCCACTCATCGCCCGCCTTGATCCTTACGAGGTTATATGCCGCCCTCAGGTCGAGTTTGGTAAAGACCGTGGCCCCTTTAAGGCGATCGAACAGCTCGGAAATCAAGGGTATCGGGTAAGCGTTCTTGATCGTGATGCGATTGAGACCCCTGTAATCGATGCAAGGCCTCAACTCACCGCCCTTCTTTTTCACAAAGAAAAATCCAGCCCCTGCCGGGGACGAGGATTTGCGAATGTGTCCACGTGAAAGCGCCTCCCTCACGTACTCCTCCATGGCCTCATTCTCCGCTACCGACAGTGGATAGACTTTGCCACGAGGAGGAACGGCACCAGACTGTAACTCGATGGCACAATCGTATGGGCGGTGCGGAGGTAGGGCAACCGCGCGCACCTTATCGAATACATCCCGGTACTCCTCGTATTCAGGGGGCAACAGAGAGTCCGAGGAAGTACACAGCAACTTGACAGGCCCATGGATGCAACTAGTCCCACACTGCGGTGACCACGAGAGGATCTCGGCCGATCTCCAATCGAAAATCGGATTATGCTTCTGGAGCCAGGGGTACCCCAAGACCACCGAGTAGTGTGGAGACGAAATAACCTGGAAGCAGACCGACTCTCTGTGGACGGCACCAATGGCTAACCCCACTGGAAGGGTCTCATGAGTCACGTGTGGCGGCAGAAGGGGTCTGCCGTCTATCGCCTCAAGAGCCAGAGGAGAACCTCGAGCCTGCAGAGGAATGGAATTGGCGGCAGCGAACACACTATCAATGAACAAACCACCAGCACCAGAGTCCACCAACGCCTGGGTCGTCACCGAGCCCCCGACCCAGGAAAGGACAACAGTGATCAGTGGTTTGTCAACACGGGAAACCGGGGACGAGGAGACTCCACCCAAGATCTGCCCCCGACAGGATCTCAGGTGCGAGCGTTTCCCTGGACGGTTCGGACATGCCAACCGAAAATGTCCACCGAGACCACAGTACATGCATCGGCCCTCGCGTCTCCGGAGTACCCTCTCCCCCTCGGACAGGCGAGCAAACCCCAGCTGCATGGGTTCACCCCCAGACAAGTCATCCCCAGGAGGCGTGGGAGGAGAGGGAGGCACGGGTGGGACAACAAAGGTAGGCGCCAATCTGTTAGGAGGCCTCCGCAGACTCTCCTTAAAGGAAGGTCTCTCCCTGAGTCTGGTGTCAATCAAAATCAGGAAAGAAATAAGAGACTCGAGCTCCACTGGTAGGTCCTTAGCTGCAACCTCATCCTTCAAGGCATCCGAGAGACCATGAGAGAAAGCAGCGACCAGAGCCTCATTATTCCAGCCCACCTCTGCTGCCAGGGTACGAAACTCAATGGCGTATTCAGCTACGGATCGTGAACCCTGTCTGATGGACATAAGGAGCTTCGCAGCAGAGGCAGCACGAGCCGGCACATCGAATACCTTCCGAAGAGAAGCAACAAAACCGGAAAACTCGGCAACCACCGGATTGTTGTTCTCCCATAAAGGGCTGGCCCAGACCAAGGCCTTGTCCGAGAGCAGCGAGATTAAGAAGCCCACCTTTGATCTCTCAGTAGGAAAGGCATGTGGCAGCAACTCGAAATAAATGCCCACCTGGTTAAGGAAACCTCGGCACTGAGTTGGCTCTCCCCCAAAGCGCTGTGGAAGGGGGGCAGAACCGGACATACCCCGAAACACCGCGGGCGCAACAACAGGTGTCGGGGTAGACTCTGGCGCAACAACCGGAGCGGCAGTAGGAGCGGACCCAGGAGCGACAACCGACCCATCGGCAACGGGAGCGAAATGAACCGTGCGTTCAAGCAGGGTTTGCAACGCCACGGCGAACTGACCCAACAGGTGATCCTGCTGATCAAGTCTGGCAACCAGCATGGGTAGTGAGGATGGCCCTGTACCGTCAGAATTCGTGGCCTGTGGTACCGTGCGTTCAAGCAGGGTTTGCAACGCCACGGCGAACCGACCCAACAGGTGATCCTGCTGATCAAGTCTGGCAACCAGCGTGGGTAGCGAGGATGGCCCTGTACCGTCAGAATTCATGGCTTGGTCCTAATGTCACGGAACCATGAACCAGACGTACAACAACAGATAGTGAAAATAAGACAGCTTTATTGAAAAACAAGCTATAAAGCAAAAGTCCAAACGGATGGCGAAACCGATGCAGAGTCTTTGCGAAGCCAGGGGTCAGGAACCAGCAGGGTAGTCAGACGAAGCCAGGATCAGGAACCAACAGGGTAGTCAGACGAAGCCAGGATCAGGAACCAACAGGGTAGTCAGACGAAGCCAGGAACAGGAACCAGAAGTAGCAGCAGTCTTAGTAGCATGTGAACACAGGAGGACCAAGCAGGGAACTGAAGCCACAGACCTCCTATATATATGAGCTAGGCACCCAGCTCCTCCCAGTGGGAAGGAGGAGCCGCAGGGTGGGAGGCTACAAGAAACCCAGAAACCAAGATGGCCGCCAGCACATGTCAAACGAAGGAGAACAGCAAGAAGGTAAGACCATGACAGTATGTGACTGTGTCCTATAAAATCGTCTCTATATTTTATATATTTCAATATTCTCTCAGGTAAGTATCATCGCTTCAAGTAGCGCCATTTGGGTTGATCCGAGTGTTGAATCTATTTCGGACTATCTCTCCTTTTCAATTTACCTCCTCTGCTTACATGGCGACCGGACCGGATGTAGTCCTCCTCGACTTCCGGTTCCGGTTCGCATCATGTGATGCGGTAGCGTCGATATGACGCACTTCCTGCTTGGCTTCAATTGGATCGCCGGGTACATCTTGCTCTCACTTCTACGGTGACGTCAGACGCCGCGGGAGTGGAGAGGGTGTATAAATGCCGGCGCAACATGGTCAGTATTACACTAGACCACCGGGGAACGACATATGCGGTTGAAGATTTCTGCGGTATTGGAACATTTCTCTTTTTTACCACTCCACTGATTCCTTTTGGGCTTATTTATACTGATCAGGTTACTTTGCGCTTTATGCCCCTTTCTCTCCCTTGTGCAGCATTATTTTGGAGCATACCATTGGGAAAGTCTGTCGCAATTTGATGCCCGATTATATATCAGTCTGGATGGAACTTTATGTGTGCAATACTGCCTCATAAGGGTAAATATTCTTGGTCATTTTACCTTTTACCATCAGCATATATATATATATATATATATTTTTTTTTTACAATTCTATACTTATACACCATATATATATATTTTTTTGTTTTGCTTAAAGGGATGTTTCTTCTTGGGGATTTATATGGGACAATCTTGGTTCTCCCTCCCCGTTTTTGATATTGGAATACCTTTGAAGCATATTTTATTGCTATCTCAGAATAGGTAAATATATTCCTATCCAAGAATGTGATATTTATAAGTCACAAAATCCATATGGTTTCTAACATATTCCTATATTGCAGTCTCTCATTTTCAATACGTATTATCCTTGGCTTGGCTATCACCCTCTCTATGGGTCAACTTTAAGGGGCTAGATGTCTCAGTTCCTCCCTCCTCATTCATCTGGTCTCCGGCGCCTACGTTGTGTTCACCTCCGGCAAAAGAAAGGGGTCAGGTCTTTATAAAGGTACTTTTTTGATATTAGTGCTAAAACTGTGAAGTGTATGAGGGCATCAAATTTAGGACCTTTTGGTTTCTGCCCTAGCAGTTATTCCTTTGTTCTATTGTTTATGCTCTTTTTTTCTGTAACCTAGAAATGTTCACTCTCAAGAAATATCCGGCAAAACTCCTGAAGAAGCTATTATGAAGATAGCGAAACATGTAGAGTTGATATTTTTGAGTGCATTCCTTTGTTTTTAACATTTTATCAAATGTCCTGTCTTGTCTTTTTTTCTTTGTGTAATAAAATGTTAAATTTTTGAGAATTCAGATTTTTCTTCATCATTTGCACCTTTAAAGTCCTAATTTGCCCCCCCCAATTGTAGTTACTATTTATCATAGGGATGTGGTGCTTTTTATCCTATCTCTAGCAATATTTTCAAAAATTACATTGTGATCAATGTGCAGCATCAGAGCCGTCTTTAATATGGATTGGACCCTGGACAAAACATTTTCTTGCCCCCCCCCCTCCCCCACCCCGCAGCAATTGCAGCAATGTTCATGCATAGTGCCCCTTTACAAATCACAACACCCCATTAGATTGCAGCCATTTTCAGGTCATAGTGCCCCTTTACAAATCACAGTACCCCTTATCGCATCACAGCGCCCCATTACATTGCTGCCATTTTCACATCAGGGCGGTATGACTTAAACCTGCAGGAGGACCAGTTTTTTTATTTGTAAATTACTTTACTACTGCTTTAGGCCTGATTTATATGTATGCGGGCAGGGCCAGACTGGGTATGAAGACCAGCCCTGGAAAAAATTACATACCAGCCCCATAGCATTGCATCGTCATACCAGCACAACGTCATTTTCTTGTTAATGAAAGGTAAAATCATGCATTTTAAAGCACATTTAATGAGTGCATTATTTATAGATAAGACAGATATAAAAGCATATAGCAAGGACCTATATATAAAGAGCAAAAAAAAAAAGTTGTAAATGTGAAACAATCATCAAGATTAGACCCTTTATTATTAATACAATGCTGACCCCCCCTCCCCCTAATACAATGCTGTTCCCCCCCAGCCCCCTCCCCTTAGCACAATGCTGTCCCCCCCCCCTTATACAATGCTTATTCCCCCTTCCCCTAATACAATGCTGACCCCCCTCCCCCTAATATAATGCTGTCCCCCCCCCGGCCCCCTCCCCCTAAATTTGGGGGGGGATCAGCATTGTATTAGGGGGAGGGGGCCCAGGGGGGGCAGCATTGTATTAGGGGGAGGGGGCCAGGGGAGGGGGCCGGGGGAGGGGAAAAGCATTGTATTAGGGGGAGGTGGATCAGCATTGTATTATGGGCCCTAATACAATGCTGTTCCCCCCGGCTCCCTCCCCCTAATACAATGCGGATTCCCCCCTCCCCCTAATACACTGCTGATCCCCCTCCCACCCCCCTTATATACTGCTGAACTCTCCTGCTCCCCTAATACAATGCTGATCCTCCCCCTAATACAATGCTGTTCCCCCCTGGCCCCCTCCCCCTAATACAATGCTTTCCCCCCCCCGGCCCCCTCCCCCTTATACAATGCTGATCCCTCCCTCCCCCTAATACAATGCTGTTCCCCCCTGGCCCCCTCCCCCTAATACAATGCTTTTCCCCTTCCTGGCCCCCCTCCCCCTTATACAATGCTGATCCCTCCCTCCCCCTAACACAATGCTGACCCCCCCCCTCCCCCTAATACAATGATGTTCCCCCCTGGCCCCCTCCCTCTAATACAATGCTGTTTCCCCCCTCCCCCTAAATTTGTATTCTGCTGGCGGGGGGTCTGAAGGCCCTTTCTGGCCAGCAGAATACAGTGATTACTGCTAGCAGCTATAGCCTCCTGCAGTAATCAAATGTAAGAAATGTGGCTGGTTGTACCCAAGTTCATTGATGGACTGACTTGGGTACAATTAGCCTGCTGAACAGGCTGAATTTCTATCCATGTGTGGCTGGCTTTAGCCAGAGTCAAGAATGATCCAAGCTTCTCAATTATTAACTTTAGCATTCCTAGCTCTCCAAATACTAGAAGAGAAAATCTCAACACTAAACACAGAGACTCTAGAAACTTTGTCTCTACCCTTTACTAGCAGCAACAGCAAAGAAAAGTAAAAACACCCAAATTTCTACTCTTTCATTCACAACAGACCACATAATTTTCAATAGTGTTGTACATTCAAGGGAAAGACCTTTGAAGAACTCAAGGTGTTTCTATGGAACATTGACAATTGCTTCAAATGTTGTGCATTCAAAGAGAATTTTGGCAGAGACTGCAAGGCTGACCCCAGGCTCACCTGCGGCTGCGATCACATGCTGCTGGCTGCTGGCTGCTGGCGCGGCGTGTAAAGTCTCGTCTGTTGTGTGGGACAGTGGGAGGGATCGGCATCAGCGCGCCCGTGACAGTCGCAGTCACAGCCAGTCAGTTCCACCTCGCCACGCAGCCGCCCCGTGACGTCATGCCGCTCACAGCGGCTGACGTAGAAGAGTAAATATCGGACGGACCGTCCGTCACTCTCTGTCTGGAGCGCAGCAGGGGTCGGGGGCGGGGCTGCAGCGGCCATCATCATAGCGGCCGGCCCCAATCCTTAAAGCGGCGATGCGGCCATATCTTAAAGCGGCCATATCTTAAAGCGGCCCCAGAGTCGGCGGCCCACCGGGAAATTTCCCGGTATCCCAGTAGGCCTGTCCGGCCCTGTATGCGGGTTGGCAGCCCACATTTTAGAAGGGCACAGCATCCTATTCATTTGAATAGGCTGCTATGCCTGCGTTTCCCGTAGAAAAAAGGTGCATGCAGCATTTTATAATTTCAGTAGCCTTGAAATCCATCCTGCTTTTGCACCATGTGACTTACCTGCAGTTCCTGCACTGGCAAGCTTTCTGCGTTTTAGGTATGTGGGCCATGCATTTAAAAACAGTGCATTTGCATGACACAGTTGATGCAAATGCACTGTGTTTTTAAATGCATGGCCCACATACCTAAAAATGCAGCAAGCTTGCCAGTGAAGGAACTGCAGGTAAGTCGCATGGTGCATGATGCCACTGAAATTTTAAAATGCTGCATGCACCTTTTTTTTCTGCAGGAAAGCAGCTCATTCAAATGAATATGATGCTGTGCCTTTGAAAATGTGGGCCCCCAACCTGCATACATGTGAATCAGGCCTAAAGTAGGCCCAACAAGCAGTGTCTGGTCTGGTGGTGGCCCAGAGCCATGCAGCGTGCTCTCTAATAAATAAATCCTTCTGGACACAGCCTGGAATGGTCAGGATTTAGTAGCTAACTGGATTAAATGCGGTCATGTGCATTACACCCCCCCCCCCCCCCCCACCAGCCAATTAGTATGGAGACTTTAGTTCTGCACTGATGTGTGTTTATTTGGATGGGCAGCCAAATACACCAAAAAAAAAGGTGCATGTATTATTTTTGTTTAAACTCGGCAATACACTGCAATGCATTATTGTGTGCTGCAACGCGCCTGCATTGATAAGGTGCACTGGAGCGCCATTAACGTGTGCATGCACAGCTCAGTGTACACTTCTACAGAACGCTGCAAGCAGGCATTTGGGTTTATATTCATTTGTATTGCAGATAATGCATGTCTCTTCTGTAATAGGGAGCCTGCCTGCCTAGCTGCTGGTTTTTCTTTTTAGACTTTAGTTCCACTTTAAAAATGAATGGCACCGCAGTGCAACAACACACATTTCTGTGGAAACCTGAAGAGGATTTCCTTTATTTGAAGAGTTTTCCTGCTGCTTTTACAGGACAGGAAATGTGGGGAAATCTCCCCAATGGGGGAAAAAACACCCGACAGGCCATTTCACCCTTCATTACTCCATCCAAAGAGAAATAATCAAAGCTTTGGGGATTAGTTTGGGTGGGATAACTTTTCCCACAGGCTTAGTACATAGCTGCCCTCCCCACTGACGAGCAGTTACATACTGGTGTGTGAGTGTATTGTGTGCACAGGAAAAGTCATTCCTCTCATACCTGGCCTCTTTGATTTCAGATTCTCTCTCCTCCTTCAGGAGCTGTAGATAGGGTTTAATAAACTCCTCCACGCCGGCCCCAGCACACTATTCTCTCAGGGAGCTGTCTGCCTGCATCTTGTCCACTTATGCCTCGTACACACGTACCGATCGTCGGCCGACCGATCGGCAGTCTTTTGTCCAGGGATGTTCTGTCCGCTGAAAAGTGCAAAAGACTGCGCACGAATTTTGTCGGCCAACAACAGCCGACTGCAGAAGTGATCTCATGTGATGGTTAACTTTCCCTGTGTTTTTTCTTCTCTGAGCATGCCCAGTCTTGCAAATCTGCTGATTGTCGGCCGAATTCTGTACTGACTGGCGAACAATCGGCCGTTCTGGTGTCGGCCTACAAAAATTTTAATGCCTGCACAACAGATTCTGTTCGGCCGAAAATGCGCTGTCGGAAGCATCATACTAACAAGCCTACAATCAGCCGATCGGTCGTCCGCCGAATATTTACGGCCGACAATCGGTACGTGTGTACGAGGCATTAGACATGGCCCATGACATTTCCTGTGTAAGCAGAACTGCCTGTCTGTGCCGTGTTTCAGGGGGTCGGTGTCTCCAGTCCTGGCCAGCTCTGCTCTGATCAGTGGCTGTGGCTGTGTGACAGGACAGGACAGGAGCACTCTGCTGTCAGCTCCACTGTGCAGTCCTGGCTACTCCTACCTTGAGGCCCCCGCCACACACCATTCACAGCAAGGGGCGGGGCCAGAGCGTCAGTGGAGCTCACGGCCCCGCCCACCCCTCGCTCCTTGCTAGAGAGCAATGATTCATTCAGCACAGTGCGGAGGCTCTGTTGCCAGGCCCAGCCGGATGCCGGCTTCTGTGCACATAAAGTGACCGTCTAGATGCAACGGACTGGTAGATTTACAGCGGTCATCGCCAATGGGGTTTTCCGAATTGTGGCTTAAGAGGCAGCTCTGCTTTGGGCCCCTAAAGATTGACAGGGCCCTGGGCAGCTGCCCCTTTTGCCCTGCGGTAAAGATGGCCCTGTGCAGCATCTCCATCAAGAGTAACCCCATCCTAAGTAAACTTCTAAATTTTTGGCAGAGTGGGATAAGATTCAATGTTCATTAGGTGTACCCTGCTGTTGAGGAGATCTCCTTCTACGTCTGAATGATTGTAACATGTGTGAGCCACGTGGAACTGCAAATGTAAA
This sequence comes from Pelophylax lessonae, assembly GCF_965119305.1. Lineage (NCBI taxonomy): Eukaryota > Metazoa > Chordata > Amphibia > Anura > Ranidae > Pelophylax > Pelophylax lessonae. The sequence goes on from NC_138774.1 coordinate 250,725,152, forward strand.
GGATAACATTATTAATAATTCTGGCTTAGCAGCAGGCGTAATTAAAAACAGAAAACAGCTACACACACACATATGAGGATTGTTTATGGATTAGACAGGCCCAAAATCTTTCAGATGCTCAGTGCCCCTTCCAAACTGTTTCCTGAATCCTGCTTAAAGCTGACAATGATTGATTCACCACCAGTTAATGTTTGGAATGTCAGATTCTGAATTATCTTACTGCTTTATGAATGTTACTGTACCTGGCTGTCACCTATAATGTTGCTCATACAGATTCTTGTACATGATGCCTGCTCTATTATGAACTAGTCTAGACATATTACCTGGTTACTGTGTTGACTCAGGGGGGCCACCGATAGGGGTCGCCCTGTAGGGGGCCGGAGCCCTATCAATTTGACATGGGGGCCCGGCAGCTTGAAATCTTACTACGTGTGCAGGCAGTAAATAATATACAGTATATTTCTCTGTGGCTCCTAGGTTATTGATTGCAGTCGCACCGCAGACGCCACCCAAGGCCTGCAAGGTAAGTGACTATGCCAGCCTGACTGCAAAAGTAATCCTTATTTTGACACAATTTTTGATGTGTCTGTATGAGATTGGTAATCGTCTCTCTTTTACACAGTGAGTGATGGCATCAGACTGTGTGAGAGAGGGACAGTTCTTGGCCCTAACCTAAAGGTGTCCTACATTTAAAGTGTATATATATATATATATATATATACACATATACAGTATATAGGATTTTTTTTAACACTGCACTTACCAAGCCAGTATTAAATGTACCACAATTACAAACACACACACACACTAAATATATGTGTATATATATATATTGTATATATATATATATTTTTTTTTTTTGTGTTTCTTTGTAATTGCGGTGTACTGGCTGGGTAAGTGCGGTGTTAAAAAGAAAAAAAATAATATATACACTTTAAATGTAGGCATCTTTTTTGGGTGTGTATATGGATATATATATATATTTCTCTTATGTCCTCCGACAGTCGCCGCCTCTTCATATTCGTCACTATGGGGTTATTGACCTTTGCTCCGTAGGTGTAGCAAGGCAACAGAATATGTTAATATCAAATCTTTTAGCATATCCCACCCCCAGGGGGTGGTCCCCTCAGTCAATACCCTCCTGCTTCCTGCATTCCTACCTCAGTTTCATTTGTCTAGCTCAGGAGTAAGTTAGGCTGTTCCTGTGCTGGGGCTTTTCAGTCTCAGCTTCTTTTCTCTTTTTGATTTTATTTGGAGTTTTTCTCTCTTTCTTTTACTTAGCTGTTCATTTTCAGCTCTAGTTAGATTCTTCTGATGAAGATGATCGTGCGGAGCTGGGTCTCGGGCTGGCCTCCCTGGTTACCCGGGGTTCAGGGCCAGTGGCTTCCCAGCCTGGCATATATGAACAACCCATCCCTGTTCGCTGCAGTGATGCTGCGGTGAGGTGGCTACCTCACTGGACGCCATTTGCGGTTTCGCACCGCAGTTCCACTGCGTCCTGGCTGCGACTCTCCCTGTCCTTAGTGCAGCGGTTTGATCGCTTGTGCGCCATCCGGATGGTAAGTGTATTTCTGTGTGGGGACCTGTCTGTTTTGGGTGTCAGTCTGGGACTGTGGGACCCTGCATGTCTGTGTATAATGTTGAGCTCCCTGTCAGGATAGCTGCTTTTCTGTGGGCTGCAAGGGGGGGCTCTCCTACTCTGCTCTGTGTAACAGGCTGTGTAACATGCTGTATGCTGTGGATGACAGAGACATGTTGTGGGCATACTGTGCGGTGACTGCTGCTGTGGTCCGCCATTTTTTTACAACAAGCTTGTGGTGGCCGATTCTGTGTGGTGAGCGGGACGTTTTTGGCGCCAAACGCCGCTATTTTGGCGGCGATCGCGCGGGCCACATGTTAGTGTATCTGCCTCTGCAGCCTCAGCCGGCGGCCATGTTTGTGTAGCCTTACATAGGCTTTATAAGGGCGGTCAGTCTTGCATCACTTCCTTTTGCTCTGAGGACAGCGATCGGTGCAGCAGCCTGTGTGACCTCTCCAGGTTTTACCTTCCCTTATTCCTGTATTCCTTGCCTAGTATTCCTTGTCCCTGTGGGGGTCGGGTCAGTGTGTTCAGTGGGTGCGGTGGGCTACGCTCGCCGCGATCTTAAAGGGGCAGTACTCCTCTTTTTCTTACAACACTGGGGCATGGATTCTCAGGAAAGCAAGTTTCCTACCACTTTAGTGGGGGGCCAAGGGGCTGCTGCTTCCCCCGAGGGGGCTGATTTGGCTACTATTGTGGCAAACCTAGCTGCTCAGGTGCAGATACTGGTGGCTGATCGATCCACAAAACGGTCCAGAGTGTCCATTTCCTCTGATTCAGAGGGCGATGGGGCTGCTATGGCTGGGGTGCCCTTCTCAGGGTCCCATGCATCTCTAGACCTTGTGGGGTCTGAGGGGGAGGCTGAGGTGGAAGTGGTTGATAATTCTCCCCCTGGCTCGTCTGAAGAGCTTGCACTCATGGATGAGTTGGTTGCTTCTATCAAGCAAACACTACATTTGCAGGATGAACCATGTCCTCCTGCCTTGCTGTCCTCTTATGGGACGCAAAGAAAACGCAAATCATCGCAGGTTTTTCCTTGTTTTGCGGAATTCCAGCGCGCTGTTGATGAACAATGGCGCAATTTAAAGAAGCCTTTTGCTGTGCCGAGTAGGTTCAAGCTGCGTTATCCCTTACGCCCACTACTGATGAGCGTTGGTGTGTACCACCTCCGGTGGATCACGCGGTGGCAGTTTTAAATAAGTCCACTGCGATTCCGGCGGAGGATACCCCGGTGTTCCGGGACCCCACGGACAGGAGATTAGAGTCTCTTGCCCACCATACTTATACGGTTACTGGTTCAATGCTGAAACCTATTTTTGCTTCCCTTATGGCAGCCCAGGCTGTCGCGGATTGGACGCAGGTGCTCAGGCGCATCCTGGTGGCTGACTCTGCCCCGCCGACAACATTGGCTATGGTTGATCAAATTCATCAGGGTGTCATGTATTTGTGTGATGCGGACTTGGATTTAGTCCCTTTGGCTGCGCGTGTCCAAAGCGTGGCGGTGTTGACGCGCCGTCTGATATGGCTAAAATGTTGGTCTGTTGACCAAGCTTCTCGCAAGACTTTAGCTAATTTACCCTATGCGGGATCTCGCCTTTTTGGCGACTCTTTGGATACTCTGATAAAGGGTATTACCGGGGGTAAGAGCACGCTCTTGCCCCAGACTCACAAGTCTAAGGTTATTCGTGGTAAGAAAACTGCCTCATTTAGACCCTCTCAGGGGTCCTTTCGTGCCTTTCGGTCATACTATAAGGGCAAGCCCTTCAAAGGCCAAGGCTCCCAGAAGAAGCCGTGGGCGGGTAAGCAGAAGTCCGGCCAGTCCGGGTCCGCTGCCCATAACAATGCGGCCTGAAGGGGCGCCCTCACCCAGTTCTGGGGTGGGGGGACGTTTGCTCGGTTTTCTTCAACCCTGGCTGGCCCGTGTTCGGGACAGGTGGGTTCAGGAAATCGTTCGATCCGGATACAGGATCGAGTTTCTCTCTCGGCCAGCGAGCAGATTTTTTCCCTCAAATCTTCAGCTGTCTCCGGATCGCTTGCAGGATCTGCACCTGGCGGTGCGGGACTTGCGGGCCCAGGAAGTGATGGTTCCGGTGCCTCATCGGGACAGATTTCGGGGTTTCTATTCCAATCTGTTCACTGTGCCCAGAAAGGAGGGCAAGGTATGTCCGATTCTGGACTTGAAAGCTCTGAACCGCTTTGTGCGCGTTCGCAAGTTTCGCATGGAATCCCTGCGATCAGTGGTGGCTGCCCTGGTTCCGGGAGAATTCATGGCCTCCATCGATCTGAAGGATGCGTATCTTCACATCCCCATTTTCGAGGGTCACCAGAGGTACCTTCGATTCGCCATTGCGGAGGATCATTACCAATTCATGGCGTTACCCTTTGGTCACGCTTCGGCTCCGCGGGTGTTCACCAAGGTGCTTGCGCCGGTTCTGGCTTTATTGAGAGCCCAGGGCATCTCGGTCCTGGGGTATCTGGACGACATTCTGGTTCGGTCTGCGACCAGTCAGGGTCTGGTGAACGACCTGTCCGTCACAATGCAGACTCTACAGGAATTTGGTTGGACGATAAACTTTCCAAAATCGACGCTGTGCCCGTCGGTTCGTCTTCCCTACCTGGGAATGATCCTGGACTCTGTTCTGGCGAGGGTCTTCCTGCCGGATGACAAGCTCAGGACACTTCAGGAAGAAGTCAAGTCCCTCAGGGATGTTCCGTGCTCGTCCCTCCGGACGTGCATGAGGTGTCTGGGATTGATGGTCTCGGCTTTCGAGGCGATTCCCTTCGCCCAGTTTCACACGCGGGGTCTCCAAGCGGAGATTCTGACCAGGTGGGACGGGCGACCGCAATCTCTGGATCTCCAGATTTCATTGAGCCATCGCACCAGAAGGGATCTTCTGTGGTGGCTCCAGTCCCCGGCGGTGTCGGGGGGCAAGTCTTTTCGCCCTTTCTCGTGGACGGTGATCACCATGGATGCCAGCCTGTCGGGCTGGGGTGGTGTTCTGTCCACCCAGGGTACTTGGTCAGAGGGGGAATCCTCCCTTCCGATCAACATTCTGGAATTGCGAGCGATAACTCTCTGCCTTCGACGTTGGACGGACAGGCTGCAGGGCCGTCCGGTTCGGGTGCAGACAGACAATGCCACAGCGGTGGCCTACATCAACCACCAAGGGGGCACCAGGAGTGCCCGAGCGGCTCGGGAGGTGGCCCACATTCTGTCTTGGGCCGAGACGCACGTCCCGGCGATAATGGCGGTTCACATTCCGGGGGTGGAGAACTGGCAGGCGGATTATCTGAGTTGCCAGACCCTGGACCAGGGGGAATGGTCCCTCCACCCGGATGTCTTCCAGATGTTGTGTGTAAAGTGGGGTTCACCGGATGTGGACCTGTTCGCGTCTCGTCTAAACAACAAGGTGGGAAGGTTCGTGGCAAGGACGCGCGATCCTCGGGCAGACGCGTCAGACGCGTTAGTGGCTCCGTGGCATCGACTGATGTATGCATTTCCACCGATTCAGCTGCTATCCAGATTCCTTCGCAGGTTGGTCTCGGAACCGCACATGGTGATTCTGGTGGCGCCAGACTGGCCTCGCCGGTCTTGGTACGCAGATCTCGTGAATCTGGCGGTCGACGCTCCGTGGCATCTGCCTCCTCGAGAAGATCTCCTGTCTCAAGGGCCGATATTCCATCCTGCTTTACAGTCGCTGGCTTTGATGGCCTGGCTGTTGAAACCGAGGTCCTGAAGGATAGGGGGTCTCTCCCCTGAGGTCATTCACACTTTGATCAATGCTAGAAAGACCTCTTCGGGGAAAGTTTACTACCATACTTGGAAGGCCTATTTTGCCTGGTGTGAGTCCAGGGGGTATTCCCCGCGCTCATACTCGGTGTCTAGAGTGTTGGCTTTCCTTCAAACGGGCGTGGACCAGCGTTTCGCGTTGGCCACGATTAAGGGTCAGATTTCTGCGCTGGCCGTTCTTTTTCAACGCCCTGTGGCGTCTAATTCCTTGGTTAGCACCTTTGTTCAAGGGGTGCGCCACCTGGTCCCTCCGAGGAGGGAGCCTTTACCTCCATGGGACTTGAACCTTGTTCTGTCCATGTTGCAACATGCTCCTTTTGAAAAGATCAGGGAAATCTCGTTGTCCATGTTGTCCAAGAAGGTCGCCTTTTTTGGTGGCGATCACTTTGGCTCGCAGAGTGTCAGAGCTGGCAGCTTTATCCTGCAGATCTCCGTATTTGGTGATTCACTTGGATAAGGTGGTCTTGCGACCTAACCCGTTTTTTCTTCCGAAAAGGGTTTCGGAATTTCACCTTAATGAGGAAATTGTCTTGCCTTCGCTTTGCGCGAAGCCTAAACATCCAAAGGAGGTGGCTTTACACTCCTTGGACGTTGTTCGGGCGATCAGGGTTTACCTGTCATCGACTAAATCCTTTCGCAAGACGGATTCTCTCTTTGTCCTTCCAGAGGGAATGGCGGCGTCGGCTTCTACCATCGCCAAATGGATCAGACAGACCATTGAACAGGCATATGCTTTGAAGGGAAGAGTTCCCCCCATGCCTGTGAAGGCGCACTCTACCAGATCTCTGAGTACGTCTTGGGCCTGTCATCATCGGGCTTCTGTGGCCCAGGTGTGTAAGGCGGCGACTTGGTCGTCCGTTCACACCTTCTCAAAATTCTACAAAGTGGATGTTCAGGCATCGGCAGATGCTTCCTTTGGCCGCAAGGTTCTTAGTGCGGCAGTGCCTTAGGGTCCCTTATTTTTGGGCCCTTGGCTGTTTGGGATGTTTTTATCCCTAGGTTATTTGTTTTTTTCCTGGGTTGTTGCTCCTGTTGAGCAAGTTTTTCATGTTGCCCAGCTGGTTTCCTTCCTTTGGTAAGGTTCCTTTTTTTCTGCTGTGGGTACTGCGTTGCCTTAGGCGCGGCTGCGTTTCCCACCCCTCATGTCTACACTGCTTTGGGACGTCCCCATAGTGACGAATATGAAGAGGCGGCGACTGTCGGAGGACGTAAGAGAAAACGGAATTTTTGTAAAATCTTACCTGTAAAATTCCTTTCTCTGAGTCCTCCGACAGTCGCCGCCCCCGCCCCTCTTTTGGGGTTTGTTTATGTACTCTACTGCTATGCTACTGAAACTGAGGTAGGAATGCAGGAAGCAGGAGGGTATTGACTGAGGGGACCACCCCCTGGGGGTGGGATATGCTAAAAGCTTTGATATTAACATATTCTGTTGCCTAGCTACTCCTACGGAGCAAAGGTCAATAACCCCATAGTGATGAATATGAAGAGGCGGCGACTGTCAGAGGACTCAGAGAAAGGAATTTTACAGGTAAGATTTTACAAAAATTCCGTTATTCTTTCACTGAGACACGGCACTGTCAGCTGGGCAGTGGGCTGATGCTGAGCTCAGCTCCGCAGGGCGGCCAATCAATGCTGCACAGACAGGCCTCAGAGGGTGGTACTGGTAACGAAGAGGGTGGAGCAGAGCAGAGGGACCCCCTTCTGCCTGATATCGTGACTTAATGCGTGAAGAAGCGGGGAACACTTACTTGACTGTGGACTTGACTTCCCTCACTGCGGCCGGCTCCATGGCCAATCAGCCTTCTGCTCAGGGTGGGTGTGAGTCACAAGTAGAATAATATAGATTGGTTTTTGTTAATTGTCTGATCTGATGCCATTGCCAGGCCTATTTGCAGAAGAAAACCTTATTTTTCCTAATTTTTTGATCACGTGTCTGATGAGATTGGTTTTGGTAATTGTCTGATCTGATGTCAGCCTATTTGCAGAAGAAATCCTTATTTTTACAAAATGTTTCAACATGTTTCTGTATATGAGAAGGGGACACGGAATGCTGGTCACTACATTAATGGGGGGGGGGGCATGCTGGTCACTGCATTGATGGGGGGCATGCTGGTCACTACATTGATGGGGGGCATGCTGGTCACTGCATTGATGGGGGCATGCTGGTCACTGCATTGATGGGGGGCACGCTGGTCACTGCATTGAAGGGGACACAGCACGCTAGTCACTGCATTGAAGGGGACACGGCACGCTGGTCACTGCATTGATGGGGGGCACGCTGGTCACTGCATTGATGGGGGCATGCTGGTCACTACATTGATGGGGGGCACGCTGGTCACTGCATTGATGGGGGGCACGCTGGTCACTCCACTGAATGGGGGCATGCAGTAGTAACTCTGCATTGAATAAGGGCACACTGTAGTAGCCCTGCACTACTAAAAATGCACAAGGAAGAGGATCCGCCGCAAAAAAATATCGCAATATACAGTGCCTTGCGAAAGTATTCGCCCCCCTTGAACTTTGCGACCTTTTGCCACATTTCAGGCTTCAAACATTAAAATATGAAACTGTAATTTTTTGTGAAGAATCCACAACAAGTGGGACACAATCTTGAAGTGGAACGAAATTTATTGGATATTTCAAACTTTTTTAACAAATAAAAAACTGAAAAATTGGGCGTGCAAAATTATTCAGCCCCTTTAGTTTCAGTGCAGCAAACTCTCTCCAGAAGTTCAGTGAGGATCTCTGAATGATCCAATGTTGACCTAAATGACTAATGATGATAACTAGAATCCACCTGTGTGTAATCAAGTCTCCGTATAAATGCACCTGCACTGTGATAGTCTCAGAGGTCCGTTTAAAGCGCAGAGAGCATCATGAAGAACAAGGAGCACACCAAGTAGGTCCGAGATACTGTTGTGGAGAAGTTTAAAGCCGGATTTGGATACAATAAGATTTCCCAAGCTTTAAACATCCCAAGGAACACTGTGCAAGCGATAATATTGAAATGGAAGGAGTATCAGACCACTGCAAATCTACGAAGACCTGCACGTCCCTCTAAACTTTCAGCTCATACAAGGAGAAGACTGATCAGAGATACAGCCAAGAGGCCCATGATCACTCTGGAGGAACTGCAGAGATCTACAGCTGAGGAGGGAGACTCTGTCCATAGGACAACAATCAGTCATATACTGCACAAATCTGGCCTTTATGGAAGAGTGGCAAGAAGAAAGCCATTTCTTAAAGATATCCATAAAAAGTGTAGTTTAAAGTTTGCCACAAGCCACCTGGTAGACACACCAAACATATGGTGCTCTGGTCAGATGAAACCAAAATCAAACTTTTTGGCAACAATGCAAAATGTTATGTTTGGCGTAAAAGCAACACAGCTCATCACCCTGAACACACCATCCCCACTGTCAAACATGGTGGTGGCAGCATCATGGTTTGGGCCTGCTTTTCTTCAGCAGGGACAGGGAAGATGGTTAATATTGATGGGAAGATGGATGGAGCCAAATACAGGACCATTCTGGAAGAAAACCTGATGGAGTCTGCAAAAGACCTGAGACTGGGACGGAGATTTGTCTTCCAACAAGACAATGATCCAAAACATAAAGCAAAATCTACAATGGAATGGTTCACAAATAAACATATCCAGGTGTTAGAATGGCCAAGTCAAAGTCCAGACCTGAATCCAATCGAGAATCTGTGGAAAGAACTGAAAACTGCTTTTCACAAACGCTCTCCATCCAACCTCACTGAGCTTGAGCTGTTTTTCAAGGAGGAATGGGCAAAAATGTCAGTCTCTCGATGTTCTGTCCTCCCTATGTGTGAGGGTACATAGATTGACAGGCAGTATAACCCTGATTTCCTTCAAAGCATTGACAAAGGAGCAAGGTTCAACTTCAACTTTTATTGCAAGGAAATACATGAAAGTGAGAGGTAAAACTGTGGAACAGAAAAGAGAATACACTCACTAATGTATACTGACATGTGGCAATGCATATAAGACATTACTGTACATAGCAATGCAAATACAAGAAATGTGCACAAGATGTATGTTACACAAGACATAGATACCGGATGATAATGTTAAGCATCCATAAGAGTATACACAGTTATATACTGAGCAGCATGCTATCTTATCTGCATGAGAAGTAAGATCCCTAGCTGCTAACTATAGACTGTAATCACAGACACTTTACTATGCATAAAGAGTTAAACTACAACATGAAGTAATAAAGTACACACCAGCGATGCCGCCATAAACTAGGATGAGGGAGGATGCAACTAGCCGTGTTTCCTCTAGCCGAGTTCCCTGTAGAATGCAAGATATGGAGGGAAGATGATGTCACCAAGTTCATAGGTGAAATCTATGGTAGCTGAACTGGGACAAACTTGTTCTATATATGTAATATGTGATATATGTAAATGGCCACTAGAGGGAGCTGGTACAACATGAACAGTAGGTTACACAGTAAATTACACATTGTGAAAACTCTTATAAGAATAATATGACAATATAATGATGAAGACATGACACTCCCCGTCTGGTATCCCAAGGATACCACATTAACTATTCTCTGGAGAGAGTAACAAAATCAGTTCAGTAACAGGTCTCTGGAAGAGTTTAGGCTCATTTTGCCTGCAGACTTTCACTTCCACCTTCCTGACTCTTACATCTTCACTTGGAAATACTTTGGTTATCAGTCCCAAAGGCCAGTCATTTCTTTTTGACTGAGAGTCTTTTACAAGAACAACATTACCAACCTTCATGTTGGGTTTACTGGTTTGCTATTTATTCCGGGACTGTAGAGTAGGGATGTATTTTTTTCTCCATTTATCCCAGAAGGCATCCGCTAGAGTTTGCACTTGTCTCCACTGACACTTGTACAAATCTTTAGTGTTAAACTCACCAGGGGGAGCTGTAACCGTACCAACCATTTGGGTGAGGATAATAGAAGGAGTGAGCAAAAGAGGATCTTCTGAATCACTGGATATTGAAGTCAAAGGTCTGGCATTCATGATCGTCACTACTTCGGCCATAAAGGTTGTAAGGGACTCATGGGTAAGCTTCAAAGTCCCCAGCTGTAGAAAGATAGAATCAAGGATCCTGCGGGCTATACCAATCATACGCTCCCAAGAGCCTCCCATGTGAGAGGAGTGTGGGGAATTGAATGTCCATTTACAGTCTTGGTCAGCAAGATATCTCTCTACATGGTCACTGTCGATGTTTGAGGGGATCTGCAGTTCCTTACAGGTCCACAAAATTAGTGCCTCTGTCAGAGCGGATTTGTTTGACCGGGCCTCGAATAGAAATGAAACGTCTGAGAGCATTTGTGTCCAAAGATGTGTCCAAAGACTCAATGACTTCTATATGCACAGCCCTAATACCCATGCAGGTGAATATGACTGCCCAGCATTTGCTGTTTGCACAACCTCCTCTGGTGTGTCGTATAGTGACAGACCAAGGGCCAAACACATCAAGACCAACATTTGTAAAGGGAGGGTCTGTACTGAGTCGGTCGGCAGGAAGATTAGCCATTTTCTGTGACTGAAATATACCACGTAGTCTTTTGCAAGTGATACATTTGAAAATGAGACTACTCACAAGTCTTTTTGCTCCCAGTATCCAGAATCCAGCTGTCCGTAAAGCTCCTTCAGTGAACAAACGTCCCTGGTGCTTGGTATTTTCATGGTAGTGTTGCACAAGTAACGATGCAATATGACTGTTTGGAAGTATTATTGGGTTACATTCCTTACTCTCAAGTTTTGCCTTTGAAATACGTCCCCCAACTCTCAACAGTCCATTATCATCTATAAATGGGTCAAGTCTCTTAAGGGAACTGTCTTTAGGAACGCATTTTTGCTTTTGGAAGTGTTCAAGATCTTGAGCATAAACTTCTTGTTGGATACACCGGATGATAACGTCTCTAGACTGTGTGAGTTCATCCCCTGTATAGGCTTTATGACAGTAATGCCAACCTTTACAATGTTCTGATCTTGTAGATGTGGCTCTAAAAGATCTGGCTATGTGGATCAAACCAGCTAATGCTCTGTTTAACGATTTCCATGTGGAAAACTTGTTGAATCGTTCAGATCCAAGATGTCTGTTAGAAACTGTTGTGGTGAGTACAGAAACGTGAGGACGAATCTCTGCATCAGAATTCGGTTCTGACAGCTCAAATGCATCTTCCTCAAGAGTATCCACTACTGGTCTGTAGAGGAATGTTGGCCCTGTGAGCCAGGTAGAGTCTTTAAGGTGGGCTGCAGGAACAGCTCTTGTGGCATGATCTGCCGGGTTTTGGTCAGTTGGTAGATAGCGCCACTGGGTAGGCTGTGTTGACCTCCTAATTCTTTGCACTCTGTTGTGTACATAGACGTAGAATCTCCTAGTCTCATTGTAAATGTAGCCCAACACTACTTTGCTGTCTGTATGAAACACTGTATTGTCAAGTTGTATGTCTATTTCTGACACAATAAGCTCTGCTAGTTCTACTGCCAGAACAGCAGCACAAAGTTCCAACCTTGGTATGGTGAGCTCAGGACATGGTGCCAGCTTCGCCTTGCCCATTACAAAGCCAATTTGAACTTGACCTTTATTGACTATTGTTTTGAGGTAAGCGACAGCAGCAATTGCTTTTACTGAAGCATCACAAAAGATGAACAGTTGCCTAGACTGAACCTGTGCTGGAGAGAGGTGGGTATATGACCTAGGTATGTGTAGGTTAGATAATGTCTTTAAAGAGTCTCTCCATGTTATCCATAGTGCCTCTTTCTCTGAGGAAAGTGGAGAATCCCAATCACATGTATCTGTGGTTAACTCTCTGAGCAGAGTCTTACCTTGGATGATCACAGGTGCTGCAAACCCAAGTAGGTCATATAGACTGTTGATTGTAGATAAGACACCACGTCGTGAGAAGGGCTTTTCCTCTTGGTTGACCTGAAAGGTAAAGGTGTCAGACTTGAGATCCCAGCTGAGCCCCAGGCTGCGCTGCATGGGTATTGTGTCTGTAGCCAAGTCTAGGTCTTTCAAGTCGCTGGCGTGATCTTGAGTGGGAAAAGCTTCCATAACAACTTTACTGTTTGAAGCTATCTTATGCAATCTGAGGTTTGAACATGAAAGCATAGTCTGAGTCCTCTTGAGTAGGCTGATTGCAGCTTCTGGTGAGGGAAGTGACTTTAGGCCATCATCAACATAAAAGTCTCTTTCAACAAACTTCTTAACATCCTGTCCATAGTCTTTTTCACCTTCTCGGGCAGAGAGTCTGAGTCCATACATTGCGACTGCAGGAGAGATATGCTCTTCACTGTCACATTCTGAGCATTTAATGTTCTCTGTACAGTCTTTTGCAAGATGAGAGGTTGATGCACAACACTTGTAGCAAATATGGTTTTCCCTGAGGAAGGTTTTGCGTTCCTTGAGAGGTTTTCCTCTAAATCCTCTGCATTTCAGCAATGAGTGTGGTTTCTTATGTAGAGGGCAATCTCTGTGCAGGTCTTTTGTTGGGACCTTCTCAGTCTCTGTAGTACTGTAAGTTTTGATTGAGGAGTCTTTAAGAGATACACTGGTTTTGTGTACTGCAACAGGTGTACCTTTCAGGTTGCGAGGTGAGACAGGTTTACCTAGTTTGGGGTATACGGCGTCAAACATTGAGAAGTCAAAGCTAGGATCATTTCTGGTCTTTGCTTGTTGGTGCACAAAGTCCACAAAGAATGAAAATGGAGGAAATTGGACATTGTACTGCTGTTTTTACTTGGAGCCTTGAGAGATCCACTTCTCTTGTGGACTAATAGGTAGTTTTTGTACAATGGGGTTGACACCACGCGCCGTATCTAAGTATGCTAGACCTTGCAAGTCTCCTTCGTCCTTGGCAACTTGGAGTTCCATCAGCAGATCGTTTAGTTCTCTAAGCTTTTGATAACTTTTGTTATGAATTTTGGGAAAATCTTGAATTCTTTGGAATAGTGCGTTCTCTATTACTTCTGGTGAGCCATAACACTCTTCAAGTCTCTCCCATATGGCGTTCAGCCCTCTGACTGGATAGTTAATGTTAATGTCTCTAATCCGCTTTGCATGTTCTGCTGACTCATTTCCTAGCCACTTGACTAGAAGATCAACTTCTTTACTTGCAGACAGATCTAGATCTCTGATTGTATTCTTGAATGATGATCGCCATGATCTATAGCCTTCAGGTCTGTCATTAAACTTGGAGAGCCCCTTGGTTATTAGCTCACGTCGGGCAAAGAATTTAAGGAAGTCTGACATACCTTCATTTCTGTTTGATGGACCTGGAGATAAGCTGTGGTGTAAAGGTCACGGCGGGCTGGTATAGCTTTTTGGTGTCAACTTGTTGCTGTAATAGTCACCATCTACTTCAGGTTGCACTGAGGGATGATGGTATGCAAAACTGCTCTCTTGCTTAACATGAGGAGAATGGTCAGCAGAAGTTGCTTGCCGTGTGTCAGGATTCTGTTGCTCTTTAGCAGGGGTTGACTCTGCTCCTGGTCCTAAATGCAGACTGTCACCTGACTTAGAGTGCTGCAGTATGTAGTCTGTAGTGCGTTTCATGTTATCAGGATGGCCAGGTTCAGGCCCAAGCATGTTGCTGAGTCTATCACTTGTGGAGTTTGCTGCTTCCTCTAAAGCTTCTGCTTCTGCGATAGCGGCTGCAGCTTCCTTCTCCACTTCTAGCTTTTCCAATGTTGCCCGTTGTTCAGCTAGGACTGCTTCCATGCGTGCTTTCTCTATTTTTAATTGTCTCTCTTGTTCAGCAAATGTTGCTCGCATTTTGGCGGCTTCAGCCTTTGCGCGGGCAATGGCAATAGTGGAGCTGCTCACTGACCTCTTTGAGCTTCTGGAACTGGCTGAGGTGTGGGACCTTGTCTCCAATGGATCAGACTTGCTTGTTGACATGGTAGCAGGTTTGCACACTTGCACTGTGTGAGGTTCAGTATCACGTGGTCCAACCTGTACTCGGTTGCTGTTTCACTGCAGCTTGTGAGAGGTCACAGCGTCTTGCATCAGCTTGTGCAGAATCTGCAGCTTCACTGTGTCTCTAGCTTGTTAGGAGGTCGCTGATTGACAGGCAGTATAACCCTGATTTCCTTCAATGCATTGACAAAGGAGCAAGGTCCAACTTCAACTTTTATTGCAAGGAAATACGTGAAAGTGAGAGGTAAAACTGTGGAACAGAAAAGAGAATACACTTACTAATGTATACTGACATGTGGCAATGCATATAAGACATTACTGTACATAGCAATGCAAATACAAGAAATGTGCACAAGATGTAAGTTACACAAGACATAGATACAGGATGATAATGTTAAGCATCCATAAGAGTATACACAGTTATATACTGAGCAGCATGCTATCTTATCTGCATGAGAAGTAAGGTCCCTAGCTGCTAACTATAGACTGTAATCACAGACACTTTACTATGCATTAAGAGTTAAACTACAACATGAAGTAATAAAGTACACACCAGCGATGCTGCCATAAACTAGGATGAGGGAGGATGCAACTAGCCGTGTTTCCTCTAGCCGAGTTCCCTGTAGAATGCAAGATATGGAGGGAAGATGATGTCACCAAGTTCATAGGTGAAATCTATGGTAGCTGAACTGGGACAAACTTGTTCTATATATGTAATATGTGATACATGTAAATGGCCACTAGATGGCGCTGGTATAACATGAACAGTAGGTTACACAGTAAATTACACATTGTGAAAACTCTCATAAGAATAACATGACAATATAATGATGAAGACATGACACTCGATGTGCAAAACTGATAGAAACATACCCCAAGCGACAGCTGTAATCGCAGCAAAAGGTGGCGCTACAAAGTATTAACTTAAGGGGGCTAAATAATTTTGCACGCCCAATTTTTCAGTTTTTTATTTGTTAAAAAAGTTTTAAATATCCAATAAATTTCGTTCCACTTCATGATTGTGTCCCACTTGTTGTTGATTCTTCACAAAAAATTACAGTTTTATATCTTTATGTTTGAAGCCTGAAATGTGGCAAAAGGTCGCAAAGTTCAAGGGGGGCGAATACTTTCGCAAGGCACTGTATATCGTTGGGGAAAAAGGTATCGCAATGTGATTTTTTTTTTTTTTTCAATATCGTGCAGCCCTACTGCCCACAATTAGTGAAATTTTATTGTCTTTTTCAATTTTAATTTTACTCAGATGTCTCCAAAAAAACAAAAAGGAGGAGCGGAAAAAATGTGGAGAAATCTCTGTGCTCAAAGGACAAGGCTAAAATGCAATATACGATGCCCATGATCTTTGGACCCTCAGATTAAGCACTAAATTAAAGTTGAGGAAAGTGGAAAGATAGTGCTGGACCCATAGGTTTATGTTAATGGTATTGTTATCTTAAGGTATTACTGTTGGTGTAAATGATCTGGTCTCTGGGCAGGCAGCTTCTACACCCCATAGTATCTCCACAGTCTCCTTGGCTTGTAGTGTGATGTAAATAGAGTTTAAATTGAAGCACCACACCACTGCAAAAGGTCCAGATACAACTTTATTCAATTAAAAATCAGGGGTACATTTCAAAAAGTAGGCAATGCATTTTGAGGGTCTAAGTGCCCCCTTAACAGGGCTTGACTAGCAACAAAGGGAACAAACCAGAAGTAAAATGGACCTACAATGGAATATTTTCCCGGTCTGAATTCAAAGCACAGGCCTAGTCAGCAGCTTGTTTGCCAGCCAAACAAGCCGCTGACTAGCCCTGATGAAGAGGGCACTTAGACCCCTGAACTATGTTGGCTACTTTTTGAATTGTACCCAGACATTTATTGCAATAAAGTTCTATCTGGACCTCTTAGCAGTAGGGTGGTGCTTTAATTTCAACTCTTTTTACATGGCACTAAAATAAAAACAGCCATGTTTCTGTGATGGACATCACCACATGGGCTCAGGAATATTTCCACAAATCACTGTCTGTGTGTGACGTGAGTCACTTTGGTTGGGGGGCTTATGGAACCCCAATTGCTTTAGGGAGGTTGGGAGACTCCTTGTTCCGCATCCCCAGTCCCTCTTGTAAATCACCCTGTGTCTATAGGGGCACAGGGTGACCAAAAACCCCAGTCAGGCCAGCTCTGCACTATTCAGACCCTTGCTAGTGGGGGTGGGGGCTTGTTGTTGTTGAATACCTGCATTCCATTGTTATATTGTTATTATGGGATGGGTATGTTGAGTGGATTGACTAAGGGGGAGGGGTTGTCCCAGAAGTGTTCATCTCCATGTTCTTTGTGTTTGAATAAACAGTTTGATTCTGGATTACTCCAAAGCTTGTACTGTCGAGTTCTTGGGGTAACTATAGCCAGAATCACGGATCCTGTGTTCCAGAAGCAGGTTACTGGTGGAGATACTCAGTCGGTGGTGTCCTGTTCCGTTACATTGGTGGTAAGCGGTGGCATGCTTCCTGCAGTCTGGGACATCCAAACCTCCACCGGGATCCAAGATTGGGATAGCAGACTTTGGTAGACTGAACGGAGATATGGACCTGGCATCAGAGTTTGAGGGGGTGCTGCAGATCGCCCTTTCAGTATACCCCAGGATGGTGTCTGCAGATCAATACCTGGAGCTCAGGCAGCATGTTCGGGTGGGGCTCCGGAGTGGCGCCCTCCAGCTTGCTGGTATATACCAGGGCAAGTGCTTTCCAACCCCAGGGGAACGGGCCAGTGTTCAACGGAAGTTGCGGATGGCATTCCTGGGAGAGCGGCCAATGGGTATCTGAGTTGGACAGGCTGGTCCAGCAGGAGATAGAGCTGGACAATCAGTATCGGGCTCTGCAATGGCACGCAGAGCGGAAATATTTAGGAGAGACATCAGAATGATCTCTGGAGGGATATGACTTTGGTGGCCCTGGATTGTTGTGGGGGAGCCTTATAGATGCTTTTGTGTTTGGTGATGAAGGGGAACCTACCCTTGAGGACCTGCGAGAATACAGAGAGGCTATGCTCTGTCTCACAGGGGTCTCAGAGCTTGAACCTGATCTAGAACACTTGCTAAGGAAAGAACAGCATCTGGAAAGGGCATACAGGAAACTGCTAGAACACGTTCAGCAGCATGCCTATGAGTCGGCAGTGGAAACTCCGGAGATTGCTGTTCCCACAGCTGAAGTGCTAACAACAGGGCAGAGCTCTGCTAGCCTCTGCCCAGCATCAGTAACATCTTCTGGATTCCACAGACAGGAGATGGTGAATCCTGATCCCCAGACACCACCAGAGACTGGGGATTTAATAGACTTTTCTATTGAAGAGGAACATCCCAGTGAGCCTCCTGCAGAAGAGCTGACTTCAGAGCATGGTGCTGTGGACCCTTGCATACAACAATCGGTGGCCCTGAAAGATTTGTGCAAGGCCACCGATGTTTCACTTTACTTCCCAGTGGAACAGCTGCAAGCTGGGCAGAACGCTACTGGCCTCTGCCCACAACAGTCACCTTTGCAGGAGCTCCAGGGTGAGAATGCAATCGGCACCTCACAACTGCAGCTTGAGCTGATATCCGTGGATGGGACTTCGGTATTCACTGACAGCAATCCAGCAGAAGAGCTGGCAACAGGGCAGAGTGCTGCTGGCCTCTGCCCCCAACTAATAGAAAATGGATTCCCTGTGGTAGTGGATGGGACTTCGGTTTCCACTTACACAACCCCAGCAAAAGGTCTGGCATTGGGACAGGAAGATATCAGCCTTGTTGTACATGCACTGGGGGGTTTTCATACAGAAAAAGTATATGAGACTACAGTCTCCACCTGGATACCCCAGGGATGCTGGGTAGGGATCCCCAACAGCATGGTGGAGTGATCCCAGCCACCCTGTCTTCTCTCCAGCGGCTAAATGGACTCCAGGGAGAAGGACCAGTCCACACTTCTCCCCAGCAGGGGTTATGTTCTACAAGAAAGGCAGAGGTTGGCTGGGTGAGTAACGATCTGTTCTGGACAATTTGTTTGGGGTACTGTGTGGGTGCAGACATTGAAGGACTGGAACTACGGACTAACTTCGAAGTCAACCCGTTTGGGGTCTCCTTCTGTGTTAGTCTCCTGCCGAAAGGGGAGATATGTGACGTGAGTCACTTTGGTTGGGTTAAATGCAGGTGAATACCTGCATTCCATTGTTATATTGTTATTATGGGATGGGTATGTTGAGTGGATTGACTAAGGGGGAGGGGTTGTCCCAGAAGTGTTCATCTCCATGTGCTTTGTGTTTGAATAAACAGTTCATTCTGGTTTGACTCCAAAACTTGTACTGTCAAGTTCTTGGGGTAACTATAGCCAGAATCACGGATCCCATGTTCCAGAGCTTAGGAAGCAGGTTACTGGCGGAGATACCCAGTTGGTGGTGTCCGGATTCCGTCACACTGTGAACATAGTTTGCTGGGCCATCCAAAAATGCAAGGTAAAAAGCTCATTCATGCAAAGAAGCCATATCTGAACATGATCCAGAAATGCCATCTTCTCTAGGCAAAAGCTAATTTAAAATGGTTTGTTGCAAATTGGAAATCTGTGCTGTGGTCAGATGAATTGAAATTTGACATTTCTTTTTGACAACCAACGGTGCTGCATCCTCATGACTAAAGAAGAGTGGGGCCTTCTGGCTTGTTATCGCCGTTCATTTCAAAAGCCCACATCTCTGATGGCATGGGGGTGTATTAGTAAACAAAATAATTGGCGTAAACAGGAGTTCACAATAGGCACTTCAACAGGCTTTGGATAAAGAGGGACAACAACTGTATAAGAGAATACAGCACAGAAAAGTCAGGGTAGATGCTGCTCACTGTAGTGGCTGCTAGTGTTTGGAAGTAGAAGTGACTCTGGAAGAAAAAGGAGAGAGAGAATACAGCGCCTTCTAAGTGCAGCAAATAGGTAATTTATGGGAGGTATATAAAAAAACGTACTTACAAGCGTAAGCTTAATAAAAGCATGTAGTAAAATTGGGCTCGTCACACATTGCATTCCTGGGGGTCCAAGGTGGTGGTGTCCCCGCTAGCTCTCACTGAGGAGCATTCCTCAGTTGCTGCCATAGATTCCCCAGTCCGCGGAACGCACAGGGAGGCAGCTCCAGGAGACCGTGATGTTACTTCCTGGTCGCGATGTGGTGACGTAACAGCGACACGTTGAGGAGCATGCGCTCCTTCAGGCCGTGAGTGCGCCATGATGGAGAAGGGCTTTTATGCCCACAGACTGGGATAGGTGCTACAGTGGCTCGAAGGGGCCAAAAAGTCCATGGAAGCGTAGTGGTCGTATTGGACAACAAATATCCACAGACAGAGACAATATGAGCGGGATAGGGGGTGTGTAGATGTGCAGTACTGAAAGATATGTTGGTCTCACTCAGGAGCTCGCTACAAGCCGATATGGCCTCCCATATGCACAGAATTGGCAAAGACCTTCAAGAGGTCACAGGGAGAGTGGATCACATTGAAGAAAAAATGGGGGAGTTTGCCAATACAATCAACGACCTTGTGGATGCACACGACAAGCAGGAGGATGACATGGAGTGGGTAAAGGCGAAACTAGCGGACATGGACAGGCCGAGGAGAAATAATTTAAAGATCAGGGGGATCCCTGACACGTGCCACCAGAGGGCCTCTGCATCTATGCCCTTGATCTTTTTAGAGTGCTGCTCCCTGATTCTGTCAATCTGGACCTCACCATCGACCGGATCCACCACCTACCCAAGCCCTTCTTCCTACCAGATGCTGTACCCTGTGACGTTATCTTGCGACTACATTTTTTCCATACCAAAGAGCACCTGATGCGACTCTCCCGTGATCTGCCGCGGCTTGCCCCCCAATATGAGGGCCTCCAATTCTATGCAGATCTGTCTCAATATACTCTGTAAAAGAGGAGACGCCTTAACACCATAACTAAACCCCTCTGCAACCATGATATCTCTTACAGGTGGGGATATCCATCCAAACTCACTATTACCCGGAAAGAATCTACTTATGTCATCGACTCTGTGGACAGGAGTTTGGCCCTTCTCAGGGAATGGAAGATTCTTCCTGCCTCACCCACTACTGGCTCTCCAACCACCACTCCTCACCACATTGACCCGCAGTGGCGAGTGGTTACCGCCCTAAACTCCCGTAAGCACAAGTGATAGCTGTATGTCTCCAGACTTCATGTTTAGGGCCTTTGGAGCGGAAGCTCCCTTTACTTTTTCCCCCGCCCTGAGCAGCATGATAGCTGCACTGCAGTTTTTCTTTGGTCTACAGCTATGTGGACAGCCTGAGTTGTTCTACTACTGTTTGTTCATGTTCTTGCTCCTTTTTTTCCCCTCTATGTCCTTCACCTTTTTTTTCTACACCTTTCCCCTGTTGCAGTCAAGGACCTCCTGAGATCTTCCTGATGCTCTACACACCTGCTCCCTGGACTACACAAGAACACCTGTCACCAGACCAACATCCCATTAATGCCAGCCTGGGAACTGTGAGTATCCTGTGTTCTAACACACCACTTTGCACCCTCCATACCCTCCACCATCGGTCTTAAATTTTTATCTCTGAACGTGAAGGGATTGAATCACCCGGAAAAGCTTTGATCGCTATGGCAGGAAGCCACTACCCAGGGCTGTGACGTCCTTTTTGTGCAAGAGACACATGTTTGTGCCACCAGCCCACCACGCTGTTGCCACCCCAGTTTTCCCTATATCTTCTCGGCTAAGGCCGATGCAAAGAGAAAAGGAGTGCTGACAGCTATTCGGGATACTGTCTCCTTCAAACTCATTAAAGACATTGTAGACCCACAAGGTCAGTATCTTATCCTAGTCTGCAAACTAAACCCAACCCTGTACACTTTGGTCAATGCATATGCTCCCAACAACCGCCAGATTAATTTTTTGTAATAAGCTGATGCGAGTGGTTCACAGAGAGAGGGAGGGCTCGCTCCTCCTCTCTGGTGAATTTAACCTTACACCCGACTATGAACTGGATTCTACTTTTACTCCTAAAAGGCGGCCCACAGACCTCAGACCATGCATCTTAGGACATGACCTCTTTGATGTTTGGAGATGTCTTAATGCTAACGCCAGAGACAACACCTTCTCCACCCTGCATCAGTTCTACAGCAGAATTGATCTCTTTTTGGTAGACCGCAGTTTATTGTTGTGGGCCTCTTCCTCTGGGATCGGCGACATCACGTGGTCTGACCATGCTCCGATCTCGCTGACCCTGGAGGATTTGCTCTCTATTAAACCTGCCCATACTTGGAGATTGAATCCCAAGTTATTGCAAAACCTTAATTGTAGAAAAGATGTTGTGGAATCCTTGGGTCATTATTTTACTCATAATGCTTCCTCTGCTGGTGATCCTTACCTTCTGTGGAACGCACATAAGGCCGTCATCAGGCATACAAGCCAAATTGATAGCGTTCTTTCCCACATTCATACTATGGAAGCTCAGAATAAGTCTGCCCCCTCTCCCTCCCTCTCGCAGGCCTGGTCTGAAGCCAGGCACCCACTCCCCTCTCTTCTCCTGGACAGTTTCGAAAATGCCTCTCGGAGGTTGAAAATTACTCATTATGCCTTGGGGAACAGGGCAGGGAAAGTGCTGGCCCACCGACTTTGCGGGCAAGGTTGCGAATGAGGCCTTCATATTTAGTCCACCCTACCTCTAAGAATAGAGTGTATCATCCTCAAGCCATTTCCAACGCATTTGGGGACTACTATAGATCTTTGTACAATCTGACAGAAGATGCCTCCATCCCTCAGCCATCTCCCATCTCTATCGCGGCCTTTCTGCAAAGTCTTCAGATACCCACCTTGAAACTGGAGGACCTTATGGCTCTCAATGCCCCCTTTACAGCTGCGGAGGTGTCTAAGGCAATCGCCACACTACCCCTGAACAAGTCACCCGGTCCCAATGGATTCTCAGGAGAGTACGATCGGCATTTTAATTCTATTCTCACGCCACATCTAGTTAGATTGTATAATGCTGCGGCTTCCTCCTCTGCCTTCCCTCCTGAGATGCTTGGGGCCACGGTGGTGACTATCCCCAATCCCAGGAAGGAGCCAACCCTGCCCCAAAATTACCGTCCCATTTCTTTATTAAACTGTGATATTAAAATTTATGCAAAGATAATCGCTGTTAGACTGGGAGAGATGGCACCCTACCTCATCCACCCCAACCAATCAGGCTTCGTCAGATTGCGTCAGACCTCTGACGCCACCCGTAGAATGCTCAATATTCTCCACATAGCTAAGCAGTCCTGAACGCCTTCTCTGCTCCTCACACTGGATGCGGAGAAGGCGTTTGATAGGATCCATTGGACTTATCTGGCACAAACCCTGTTGGCCTTTGGCTTCCAGGATCCTTTTTACTTGGCAATCATGGCCCTTTATACCTCACCCTCTGCACAGGTCCTCTCAGTAGGAGCGCTATCTGACCCATTCCCAATTACAAATGACACTCGACAGGGGTGCCCTCTCTCCCCGCTGATTTTGGCTTTTTTGATGGAACCCCTTCCCATATACATGAGATCCCATCCAGACATCACAGGCCTTTCTGTTCAGGGTGCCCCACATACCATTAGCCTATTCGCAGACGATGTGATACTCATTCTCACTAATCCTAAAAAGTCATTAGTTGCCATTCACCATGCCCTCTCTCTGTTTAATAAGGTCTCCTACTATAAAGTTAACGACACAAAGTCACTCATACTGCCACTAGGAGTCCCCCTAGACACACAAGTTTTGCTGCAGCAACAATAGCCCTACCGGTGGTCGGAGGTTGATATACCATGTCTGGGCATTTCTTTAACCCCTGACCCCCGAGACCTCTTGAAAGCCAACTACACCCCTTTTTTAGACTCCCTGCAATCAAAATTACACGATATGGCGAAGGTAGAGTTGTCTTGGTCAGGGAGGTTGGCGTCATTCAAGATGATTCTTCTCCCGCAGATGCTGTATCTATTTCGTACCCTTCCAATACCTGTCCCAATGGCAAAAAGCTCTCTTTCTCATGTTTAAAGCCATTAGATGTACTGGAGTCTGGGAGCTGACCCATAAAATCAATCTCAGATGGTACCTCATGCCGATACGGATTGGCCGATTTAACCCACAGGCGTCTCCGCAATGCTGGCGGCGCTGTGGACAGGTTGGTACACTGATTCACATGCTATGGGTTTGCCCTAAATTGAGCTCATTTTGGGCTGATGTCTCTTCTCTCATCTCCAATATGATACAGCTCCCAGTCCCACTAATGCCTGCCCTCGCACTATGCTCTTTAGGCATAGAGCGCATACCCCATCATCTTAGGGCGGTCCTGCTTCATATTTTGTATGTATGGATGGTTCCTGCGCTATCTGAGGTAGTATCTGTTTCCTTCTTATTGCTGCACCACGAAACTGGTACCAGGAACCAGTTGATACAGAATTAAAAAAGTGTGGATTTGTGGTGCGCTTCAGAAGTGAATTAGTGTAAAATATAATGAATATGTATGCTTAGTTAATATTCCAAGTAGAGTGCCGTTTTTAAATTGACGTATTCTTTTTAGCTGGAGGTATATTCCCACTTCAATATAAACGTGATGCAGTATATAGATAAATAAATAAAAATATATACTGTATTGCCTCTATACCGTGTTAAAACATATTTTCTAACTTAAAAGTGCTGAGTGCTTTCAATCTTCAAAAAATATCTAAAACCAGCAAATAAATAAATACATATTCCAGTGAATATAATGTGAAGACAATTAATCCAAAATATAAGGTGCTGTGTGCTTTCACTTTTCATTAAATATAAATTAATAAAGTGCAGTGTTCATTAGTGTCCATTTAATATAATCCACAGCAGAGTGAGATTCCACTCAGTATCTTCAACTTAAAAACCAAAGGTGCTTCCGTGCAAACAAATGTGCTGTGACTTGCTGCCTCCACCAGGTGTCACATCTAGGTGCTCTAAACTCTCACCTTATTAAGGTGTAAAATACGCCTGTGTATATAAATTGCCCTCAGGGGTGGTGATCAGGGGCTTTCACTCTTTCCAATCTCCTATTCGTGCTTCCGGGTGATCCTGTTGTATCCGTTCCTAGGGTGCTTATACTTTATGGGATCCTCAACTCCTATCTCGACCTCGGGCTCAGTAAACATAGAGGGCCATCATGGTGTAGTATTTCAAATCAATTTATTTATTAAAATAATCAGTTGCACTTACAATTAGACGATCTCTTATGCGCATGAAAATGCTAAAATCAGCGTCGGGAGAACTTCGCTCCAATCTTTAACGTCACTTCTGGTGTCTGGCGGCTCCTCCTACGCGTTACGTCACGTGACTTCCTCAGGGAGTGGCCTATACTGGATGTGACGTTAGATTTATATTGGTCGGGCCAATCTCAACATTCTCAACACCAGAAAAAATTGTCCGAATGGAAGAAGCCCTGAATGAACTTGAAAAATCTATAGTGAATGGGCAAGAAAGTAATTTTTCTCCCACTACACCAGTGAGAACAAATAGAGAAGAAGCTTACTACAACACCCCTAGATCGGACAATAGAGAAGTGAGGAGAGACCCACGCAAAGAGGACACTCACTATCCCCAACAACAAGAGAGAACATACTATAATACTCCAAGAAACTATAGATATGAAGAAAGAAATAGAGAGAATCAAGATTATGACCACAACAGACAAGGATATCAGAATAACTATACATATCCCCCAAGGAACTGGGAACCCCAAAGAGAGCATAATAACTACTACTATCCTCCAAAAAAGCAAAGACAAAGAACCCCAATAAGACACAGATCTCCACAAAATACAGGTTACTATAACCAACCGGGTAGAAGACCAGAATATAGAACACCAAACGGGCACAGAACCCCACAAAATTCAAACAAGAGACCACAAGACTGGAATTACAATAGACCAAATTATCACAACGGTCAAAGAGAACGAAGAGAACAACCATACGAAACATATTATAATGGTCAAAGAGATAGAAGAGACCATCCACGCGAAACATACAGAAGGGAGAGAAGTCCAATACCCACACACAATTATTATGCCCCTTTAAGAGATTTGAGAGATGAAGAAAGAAGAGATCAGAGACATCACCAATCTGAAAAAAGATCTGAAAAAGGTAGAAAAGAAAACGATCATAAGAAATCTTTTTTAGAGAAGGGCAAAAGAAACAACTCTCCAAAAAAGAAAGAAGACCAAAAACAACAAAGAAGAAGCACCGAAAGAAGAGAGGGGAAACAAAAGGAAAAGAGAAAGATAGGAGAAGGAATTTTTAATCTGAGTAAAAAAACCCTGACACAAGAAGAAATGTTAGTTTTAGATAAGGGACTGAAATACGCCCCAAAAAAATGTTTGGATAAATTTGAAACATATGTAGGCATACAAAAATATGTTAGGAAATTAAATATTAAGAAATACATCCTAAGCAACCCGATAAAAGCCACGAACAGAATAGTAGAGTCCAATGCTATCCAACACAGCAATTTGAAAAATAAATCGATTTTTAATCCCCAGATAAGCGACAATAAATGTATTAATGTTTTTAAAGAATTGGTTTTAGATGATTTGAATAACATGAAAATAAAGAAATATGATGAGTCCAAAGCCATCCAAACAGGCCTAAAAAAACTAGCAAAAAGACAAGACGTAGTACTAAGACCGGCGGACAAGGGGGGGGGGAATAGTGATTCAAGATAAAGAAAAATACCAAGAAACCATGATAAACATGCTCAATGATGGACAAACATACACTAAATTATTGAGTAATCCCATCTATAAGCATAAAAAAGAACTGGAGCAATTAATTCACTTAGGCCTTAAAAAAGAGATACTAAATAAAAAAGAAGCAAAATTCTTAATACCAGAAGCCTGTAGAACACCTATAATATACTCATTACCTAAAATGCATAAAGATGGAGAAAATCCCCCACCGAGACCAATTGTCAACTGTATAGACTCACTTACCATGCGATTGGGACAATACATCGACACATTCCTACAGCCGATAATCCCGCAAACAAAAGCCTTTACCAAGGATACGAAGCATATCTTGCAAATATTGGAAGAAACCCAGCAACAAGAGAAAGTACAAATGGCCACTATAGATGTGGCCTCTTTGTATACAATAATTAAGCATCATGAAGCATGTGAAGCTACAAAATGGGCCCTAAGGAAATACACAGGATTGATTTGCAAGCAACGGAAATTTCTAATCAAATGTCTAGACTTTTGTTTGAAGAAAAACTATTTTTGGTACAATAACATATACTATCACCAAAGCATCGGAGTCACAATGGGCGCGAAGTTTGCGCCCAGCATAGCCAATATATTCATGGACCAATGGGAGGAAGAAGCTATTTATCAAAACAGACCGCCAGAACTCATTCTATACAATAGATTCATAGACGATGGATTAATCTTCTGGAAAGGATCAAGAAATACACTGGAAGAATTCTTAGAAGAATTAAATAAGAATGATAAAAACATAAAGTTGACATGGAACATCAGTGAAGAAGAAATTACCTACCTGGATCTCCACATCTCTCAGGAAAATGGAAAAATATTTACTAAAACTCATTTCAAAGGGGTAGACCATAATAGTTACCTCCCCATCACCAGCTGCCATCACAAAAACTGGCTATGGAATATCCCGAAGGGACAATTATTAAGGCTAAAACGCAATTGCACCAAGGATAAAAACTTTGAAGAACAAGCAAATGCTCTAGCCCAAAGATTTGTGGAAAAGGGCTATGAACAGAATTTTATGGAAAACAAGATAACAGAAGTGAAAAATATACAGAGAAAGGAACTATTGAAGAAGAAACAAAACGACAATTCCTATACAGACAAAATTCCAATAATATTGAACTACAACTTACAATATAAAGCAGTGGAGAAAATATTCAAGAGACATTGGCATGTACTAAAAATAGACAAACATCTGAAGAATTACATTCCAGAAAAACCATGTTTCATATACAAAAGGGCACCTACACTGAAAAATAAAATAGTGAAAACCATCATAGACCCTCCAAAAAAACCTTTTTCTTTCTTCACCGGCAAGGGATTTTACCCTTGTAAAAGATGTTTCGCATGCACAAAAACAAAACAACCAAAACAAAAAATATTAGAATTTTCGTCCACTAGCAATGGAACAAAATATAAAATCAGAGACTTCATCTGCTGCAATACAGAAGGAGCAGTCTACGCCTTACAGTGCAGTTGTGGACTGCAATACATAGGCAGAACTAAACGTCTGTTAAGAATTTGCATAAAAGAACATGTGCAAAATATAATTAAAGGAAGTGACAAGCACACTGTATCAAGACACTTTGCTAAATACCATCACAAAGACCCCTCAAAAATGATCTTTTGGGGTATAACACCCTATACAAGACATTGGAGAGAGAATCATGAAGTCCGTACCCTGAGTAAACTAGAATCGCAATGGATTTTTAAAATGGACTCTTTTATCCCCAATGGTCTTAATGTGGACTTTGATTTAAACTGTTTTATTAGTGATTTTTAACCATTTAATTTTATCAATTTTTATAAAGAAGAAAAAATTCTACAGTTTTTAGAATATATGAAAATACAGATGATTAATAGATGGTTTTAAAAGCTTTTAAAGTAAGGGTTTGACATCGCCATCTTATAGTAACAAAATCAATAATATCCCCTCTCTCAAGCATACCAAGATTTTATTGAGGAAATTTAAGTCGTTGAAAAATACCCATAATTTTATATTTATCTCTTGTAATATCTCTTCTGTATGTTTCGTTAATATGAACATCATAACCCGTTAGAATATGTTATTTGTAAGCTATGGACGTTTGGTGTACGCAGCATATGCACATTGTCATGTAGGAAATACGATTCATAACCTCACTTCCGGGGTAAACAATGAGAAAAAAATCAGTGAAATTATGCACGGTACTAGGAGCAATATGGCGGAGTAAGCACGTCCGCCGGAACTATAATCACAAGTTCCCTCAAAATGGCAGCGGCGATACTTCCGGCCCGACTAATATAAATATAATGTCACATCCAGTATAGGCCACTCCCTGAGGAAGTCACGTGACGTGACGTAACGCGTAGGAGGAGCCGCCAGACACCGGAAGTGACGTTAAAGATCGGAGCGAAGTTCTCCCGACGCTGATTTTAGCATTTTCATGCGCATAAGAGATCGTCTAATTGTAAGTGCAACTGATTATTTTAATAAATAAATTGATTTGAAATACTACACCATGATGGCCCTCTATGTTTACTGAGCCCGAGGTCGAGATAGGAGTTGAGGATCCCATAAAGTATAAGCACCCTAGGAACGGATACAACAGGATCACCCGGAAGCACGAATAGGAGATTGGAAAGAGTGAAAGCCACTGATCACCACCCCGGAGGGCAATTTATATACACAGGCGTATTTTACACCTTAATAAGGTGAGAGTTTAGAGCACCTAGATGTGACACCTGGTGGAAGCAGCAAGTCACAGCACATTTGTTTGCACGGGAGCACCTTTGGTTTTTAAGTTGAAGATACTGAGTGGAATCTCACTCTGCTGTGGATTATATTAAATGGACACTAATGAACACTGCACTTTATTAATTTATATTTAATGAAAAGTGAAAGCACACAGCACCTTATATTTTGGATTAATTGTCTTCAAATTATATTCACTGGAATATGTATTTATTTATTTGCTGGTTTTAGATATTTTTTGAAGATTGAAAGCACTCAGCACTTTTAAGTTAGAAAATATGTTTTAACACGGTATAGAGGCAATACAGTATATTTTTTTATTTATTTAGCTATATACTGCATCACGTTTATATTGAAGTGGGAATATACCTCCAGCTAAAAAGAATACGTCAATTTAAAAACGGCACTCTACTTGGAATATTAACTAAGCATACATATTCATTATATTTTACACTAATTCACTTCTGAAGCGCACCACAAACCCACACTTTTTTAATTCTGTATCAACTGGTTCCTGGTACCAGTTTTGTGGTGCAGCAATAAGAAGGAAACAGATACTACCTCAGATAGCGCAGGAACCACCCATACATACAAAATATGAAGCAGGACCGCCCTAAGATGATGGGGTATGCGCTCTATGCCTAAAGAGCATAGTGCGAGGGCAGGCATTAGTGGGACTGGGAGCTGTATCATATTGGAGATGAGAGAAGAGACATCAGCCCAAAATGAGCTCAATTTAGGGCAAACCCATAGCATGTGAATCAGTGTACCAACCTGTCCACAGCGCCTCCAGCATTGCGGAGACGCCTGTGGATTAAATCGGCCAATCCGTATCGGCGTGAGGTACCATCTGAGATTATATATGAGATTATATTTTACACGAATTCACTTCTGAAGCACACCACAAACCCACACTTTTTTAATTTTGGTCCTGCTTCATATTTTACAGTCAGCCCGCCTAACCATTCTCCGACACTGGAAGGATGTTGATCCTCCCACACTTAATGAAACCCTTCGTACTACACACACTAATGCTTCTTATGAGCTTATGTTCTCCTCTGTTATTAATAGACACTACCAAGTGAGTAAACTTTGGGAACCCTGGAACTCACGACACCCTAACCTAGTCTAGTGATTGCATTTTACCCTTTCCACACCCCTTCTCTGCTTGTTCTCTCCCTTTTTCTTTCATACCCACTCTCATAGCTTGAAGTCGATATCCTCCCATTACATGTAACTTTAATGATGACCATGCCTCATTAATGGAGTGGTGGCCCCCTCGGGTCACAATTTTTCCGCTATGCTCCGCCCTGCCTTTTTCCTGGCCGTATTGAGAGACCGGGGGGGGGGGTCCCGCACCTCTAGCTACCTGATTGATTTGTTCTGTTTATCCTGTTGCGCGCTGACCTGCGTGTCATGCAAGTTTTTTATTTGTTCTGCGTTCTCTTGTTTGTATATCTGAAAAATACCAATAAAAATGTATTGAATTAAAAACAGTTATTTTGTCCTCAGGAGCACCCAGGGCTGTTAGGTTTAAGCAACCATAAGAAGCGTCATATGGTGCATAATTATCTAGGCGCAAGAGCAGACTTAGAGACCTTTCCAGCTGAGCTTACTGGGTCTTGAGGATGCCAGAACTTGCTCAATATGCAATGGAGCTACTGGCCTGTCCTGCTTCCAGCGTGCTTTCTGTACGGACGTTCAGTGCTGCTGGAGGTTTTGTGACGGACAAAAGAGTGCGTCTGTCCACAGACTCTGTTGACCAGCTGACTTTTATCAAAATGAACCAGTCCTGGATCAACAAGAGCTATCAAGCCCCTGATGCTGATGTAACTGGTTGAATTTGCTAGGGGTCTGCCATCCCTTGAAGACTGCGTATGCTGCCTATCCTATTCCTCTACCTTGATTCTGCTAGCTTCCAACAATGTTTTTGGTTTAGGTCACTACAAACCCCCAAGGCCTAATTTTTCTACACTTGTATGACAGGTAACTACAATAGTAGGGGGCAAAGTGGGACTTTAAAGGTGCAAATGATGGAGAAAAATCTGAATTCTCAAAAAATCACATTTTATTAAACATGTAGGATTAGGACAAGACACAACATTGATTAAAATGTTAAAAGCAAGAAAATGCACTCAATAATATCAACTCTACATGTTTCGCCATCTTCATAATAGCTTCTTCAGGAGTTTGATAGATATTTCTCGAGAGTGAACATTTCTAAATTACAAAAAGAAAACATGAAAATAGGACAAATATAGTTACAATAGGGCTTAAGTCAATGGTCCTAAATTGAATGCCCAAATAAATTCTATATTTCCGATAATAACAACAAAATATACCTTAAAGAGACCTGAACCTTTTCATTTGCCGGAAGTGGAAATGACGTAGGTGCAGAGGCAATGGTGGGTGGAGAGGAGGGGACTGAGATACCTGACCCCTTAACGTTGACCCATAGAGGAGATGATAGCCAAGCCGGAAAAAATACATGAAAGGGTGAAGAGACTGCCATATAGGAATATAATTTGGGAATGTAATTTGCATGAATATCCTATAGGAGAGTAAGTATCAATTTTTGACATAATAATATAATTACCAATCAGCTCAAGGATATATGAAAACCTCGGAAGGTGCCTTTATGACAATGATGAGGGAAAAATATCCCATCAATCCAGAAGAGAGAAATATAAAGTCCCTTTAAGACAATAAAAAGAGTACTATGAGCATATCTTTCATAAGGAAAAAATTGCCAACATTGTATTGATTACAATGAAGATGAAATATAAAGTAGGAATGCCATTTACCCTGGTGATCCAGTGTAGTACACATCCAAATCCTAAAGTCTTGTGTAACAATCCTATAGGAGTTTGTTGAATTCAAGAGAATCTTTAAATGGTGTGCTCCAATGCAAGGCTGTATGAGAAACAAAGCAAAATATGCAAAGAGGAAGGTTTGAATCGCCATATTGAAATCATCAAGGAATAAGGAGAGGGCCAAGAAAAGAAATTCCATTACCGCATGTGTCTCCAAACGAACGTCATGTTCCCCGGTGGTCTAGTGGAATACTGACCATCTGCGCCGGCATTTTATACATCTCCTCCACTCCCTCGGCGTCTGACGTCACCAAGGGAGTGAGAGCAAAGCATGCCCAACCGGCCAATCGGAGCCCGAACAGGAAGTGCGTCATTACGACGCGACGGCGTCACATGGTCAGACAGGAAACCGGAGGTCGAGGACAATAACATCCGGTCCGGTCGCCATGTTCCAAGCTGTCAGCAAAGGAGTATAAGGGGAAGGGCAAAGGCCGACTAGAGGAAAAGACATTCCTCCAAGCAGCACAAACGGTCCTGAAAGATAGGATCAACAAATTGAAGGAAAAATAACTATACAAAATAGATATCAGAAACTCTACTCTAAGCACTAATGCGTGCAGTATGTATTGTAATGGATTATATAGGAACTACGTCACGTACAAAAATCCAAGGCAAGGATATTCTAATAGAGAGAAGGTTAAATTGAATGTATTAACCAAATAGTAATGAACAAAAAAAAATCTTTCTTAGGATATGTTCTATAGGGCTCCAGAAAAGGACGGCTGGGGATAGGGGGCGGTGTCACTACAGACCAGGTAGGACCAAGACACCTGGGCACAATGTAGGGCACCGCGAGTGCCCATATGGGCAACAAAGATGGGAGCAGGAAGATTATACTCAGTCCAAGAGTCCTCCCACAGAGATGGAGAAGCTTTCACCATCCCGACTCTGCACCCATAGTCACGTTCACTTACCGGCAAGGATCAGGAAATTGTTACAAATTTAACCCAGGAGAGGATCCTCTGTTCAATGGCAAATAGATGGGCTACATCTGAAAGATACAATGCAGACAAACTGCACAAAAAGTGCATATTAACAAATAATAATACAGAAGACAAAAGGAGGACTTATAATAGTCCAATTTGTTAGTTTCCTCCCCGAATTTTGGGGTGAGACCAACAACAAATTGAATTGACATTTCCCTAGCCAAGAAAGGGTTTGAAACTGATGGATTCATTTATACCAGGATACTGAGTGGCCGATAAATTGAAGGATTGGAGGATAGTCTAACAAGATGCTCGATCGAAATGATGCAAATATTAAAAGAATATTATGAGGCTGAAGCTCTAATTTTAGACAAGGAAATTGTTGAGATTGTTAATCAGTTAGCAGTTTTCCAGAACAAACCGATATTCAAGGAAAAAAATTTAGAAATTAAAAATGCAGTGGAAAAACACAGCGGCGAGATCATCAAGAGAAAAGACAAAAAAATGGATAGAGACCAACAAGCATTTAGATCAGGCAGAGCCTACAAATGGGATAAATATTCCAACAGATATAATAGACCTAGAACCTTTAATCCCCAAGCTCAAGAAGATGGCAACTGGTCAGATTCCTCTGCCGCATCTTCAACCTCATCCAACCTTTGGAACACTCGTTACGATCCACGTTCCGAGAAGACCACTAAAAGTAGAATTGATAAAAGGAAAGATGAGGCTAGAGATTCTTATAATGACCCAAAAACTTCCAATCAAACCACACACACCGCAAAAGCCCCTAGATTGGCATCTAATATGGCAACACTAGCAACCAACAATACAAAAGATATAAATGGCACCCCTCTACCCAATACACAAGGGGCAGTAGGAGGAGCCATTCCTAAAAGTCATTCCACAAAACCACGACAGTGCTTTTTTAGAGCAAATGACACTAGGACTACTAGGTCCAATAAAAATCGCGCAACCAGAGGAGAACACCAAAAACTAGACAAAGACACCCTACAGGTGATCAATATATCTGGAATAGAACTCATAACTGAGGAAATCAAAGTATTGGAATTAGGACTCAACTTTTGTCCATCCAATGATCTCGATAAATTCGAGTTCATTAAAGATATGAATCTCTTTGCACGGAAACTAAATTTCAGAAACTTAATAGAAGGACCAGATCTAAAGAAAAAAGAGGCCCCAATGGAAGGCCTCTTATCTAATTGGCGGGACTGGACAAAAAAAGACTATAAGGCCTTAAAAATCCTCACCGAACTAGAGGACGAATCAGGTCCCTCTTTGGATGGACCCTCCACCTCTGAATCAGCAGAGATTGTTAAAACTAAGCAGAATACATTACAATCTTTCAAACAAAAATCAAAAAGATTTCCAAGTCAAACTCATCCAAAAGTAGACTTATTTGTGCACTTAGTAACTAGAGACATAAAACAAATGAAACCTCAACAAAAGACTAAAAATCTTTCTGAAACCGAATACCAGGCTTTAAAAGATCTTCAGACGAGAAATGATATTATTATCAAGGCAGCCGACAAAGGCGGCAATGTAGTTATTTTAAACGATACACAATATACAGAAATGTGTATGGATATTCTCAACAATCAAGCCTGGTATTCGAGAGTAAGCTGTCTCGAATTACAGAAAAATCAAAGACAATTCACACAACTTATCAATCAATATTTCCAATGGGGTATCATTACTAAAGAACTAGCTGACTTCCTTATCATTAAGGAACCGACCACCCCTACCTTCTATGCGTTGCCAAAAATGCATAAGGGTAAAACGAATCCCCCCGGACGCCCCATTGTGTCCGGTATTAATAGTCTGACACAAAATGCTAGCTCGTACATAGACGCTTATCTACGTCCACACGTAGAAGCATTACCATCATACCTTAAGGATACGATGCACATGCTATTAACAATCAAAGGGATCCAAATAGGCAAAGACACACTCCTAGTCTCCATAGATGTCGAATCCTTGTATTCAAATATACCCCATGTATTAGGGGTTGAAACAGTGGAGACCTTTCTTGACGAAAGGGGACTCGACCACAGACGTTTGAATAAATTTATTTTAGATTTATTATTTTTCATTCTCACACATAATGTGTTTGTCTTTGATGGGTCCCACTACCTCCAGGTACAGGGAGTAGTGATGGGGACTAAATGTGCCCCATCCTACGCTAACCTGTACCTGGGGGGGTGGGAACGATGGTTGTTCTCTCAAGAACACCTTCTACCATACATGGAATATATTGAAATCTGGAAACGTTATATCGATTATATTTTTGTTCTGTGGTCGGGTCCCCTTGACAAACTCAAGGCCTTCACAGAAATGCTAAATACTAACACCTTCAATTTGCATTTCACATACACCTTCGATAAATACAAAATTCCGTTCTTAGACTTGGAGATCTATAGAGATTCCAACGATACAATTGCTACAACTCTTTATAGGAAACCTACAGCGACTAATTCCTTACTGCACGCTAACAGCAGTCACCCCAAACACGTAATTGAAGGAATCCCTAAAGGCCAATACTACAGAATAAAACGGAATTGTTCACAGAACACAACTTTTGAACAAGAGGCCAAACAACTTCAAACAAGATTTCTCAATAGGGGTTATAGCAAAAAAAGTACAAAAAGGGCATACAAAAAAGCAAGAGACAGCCCCCGGGATCTCCTGTTATTCCAAGGAGAGCCCACTCCAATTCCAAATAAAACTAGGATAATAACTAAATTTTGTTCCCAAACGGACCAGGTGAAAAAAATTGTAAAAAAACACTGGCATTTACTAACAGAAGACAAGGGTCTAAATCACTTTGTACAAACCAAACCTAACCTTATATTTAGGAGGAATAAATCGGTTGGTGACTTAGTTACAGTTAGCCACTATGAGAGAAATAAAAAAAAGGACCCATGTGCAAAATTACCACATGGGACGTTTCCATGTCGTTCCTGCACATACTGCCAATTCATAGCCACTAAAACGCAACAGAAATTACCAAATGGAAAAATCTTCATATCAAGACATTTTGTCACATGTGAGACAATTGGTGTTGTTTATTTGTGGAAATGCGAATGCCCAGCCTTTTATGTAGGCAAAACTAAACGTCATTTTTGGGAACGCATTAAAGACCACGTGACATACATAAAAGGAGGGGATCTTGAAAGCCCCATAGCTCGTCACATCGCCCATGTACACAGATATAAACGGCCCAAATTTAGTTTTTTTGCCCTAGAAAGGGTCCACCCAGGCCCCAGGGGAGGACCCTTCGACAATGTTATTCTTCAAAGAGAATCTCGCTGGATTTTCAATTTAGAGGCCTGTAGTCCCCCAGGCCTAAACGATCATCTGAGCTACGCACCGTTCTTGGAAAAATAGCATTGTCCCTGTCTTTATGGGGTAACTTTGAGAGGCTAACCACCTTTAACGGTAGATGGATTAAACCCCATCCTATTTCTTCCACTTCCTGCCCTGGCTCGTCGGTCATGATGCTCCTGGGGATAAAAAGTTATCCCTCTCTCCCTTTCCTTCCCCCTTTTTCCCTTCCCCTTCTTCCCATCCCTTCCCCGTTTTTTTTTTTTTTTTTTCCTATTTTGCATATAATTAACTATCGGGGTACCTTTTGTCCTGTTATCCTTCAAATCCACCCTATACTTCTTGAAATCTTAAGATACAAAGGCTCTTCTATGCATAATATTTACAAACAACAGAGTATTAAATGCATTAATGAATATACCTTTGAGAGGTTAAAAGATATATAAATTAATTTAATACTAGTGAATTAAACATATTATTCTGCCTTTGAATTTTTATAACATTTATTTTATATATATATAATCTCTTTAATAATAATAAATGATCTATTACAGATACATTTTTCTCTTTGGAAAACAATTGATGATCAAATGAGAAACTGGCTTCCCTCGGATTATTTTTTAGAAACTTTAATTGTTTTTTGCTGTTTCCTGTGACAAATCTTTTAAATTTTATGCATATAGTGCAGCCGAATGCCGCCCTTGGAGCGATCTGCTAAATCGGTTCTTATACAATCTTTGAACTTGATGGCTCGCTGCTTACTCCTTGAAGGTACCATCTCTGCTGACACTATAGGTGGAGCGCTACCGTCACTTCCGGTCCACATGACCGGAAGTTGACGCAAGCGTCGGATACACAGGAACGTCCTCCCGCAAGTCCGTTCTGGACAATTGACTGGCGGACGTGGGGGGCGGGAGACGCAAGAGGGCTGAAATTGGCGCCAAACTGACCTCTATTTAACTACCAAACAAATGTGCAAATAAATATGGCCAGCGTAACATACGGGACTATACTTACCTGCAAACCTTTATACTCTACGATTGACATACTCTCTCATTGAACGCTGATGGAACCAGGTAATAACTTATGAATTTTAAATACACTTTCTAGTCCATTCCTCTTTGGAAAAAAAGAAAAAAACTTTAGAAATTCTATTTTTGGTCTTGTTTGACCTTCTTTGCTTCATTTATGGACAAAATTGATAAATCTTTCTATACAAAACCCCTTTTTTTTTTCCTTTAGATTGGATGTCTACAATTGACTTCTTAGTCATAAGCATCCCCATACAGCGCTATTGAGAGATATGGTCATATCCTTCCAAGTCTATATCCCGGTGATATATTATATCTTTTAAATTCACTATATTCACTATTTCCTTGGGTAATTCATCTATACCCTGATATATATATATATCTATCCGATATATTTCATCCCAGCTTCATTGGGTAAGTCTCTCTTTAAACAATTGGTCTTTTAAAAAACAAATTATAAAAAAAAAAAAAAATATTTTCAAGCATGTACCCTCATTAACACTTTCACACTTTTAAGCACTTTTTAATCACCTTTCTTTTCCTTTTTCCTCTATTATGCACATTCTGTACTTATATCACTACTCCTTTACTTATAAGCAGCACTGTTCCCTGACATACTATTTTGGAATTCTATAACACTGCCTAGTTTCTTTAGTAACCCTTTCCCTTTTTATATTTTCACTTGTCAACATACTGGATATTTTATCCTCTCTATTTATTTACACATTGTTTGTTAAATTAAGAAATAATTAATGTTAGTATAATTGTCTCTTTATTTTTAGGTTTTTAATGAAACATCCTTGTTATTTCCGTTTTTTCCAAAACTTGCCCCTCTCCTCCCCCCCCCCACTCTAATGCTATGTGGAAGGATAGATCTTTAGTCAGCTGATTGAGATCTATATATTCAGTAAGAACCAACGCTAATAAAAGTATATAGGTAAGCTATCTTTGCACTTTATATACATTATCGTGTGAAAAACATCTACAAATCAGTTTTCTACAATATCTGTATTTCATCTCTCTTCCTGTCTGGCCCTTTCCCCAGGACGCCCCGGACTTCCCATCCAGGGGTGACCGGGGATATGGCTAATATGCCCCCCCTTAAGTTTCTCCGATGGATTACTATATATGCTAATAGGTACCCCTCCCCCCTTTTTCTTTCTCTCTCTCTTTTTCTTTTCATTCTCTCTTCCTCTTACTTTTATTCTATTTTTCCTCTAAAGAAATAACATTGAGTTTTTTCTAGAATATAGAGCTTAGAAAATATGAAATAAATATTCATTGATATAAGACTGGTCAGAATAAAGGAATAAAATATTTTTTAATCTTATAGAGATAAATAATTCTTGATATATTGATAAGATCCAAACAGTGTAAAGTTGGCAATTTTCTTTACTCTTAAAATTCTATATATTCCACATGTATGAATAATATTAACATATATCTTTGTTTATTTATAAATTAATGTATATGTTGCTTATTTCATAGAACATATTGTTATTTCCACCTTGCTGGAACCTGAGGAAGCATCTCATGCGAAACGCGTAGTTCCAGCTCTTCATTCTATCTATGTAGCCCGGACACTTTGGGGCTTTATGTAATGTAATAATATGTATTTATGATTGCTGTACCACATTTAACTCTTACATTTCCTATTGTTGTCAACATAAACCTAATAAAATCATATTTGTTACCTTTTACATGGTTTGGAAGTGTGAAAATAATTTCCTTTGTTAGTATATGTGGCACATTTAAACCCCCAGGCCTGATGCTTGGACTGCACCCTTTCTGTGTGTAGACCAGCACATGCCTTCACTCCCTACATACAATTTTCGATAAATTGAATATCTACTTAGTTTCACATTGCAATAAATTTCTGTCTACACTTCCCCCTCGTTCATTGAGTGGAATGTGTTCCAAAGCGAAAAAGGTCATCATTTTATCATTGAAGCCGTGATAAAGACCCATATGACGGCTAATGGGGCTTTCGATCTTTTTATTTTTGACAAGTTTGACATGATCACGAATTCGATTGAAGAAAGGTCTTTTTGTTTTTCCAATATAGAAGGCTTTAAAACTGCAATACATTACATATACAACACCAACAGTTTGGCAATTTGCATGGAAGTTGGGTCTATATTGTAAGATCCTGGTACCTGCGGTACCCTTCCAGCCTATTATTTGTACATTACGTTCCACCATATAGATAGGTGGAACGCATCTAGTACCTGTCCCTTTAAATTCCATGACCTCATCAGTGAGTGCCGCTCTGAGCGGCTATTTCAACCGCCGGCATTCACTCACATGTGTTCGTGCAAACCGCTTGCTACAGCATTACCTAACGCTGCCGAATCCTCCAGCTATTCCCTAATACCTGGATTGACCGAAGACTTGCTACAACATCTTGTATCTCGCTACAAGATCATTACCTCACCGCCTGAACCCTCTCCTTACAAACCTACCAGTGATAAGTACCCCACAGGGGAATACCTTCCTAATCTACTTTCACTACTACTCTGCTTATTAAAGACTATTGCTACTCTAAGAACTATACTGTTACATCTAACATCTGCACCGCTACTTAGATTGCAAGCTCTTGAGCCTATTACCATCTTGTCACTGCACTAGCCTAGCATCTCCTGTACACTTCATCTGCTCTTCACTACCACCTGTTACCTGTACATGATTGCTATCCTAAGTGCTTACTATCACCATCTGTTACCTCTTACCATTGCTATCACTATCCACGCCTGTCCCCTCAGTATCACCTCTATACTTTCACATATAAACATATCAGGAACATCTTTAATGAGTGTCTGTGTTTGTGTATGTGCTTGCTGAGACAGGCTGATGCACAATGATGAGTCTTGAGAGTTGGATATGGTAGTTCAACACATCTCTACATGACTACTGAGTGTAACTTCTGCAGCTGCAAATCCACACCACACAAATAAACGCCGGAGCGCTACAGATTGCACGAAAA
This sequence comes from Pelophylax lessonae, assembly GCF_965119305.1. NCBI lineage: Eukaryota > Metazoa > Chordata > Amphibia > Anura > Ranidae > Pelophylax > Pelophylax lessonae. The sequence goes on from NC_138774.1 coordinate 250,765,133, forward strand.
ATGGATTCAGCGGAAATAGCTACACATGTGATACAACTATCACAAAAGGTAGATTCATTAATTCTTTCACTTACTGAAGTGAAAAATGAAAACCAGACCTTGAGACAGCAGATAGCCCGTGTTTCACAGCTCACTGCTGCCCAACGCCGTGAGCCCAAAATAAACCCTCCACAAGTGTTTACGGGTGATCGGAAAAAATTCGGTGAATTTAAAAACGCATGTCAATTGCTTTTTAATCTAAAACCTCGTACTTACACTACAGACCAATTAAAAGTCTGCACCACTATATCATATATGTCAGGTGATCCACGGGCTTGGGCAGACTCTCTTATTGAGAAAAATGACCCTCTTCTCAACTCCTATCCTACACTTTTAGCAGAGCTCTCTAGCCTATATGAAGACTCTAATAGGCAGAGTACTGCTGACAGCCAATTGAGGGCTTTAAAACAAGGAAGGAGACCTGTTGAAGATTTCGTAGCAGAGTTCAAGAGATGGACCCTTGATTCAGGGTGGAATGATGCATCTCTGCGAACCCAGTTCAGGCTTGGGTTATCTGAAGCCATAAAAGATGAGCTCGCCCGAGCGGATTTACCTGGCACCTTGGATGCCTTGATACAACTTAGTATCAAAATAGACAGACGATTGCAAGAGAGGAAGGCTGAGAAAATGGGAATCCCATTACCCAACCCTTCTCGGAAGTCGTCCTTCGATCCTACTCCTATGGAGGTAGGAACCATCCGCCCACCGATATCGTCTACTGAAAAGGCCAGGAAAAGAACAGAAAATCTCTGTATGTACTGCGCCTCCGCCGAACATTTGATAAGTGTTTGTCCCCTTGTCCACAAGAAAAAGGGTGAGTGTTCACAGGTCTTGCTGGGGGGATTAACGACTTCTTTTACTAATCCCTATCTCTTTATTCGTTTGATCCTACAGTGGGACCAAATTAGGATCACCACCAAGGCCATGATCGACACAGGATCTTGGGAACTACATTGACACTAGTTTTGTTGCTTTAAATAAAATACCTATTATTTCAAAACCCAAACCTGTCTCTGTTAGTTTGATTAACGGTATTCCGTTATCTTCTGGTCCAATTACCACTCAGACACAAGCACTCCTTGCTACTGCTAACGAGTCTCATGTTGAGACCAACACGTTTGATGTGTTACCCTCACCACATTTTCCCATTATTTTGGGACTTCCCTGGTTACATATACATCAACCAACTATTGATTGGAAGACACGGTCCCTAACCTTCCCTTCTCACTATTGCGAGACCACGTGTAACCTCCAATCTCAAAAGAAAATCCTGTCCATGGTGTCAGAGGAAATTACACCACCACCATGCTATCAGGATTTATCAGAAGTCTTCCTTGAGAAAAATGCTCAAGTGTTGCCTCCCCATAGGGACTACGATTGTTCTATTGATCTACTCCCTAATAGTAAGCTACCTTTCGGTCATGTTTATCCTCTTTCTCAGGATGAACTTTCTCATCTCAAGGAATACTTGGATGAGAACTTAGCGAAAGGGTTCATTAGACCCTCTACTTCCTCTACAGCTGCAGGACTTTTCTTTGTCCGCAATAAGGATTTAAGCCTTTGGCCTATTATTGACTATAGGCAATTAAATATTATTACGATAAAGGATCGCTATCCCTTACCTCTCATCCCGGAACTGATTGAACAAGTGCGTGGAGCCACTTACTTCTCAAAGTTAGACCTTAAAGGGGCTTACAATCTCATCCGCATCCGTAGTGGGGATGAGTGGAAGACGGCATTCAGAACTAGATACGGACTATTCGAATATCTAGTGATGCCGTTTGGGTTGTGTAATGCTCCCGCAGCATTTCAGCGGTTCATAAACGACATCTTCCGAGATCTACTCGATGTCTGTGTCGTAGTATATCTGGACGATATACTCATTTACTCTCAATCCTTGTCTGAACATAAAAGACATGTAAGACTTGTGTTGTCCAGATTGCTTGCACACAACTTGTACGTAAAACTGAAGAAATGCCTATTCCATAAGGAAGAGGTGTTATTCTTAGGATACATCATATCCAAGAACAGCATCAAGATGGATATGAGCAAGATATCCTGTATTCTGGATTGGCCTGTACCAACAACTCGTAAGGCCTTACAACGATTTCTTGGATTCTCAAACTTCTATAGGAAGTTCATCAAGAACTTCTCGTCTATTGTGAGACCACTCACACAACTTACAAGTGTTAAGCAAACATTTAAATGGTCTGAAGAAGCAAATAAAGCGTTCAGCTTGTTGAAATCAAGCTTCATTACCGCTCCCATACTACGCCATCCAGACCCATCCCTCCAATACATCCTGGAGGTAGATGCGTCAAATATGGCTGTAGGAGCAGTTCTTTCCCAACGACCTACGAATACTTCACCACTTCATCCAGTTGCCTTCTTCTCTAAATCACTATGTAACCCAGAGGTGAACTACCCAGTGGGTGAAAAAGAGTTACTTGCCATGAAGTTGGCACTGGAGAATTGGCGACATCTACTTGAGGGCACCCGGTTGCCAATACTCATATTTACAGACCATAAAAACCTCCAATATCTCCAGACCAACAAGACCCTTTCCCACCGACAGGTACGTTGGTCGCTATTCTTCCTAAGATTCAATTTCTTAGTGACCTATACACCTGCAGACAAAAAAAAGAAGGCAGATGCGTTATCAAGGTTAACCGAAGATAACTGTGCCGAAATTCCTTCATTACCTATAATACCCCATGACCGTATTATTGGTGTTGTTCGTCCCTTAAAGGAAGAGATTCTGCACAGTCTAAGACTGGATTCACCACCACCTCAACTAAGTACTGATGCAGAAGGCTTCCGCTACTTTAACGGCAAACTCTACATACCTCCCGGTATGCGTACCAAAATCTTGGAGTTATCCCATGACGTACCTATGGCAGGACATATGGGTATGACTAAGACATTTAATTTGCTCACTAGGCAATTTTGGTGGCCTGGGATGAAGACGTCTGTACAAAAATTCATTTCTTCATGTGACATCTGTGCAAGGTCCAAAATTGACACTACAAAACCTTCTGGTTTACTTTGCAGTCTACCAATACCCAAAGTTCCATGGAAAGTTGTTTCTTTAGACCTCATAGTGGAATTACCACCGTCCAAGGGATTCACTACCATCTGTAACGCTCCTGCGTTTCATGTATGGTGTGGATTTTCAGCTGCAGAAATATTCCACTTCAGTAGTCATGTAAGAGAGATGCTGAGATACCATTCCCAACCTCAATGACTCATCATGTGTGGAAGGTCTTAATTCAGCTAGTAAATACACACACTCAACAAGCTGGTTCCTAGAGTGACTTTATGTATGTAGTAACACAGTGATGAAGATTTGAGAGACAGGTTGAGTGGAGGTGGTAGGTGACAGACACTTGAAGGTAAGACAGTAGCAGATGGATGCAGGTAGGTTTAGCAATCATGTATGGTAGCAGATGACAGAGTAGCAGGTGGACATACAAGAGAGATCAACCCAGTGCAGGAATAAGTAGCAGTAGTCTTAAGAGCTAGCAATCTAGATATGCAGATGTGATAAATAGTCTTTACTATGCAGAGCTAGATAGTGTAAGCTTAGTATAAGTTTATAGAGGGTTCCCCTGCGGGGTACTTAGCACTAATAGCAATACAGCCGAAGGTTGGTTCAGGAGGAGCGGATGATCCGGAAGCGGGATGCAGGGATCAGCGCAGCGAGGTTCCGTCAGCGAGGTATGCTTGCAAGCACGAAAGCTTCAAGCCAAGTTAGCATCCAGGTAAGGGTGTTTGAACGAACACATGTGAGTGAGAACCGGCGATTTAAATAGCCATCTAGTCTGGCGCTGAGTGATGACAGCTTCAGTCTTAAAGGTGTATGCGCACCTTTCCAAAAGAGAATGGTGGGGCGCATACACTTGTGAAAAGAGTAATTTAGGGTACCAAAGGTAGCGGAACATTACAATACCCCCCCCTTAAGGCCGGCTCCTGAAGGCCTCTGGAGCTGGTTTGTCTGGGTATCTCGCATGAAAATTGCGGATTAATCTAGGGGCATGTATTTCAGAGGTGTTTAGCCAGGTGTCGTCTTGGGGCCCATAGTTCTTCCATCTAACCAAGTACTGAAGTCTTCTTCTGTAGATACGAGAATCCAGAATCTCTTTTATCTCGTATTCTTCTCCACCTTCAACTTGTACAGGAGGCGGAGGTGGAATATTAGGCCTTATTCCTTGGTCCGGAACATGGGGCTTCAGTAGCGACACATGGAAAATGGGATGGATTTTTAGGTCTATTGGCAATGTAAGCTGTACTGCAGCCTTTCCAATAAGTTTTTTGATTGGGAAAGGTCCCAAGAACAGAGGTCCAAGCTTTTTGCTAGGGATCTTCAGTCTTAAATTTTTTGTTGAGAGCCAAACGAGGTCCCCGATAGTGTACTGTGGAGAAGGTCTTCTGCGAAGATCATAGTACTTCTTTTGTTGACTGTGAGCGTGTGCAATGGTAGTATTTAATAAACCCAGAGAATCCTTTATTTGGGTAAGATAGTCTGAGGCTACTGGGTTGTTTGAAGGAAGGATGCGTGGTGGAAGAATAGAGGGATGAAACCCATAGTTCAAGTAGAACGGACTCTGCTTGGTTGTACTGTGGGTTGCGTTGTTGTAGGCAAATTCTGCCAGAGGGAGAAGATCCACCCAATCATCCTGTTGGTAAGAAGTGTAACAACGTAAATACTGCTCGATGCATTGGTTGACTCTTTCAGTCTGTCCGTTGGTCTGCGGATGGTAAGGAGAAGTGAGCTTCCGCTCGATCCGTAGTATGTGACATAGTTCTTGCCAGAACTTAGAAATAAATTGGGATCCACAGTCAGACAGAAGAGTTTTTGGGATACCATGTAATCTAAAGACATGTTTCATCAGGAGTTCTGCCGTTTGTTTGGACGAAGGTAGTCTGCGAATAGCAATGAAATGTGCCATCTTTGTCAGATGGTCCACTGACACCAAGATGGTATTAAATCCTTTGGAAAGAGGCAATTCTACGATGAAGTCCAAGGACAAAACTTCCCATGGAGTTTGGGGTATTGGTAGACTGCATAGTAGACCGGATGGTCTCGTAGTGTCAATTTTGGACCTGGCACAGACATTGCATGAAGAGACGAATTTTTGTATAGATGTTTTCATGTCAGGCCACCAGAATTGCCGGGAAATCAAATTAAGAGTCTTTGTCATACCCATATGTCCTGCCATAGGCACATCATGAGATAATTCCAAGATCTTGGTGCGTAGGGTAGGTGGTATGTAAAGTTTGTCGTTGTAGTAGAGGAAGCCGTCTGCATCAGTATTTAGTTGTGGTGGGGGTGAATCCAAACTTATACCATGCAAAACCTCTTCCTTCAAGGAACGGACAACTCCAATAATGCGTTTGTGAGGTATTATAGGAACGGAAGGGATTTCAAAGTAGTTTTCTTCAGTTAGTCGTGATAGTGCATCCACCTTTTTGTTCTTATCTGCAGGTGTGTAGGTCACTAGGAAGTTAAACCTTAGAAAGAATAGTGACCATCGTACCTGTCGATGCGAGAGAGTTTTGCTAGTCTGAAGATATTGGAGGTTTTTATGGTCCGTGTATATAATTATTGGTAATTGGGTGCCTTCGAGTAAATGTCGCCAATTCTCCAGAGCCAATTTTATAGCAAGCAGTTCCTTCTCACCCACGGGGTAATTTATCTCGGGACTGCTCAGGGATTTAGAAAAAAAGGCGACTGGATGAAGTGGTGAAGTGGGGGTAGGTCGTTGGGAGAGTATTGCTCCTACTGCCAGGTTTGACGCATCTACCTCCAGAATGTATTGGAGGGATGGGTCTGGATGGCGTAATATGGGAGCGGAAGTAAACCTTGTCTTTAACAAGTGGAAAGCCTTATTTGCTTTTTCTGACCATTTAAATGGTATTTTTATGCTAGTGAGCTGTGTGAGGGGTCTCACAATAGCAGAAAAGTTTTTTATGAACTTCCTGTAGAAATTTGAAAATCCCAGGAATCGCTGTAGCGCCTTGCATGTAGTTGGTGTAGGCCAATCCTGAATGCAGGATATTTTACTCATGTCCATCTCGATTCCTGTTTTGGATATGATGTAGCCTAGAAAGAGTACCTCATCTTTATGGAACAAGCATTTCTTCAGCTTCACATAAAGATTATGTGCAAGCAATCTCGATAATACAAGTCTTACATGTCTTATGTGTTCAGACAGGGTCCGTGAATATATAAGTATATCGTCCAGATATACCACAACACAGACATCTAGTAAGTCTTTAAAAATATCGTTTATAAATCGTTGGAAAACTGCAGGGGCATTGCATAGGCCGAATGGCATCACAAGATACTCGAACAATCCGTATCTAGTTCTGAACGCAGTCTTCCACTCGTGTCCATCACGGATTCGAATGAGATTGTATGCTCCTTTCAGGTCTAATTTTGAAAAATAGGTAGCTCCACGCACCTGCTCAATGAGCTCAGGGATAAGCGGTAGAGGATAGCGATCTTTTATTGTGATAGCATTCAATTTCCTGTAGTCGATGATAGGTCTGAGACTTGAATCTTTATTGCAAACAAAAAAGAGTCCTGCTGCTGTGGAAGAAGTGGAAGGTCTAATAAAACCTTTTTCCAAGTTCTCATCCAAATAGGTTTTGAGATGGGCAAGTTCATCCTGTGAAAGAGGATAAACATGACCGAACGGCAATTTGCTATTTGGGAGTAGATCAATGCTACAATCATAGTCTCGATGAGGAGGTAATGCTTGAGCATTTTTCTCAAGAAAAACCTCAGAAAGATCCTGATAACATAGTGGTGCAATCTCATCTGTCACCACAGACAGAATCTTCCCGGAAAACGGGAGGTTACACGTTTCCTCGCAATAACAAGAAGGGAAGGTCAAGGACCGTTTCTTCCAATCTATGGTTGGTTGGTGTGTGTGCAACCAGGGAAGTCCCAACACAATGGGAAAGTGGGGTGATGGTATTAAATCGAAGGTAGAAGTCTCCCTATGAGACTCGTTAATAGTGACTAGAAGTGCTTGTGTCTGATCGGTGATCGGACCAGAGGATAACGGAACACCGGTAATAAGACTTACTGAGACAGGTTTGAGTTTAGAAATAATAGGAATTTTATTTAAAGCAGCAAAACATATATCCATATAATTTCCACAAGATCCTGTGTCAATCATGGCCTTAGTAGTAATCCTGTTCTGGTCCCACTGTAATGTCAAAAAAAACAGAAATGTAGGGGTTAGTGAATGAAGTTGTCAATCCTCCTAGAGAGACATGTGAACACTCACCCTTCTTTTTGTTGACTAGGGGACAGACGTTTATCTTGTGATCCGGGGGTGCACAGTACAAGCAGAGATTTTCATTTCGTCTTTTGGCTTTTTCCATAGTTGATAGCGGTGGGCGTATGGTTCCTATCTCCATAGGAACGGGGTCAACGGCCAGACTCCGAGAGGAAACGGATAATGGCATTCCCATCTTTTCAGCCTTTCTTTCTCGTAGTCTTCTATCTATGGTAATACTGAGTTGTATTAATGCATCCAGGGTTTTTGGCAGATCCGCTCGGGCGAGCTCGTCCTTAACGGCTTCTGATAGGCCAAGCCTAAATTGGGTTTTCAGAGATGCATCATTCCATTCTGAATCAAGGGTCCATCTCTTGAACTCTGCGACAAAGTCTTCCACAGGCCTCCTTCCTTGTTTCAAGGATCTTAACTGAAGATCAGCAGTACTCTGCCTATTGGGGTCATCATATAGGCTAGTGAGCTCTGCCAGGAACAAGGCATAGGAGTTGAGAAGCTGGTCGTTTTTCTCAAAAAGAGAATCTGCCCAGGCTCGAGGATCGCTTGATAGGTAAGAAATAATAGTACAAACCTTAATGTGATCAGTAAGGTAGGTACGAGGTTTTAGCAAAAAGGTAACTCACATGCGTTTTTAAATTCGCTAAATTTTTTGCGATCGCCTGTAAATACCAGAGGGGGATTTATCTTGGGTTCAGGGGACTGAGCAGAGGTAAGTTGTGTCAGTCTAATTACCTGCTGCGACAGAGCCTGATTGTCTTCTTTTAATTCAGCAAGTGCGTGTATTAACGCAGATACTTGCTGTTTTAATTGTGTCACCTGAGTGGCTATTTCTGCTGAATCCATTTTTTAGGTTCGTTCAATCTGTAACGCTCCTGCGTTTCTTATATGGTGTGGATTTTCAGCTGCAGAAATAGTTCCACGTCAGTTGTCATGTAAGAGATATGCTGAGATACCATTCCCAACCTCAATGACTCATCATGTGTGGAAGGTCTTATTTCAGCCAGTAAATACACACAATTAGCAAGCTGGTTCCTAGAGTGACTTTATATATGTGGTAACACAATGATGAAGGTTTGAGGGATAGGTTGAGTGGAGGTGGTAGGTGATAGACACTTGAAGGTGAGACAGTAGCAGATGGATGCAGGAAGGTTTACCAATGTTGTATGATAGCAGATGATAGAATAGCAGGTGGACATACAAAAGAGATCAACCCAGTGCAGAAAAGTAGCAGTAGTCTCAAGAGCTAGCAATCTAGTTTATGCAGATGTGATAAACAGTCTCTACTATGCAGAGCTAGATAGTGTAAGCTTAGTATAAGTTTATAGAGAATTCCCCTGCGGGGTACTTAGCACTATTAGCGATACAGCCGAAGGGTGGTTCAGGAGAGGCGGATGATCCAGTAGCGGGATACAGGGATCAGCGCAGCGAGGTTCCGTCAGCGAAGTAAGCTTGCAAGCATGGAAGCTTCAAGCAAGGTTAGCATCCAGATAAGGGTGTTTGAACGAACACATGTGAGTGAGAGCCGACGCCTTAAATAGCCATCTAGTCCGGCGCTGAGTGATGACAGCTCCAGTCTTAAAGGTGTATGCGCACCTTTCCAAAAGTAAATGGTAGGGCGCATACACTTGTGGAAAGTGTAATTTAGGGTACCAAAGGTACCGGAACATTACACTATCACACCTATATATGGCTAGGTGTGTTTATACATATAAGTATGTGTGTATATACACCACTATACACAAGTTCAGATGTTTTGCCTGCCTCAAAAGAACCCAAAAAAATGCAAAAAAAAACGCTAGCGTCAAAAAAAAAAAAAAAATGCCCAGGTGTGTTTTTGCTGGCATTTTTTGGGGGTTTTTGGAGGCAGGCAAAACATCAGAACTTGTGCACAGTACCACTATACACAAGTTCAGATGTTTTTCCTAACTGCAAAGAACCCAAAAAAAGCCTGCTATTAAACCGTGTGGGAACCGAGAAGCCATACTCCTGTGCTGAAAGTGTTCTAATACAAACGATCTTTTTTATGGTTCTGGACATGCTACAGAGCTGAAACTTCACATGTACACTCTTTTTACCCCCCAGATACGAAATCCAAAGTAAAAATCCAAAAATGTTTTCAATAATTGGCTTTTTTATCAAAAATGACAATTTTTAAGAACTTTTTTTGTGTGATTTTGTGTCTGGGGGGGTCTAAAAGGTGTACCTGTGAAGTTTCAGCTCTGTAGCATGTCCAGAACCAGGAAAAAAAAGATCATATAGGTGTAAAAGGAGGGTCCCACATTCCTGTTCTACTGAAAAATTATCTTTTTTTTTTTCATGGTTCTGGACATGCTACAGAGCTGAAACTTCACATGCACACCTTTTAGACCCCCCAGATACTAAATCCAAAGTCAAAATAAAAAAATCTCTCTTTTTTTTTAAATGTTTTCAATAATTGGCTTTTTTATCAAAAATGACAATTTTTAAGAACTTTTTTTTGTGTGATTAATAGTTAATGGGGCATGACCCAGAAGCCTGGGCACTTTTTAGGGGCATTTATTGGGTTTTAGGGCTTAAAAATTGTGTTTTTTGATTACCGAAGTTCGGGTCCCATTGATTTCAATGGGGTTCTGAAATCCGGGCCGAACTTTCGGGAAGTTTGGATGTTCTGGCCGAACCAAACTTTTCAAAAGTTCGATCATCCTTACTTACCAGCAGGTCCCGTTCCTGCACCCAGCAAGAGTATCTGCGAGGGCTTGGTTACGGTGTTCAGGCACCACCAACAGCAAAGGCCCAATTTTTGGAACCTGTATGACAAGTACATGCGATTTCAAATTTGTATGGATTTTTTAGCAGCAGGGCCCGTTCCTGCGCCCAGCAAGAGTAACTGCGAGGGGTTAGGGTGTTCAGGCACCACTAACAACCACGGCCCGATTTTTCTGCACCTGTATGACAAGTACATGCGATTTGAAATTTGTATGTATATTTGTATATGACATTTTTTTGCTTTAGAATTATCTGTATTGCTGCAGCAGGCTACATACATTGTAGAGATGCACTACTTTACAGGCACATTCAGGGGACCCCCAGGCACAATATTTGAAGGAATTTTTCATTTTTATAGTTTCACTTTAAGCCTCATTAAAATCAGTACATTACTGCTCCTTTAAAAAAGATAGTTTTTAAAAACATTTTTTTCATTGCTACATGTTCCCCAGGTCAGTACCCAGACTGCTATATTTCAGGGGTTGGTAATGCTGGCAGAGTACTTGGTCCATGGGGCCCAACGGTCTTGGATTTTGGACATTGATAGATATTCCTTTGCATACATCAGTTCCAGTTGCATGTGTTGATTGATTGTGGAGTGAAGTTGGAGTGATGGTATGGTATTGCTGTTCCAGTTTCCTGCTATCAGGATCCTAGCTGCAATGAAGATGTGTGTGAGGATGGAGTGTAGTGGGGGAGGCCAGGCGTCCAGGTCTAGTCCTAATAATGCTTGTTGGGTGGTGAGCATGCTGCTGATTCCCGTGATGTTCCATATTGCAGTTTGGACCCTACCCCAGAACGGGGTAAGTGAGGAGCATTACCACCAAATATGAATGGTGGATCCGAAGTTGCCACATCCTCTCCAGCTGTAAGGCGAGTGGAGATAAGGGCAAGTCTTGCTGGTGTTTGGTACCAATGGTGTAGTCGTTTTTGTGCAGTTTCCTAATGGGTGAGGCCTCTGGAGTATTTTAGCGGGTTTTTGGAAGCTTGGTGCCATAATACGAGATCTGTTGTGAAGTTTAGGGTTTGTTCCCATTTGGTCATTGAAGTGAGTTTTGTGCAAAGTTCAACGTTTTGTAAATATTTGAAATTCCTTTGTCTGGGTATGGGTTTTTCCCAAAGAAATCTAAAATATCAGCTGTCAGGGTAATATCTGACCATTTGATTTTCTGTAGAGCGTTCCGGATACAGAGAAATTTGTAGAAGTCCTTATTTGGGATCTGAAATTTTGTATGGAGACTTTGAAATGAGCGAAGGGTTTCCTTGTTATATAAGACTTCAATGTTGGAGATTCCGGCTGCTGACCAGGAGTTGGTGGAAAGATCTGTACATATCAATTCCAGGGCTGAGAGGGGAAGGAACTTTAAGGTTTTGGCCATTAAACCTTTGGAGAGTCGATAGCATGATTTCCAAACTTTAATTGTGGTGTTCACCTTGCTGAGGAAGGTGGGATGTGGGTCGTTTTGCAGCCAGACTGCAGCTAAGAGGGATCTGTTGGGCCTTCCTAGGCAAGTCTCTTCGATTTGAGTCCATAGGGGCTGATCTGATTGGGACCACCATTGTTTAGCTTTACTTAGGATGATAGCTTTATAATAGTGCTTTATATCTGGGACTCCCAGTCCCACTTTGGATGTAGCTGTGCACATTGTAGAATGTTTTATTCTGGAATGTTTGTTGTCCCATATGAAGGAGTTGATGGTTATTCGAATTGAGGATAATTGTGTGGATAGAATGTGTACAGGAAGAGTGCGTAGGAAGTACAGCACGTGCGGCATCAGGTATATCTTTGTTAATGCGATTTTGCCAGCCCAAGAGGCTTTGGTAGAGCGTAAAGAGGAGCAGAGGTTCCGTAATTTGTTTAATATGCTTTCATAGTTGATTCGGAGGATTTTGAAGGAAGGAGTCATTAGTTGTGTTCATAAATAGGAGAAAGTATTAGATGGAGCCTAGGGAAAAGGTGACTCTCGCATGAGGCGGTTCCTAGTATTTTGGTCTAGTCTTATTCCAATCATGGAAGATTTAGTGCAATTTACTTTGTAAAGGGATATGTTACCAAAGAGCTGGAGTAGATCGTAGAGAGCTGGAAGGGATTGGAGAGGGTTTGTCATGGCCACTATGACAGGTCTGTTCCCCTATTTGTATGCCTGATATTTGGGGGTGCATTCTAAGGAGGAGCTAAGGGTTTCATTACAAGGGCGAAAATGAGTGGGGAGAGGGGACAGCCTTGGCGGGGGCCATTGGTAATCTCAAATCTTTCAGAGGTCATCCCTGATGTCAAGACTTTGGCTGAGGGTGAAGAATATAGTGCTGGATTTATGTTCCCTGTAAATCCAAACTTTTGGAGAACCGTTTGGAGGTAAGACCAGTGTACCTTGTCGAACGCCTTCTCGGCATCCAGTGATAGCAGCAGAGAAGACGCTCCACAGTGCTCCACCCATTGTATTCGGTTTATAAACCTCCTGGTGTCATCTGTGGCCTGCTGACGTGGGACAGGTCTTGATAGCATAGTACCCCCGCAAATGGATGAGGGAGTTTATGGGCTGAACTAGCCGCACGTAGGAGACTCTCCTTAATATGATAAAAATGAATCCTTGTCAGGACATCTCTGGGTATTGTGTCCGGTAGGTGGACAGGTTTTGGGATCCTATGAGCCCTGTCCATCAGGAGGTCTCTGGGAGTCAGGTCTGGTATTCATTTCAGGAAAAGTTGCTGCAAGTATGTGATAAAGTTGGCTGGTTTGACCGCCTCTGGGACCCCCCTGATTCTGAGGTTATTTAACCGTGAGCGATCCTCGAGGTCTGCAACCTTTAATTGGAGTTTACGGATCTGTTCGGCCTGTTCGTCATGTGCGTCTACCATTTCATTATGTGCTTTCACCATTACAGTGAATTGATTTTCTAGGTGTTCAGTGCAGTCCTCAATGTCATCAATTCTGCGGCTGAGGTGGGATATAGCGTAGCTCGTTTTGCAGGCCTGTTTGTAGGGACAGTAGCATTGCTTTCAGGGAATTCATCAGATGCAGGGAATGCTGCTAGAGGAGCTAAGTGTCCTGTCTGCATGTCTGCCTGTGTATCTGCTGTGGCAGCCTTATGCAGCTTTTTAGCAGAGGGGCTTTGTGAGGGGAGTGTGCAGGGGAAAGTGCTTCTCTCTTACCCCATTCAGCTTATGGAGGTGAGGAGGCTTGCTGGGGAGTTTCTTCCATGTCGGAGAGGATGGCTCCAGGCTCTTCATGGTGTGTGGGTAGCGTGTGAGGAGAACGGCCGCTCTCCTCGGCGCCATCTTTTCTGGGTCTGCCCTCTGAGATAATGAAAAAGTCCGTTAGGAGGCGCGGCCCGGGAACGTTATTTTTCTTTTGGGACATATCCCGAGTGTGTGTCTATTTGGGGGATCGCCCTTTTATCGTTGTCGCTGGAGAGCCATGAGCCGCTGTGGAGAGCCGAGTATCGGAGGAACTTCACAGCCGAACAGCAATCTTCGGCAGCAGTCAGGACACGCCCCGCAACAATTCTTTTTTTCAGATCCTCAGTTCTTTGCCATGAGGTGCCATGTTGAACTTCCAGTGACCAGTATGAGAGAGGGAGAGCGACAACACCAAATTTAACACACCTGCTCCCCATTCACACCTGAGACCTTATAACACTAACGAGTCACATGCAACCGGGGAGGGAAAATTGCTAATTGGGCCCAAATCTGACATTTTCACTTAGGGGTGTACTCACTTTTGTTGCCAGCGGTTTATACATTAATGGCTATGTGTTGAGTTATTTTGAGGGGACAGCAAATTTACACTGTTATACAAGCTGTACACTTACTACTTTACATTGTAGCAAAGTGTCATTTCTTCAGTGTTGTCACATTAAAATATATAATAAAATAATTACAAAAATGTGGGGGTGTACTCACTTTTGTGAGGTACTGTATATGTACATAAATAAAAGTGTGTTTCTGGTTACTATGCAAGAAATGAAATATTGAAAATGTATCAATACAAGTGGAATGAAGGTGTATCGAATTCTGATCAAGATAATGATATACAGTAGGGAAATTAATTATTTGATCCCCTGCAGGTTTTGTAAATTTGCCCACTTATAAAGAAATGAAGGGTCTATAATTTTTATCATAGGTGTATTTTAAATGATAGAGTTGGTGGATTCTCCGACTAGAGAAAATGCAGTCCTGGATCTATTGATCACTAATGACCCAGACATAATCTCGGAGGTAGTAGTTCAGGACAACCTGGGCTCTAGCGATCACAGGATGATCACATTTAGTATAAATAACAATATAACAAGGCAAGTGGGGAACATAAGAACCCTAAACTTCAGAAGGGCAAACTTTCCAAAATTGTACTCATTGATGGAAAGGGTAAACTGGGACCAAACCCTGGGATCCCTGACCACAGAGGAAAAATGGGAATGCTTTAGGAACATATTAGGCAAAGGCATCTTGCAGTTCATTCCTATGGGAAATAAATTTAGAAGAGACAAAGCCAAACCTGGCTGGCTAAACCGTAGCGTTAAAAAACTTATTAGGGGAAAAAAATTGGCCTTCAAGAAATATAAATCAGAGGGCACTGTATTGGCTTTCGAGCAATACAAGGAGGCAAATAAGAAAAGTAAACACGAAATCAAAATGGCTAAAATCAACTTTGAGAGACAAATAGCGGAGGATAGTAAAAAAAACCCAAAGAAATTCTTTAAATATATCAACAGCAAAAAAACTAGGGCAGAGCATATTGCACACATAATTAGCGATGATGGGGGGATGGTTACAGAGGACACTGAAAAAGCAACCGTGCTGAATGCTTTTTTCTCGTCAGTCTTTACACAGGAAAAGGAGGGGTACACTGACCATGACTGTATGGTTAGTAGTAATACACAGGACTTGCCACTATGGCTAACAGAGGGTGAAATCAGGGAAAGGCTGGATAAACTTAACACAAACAAATCACCAGGCCAGGATGGCGTACATCCGAGAGTACTCAAGGAACTCAGTAAGGTTATATCCAGACCACTGTTCCTGATCTTTGCTGACAGTATTAGGACAGGAGATGTACCAGGGGATTGGAAGAAAGCTAACGTGATTCTGATATTCAAAAAGGGCCAGAGGCATATCCCGGGAAATTATAGGCCTGTCAGTTTGACATCAATAGTATGTAAACTTCTGGAGGGGATGATAAGGGACTATATCGTAGAGTTTGCTAAAGACAACAACATCATCAGCAGTAATCAGCACGGGTTTACAAATGGGCGTTCTTGTCAAACCAATCTCTTAGCATTCTACGAGGAGGTAAACTGTGAGCTAGATAGGGGGAGACCAGTGGATGTGGTGTACTTGGATTTCGCTAAGGCGTTTTATAAATTAAGCGCTTGTGGGGAACTGTATCAAATAAGGTCTGCAGGTATCGACAGCAGAGTTTGCTCTTGGATACGGAATTGGCTTAAAGGGCGTGTCCAAAGGGTGGTAATAAACAGCGCATACTCAGACTGGTCTGAGGTTGTAAGCGGGGTGCCCCAGGGCTCAGTCCTGGGACCAACCTTGTTCAATTTATTCATAAACAGCATTGAGGACGGGATCAGTAGTGCGTTATCAGTTTTTGCAGATGACATAAAATTGGGCAGGGCAATAACTGCACAGCATGAAGCAGATATCCTACAGAATGACCTGGACAAAATTTCAGAGTGGGCAACGACATGGCAAATGAGGTTTAACGTGGAGAAGTGTAAGGTTTTGCACTTGGGGACTAAAAACATAAAAACACAATACACGTTAGGAGGGGAACCCTTGGGGGAATCAAAAATGGAGAAGGATCTGGGAGTCTTGGTTGATGATAGATTAGGCAACAGCATGCAATGTCAAGCGGCAGCTGCCAAAGTCAGCAGAATATTAGCATGCATAAAGAAAGGGATGTATTCCAGAGATAAGACTATAATCCTTCCACTTTATAAAACTCTGGTCCGACCGCATCTGGAGTATTCTGTCCAGTTCTGGTCGCCAGTCCTCAGGAGGGATGTGTTGGAGCTGGAGAGAGTCCAGAGAAGGGCAACTAAACTAATTAGGGGATTGGAGGACCTTGACTATGAAGAGCGTCTACAATCGCTCGATTTATTCTCCCTGGAGAAGAGATGTCTGAGGGGGGACATGATAGCAATTTATAAATATCTTAATGGGGATCCCAGCTTAGAAAAAAAGCTGTTCATTCGAAGGGATTGCATGAGGACTCGAGGGCATACAATGCGATTAGAGGAGAAGCGTTTTAACCACAGGCAACGTGGGGGGTTCTTTACTGTTAGGGCTACAAGATTGTGGAATTCTCTACCACAAGAGGTGGTTTCTGCGGGTAGTATGGTGGCTTTCAAAAGACTCTTAGACTTACATCTCAAGGATCAGAACATTCAGGGGTATGTGAGATGAGTACAGCCACACACACCTACACAGGTTGAACTGGATGGACTATTGTCTTTATTCAACCTCACCTACTATGTAACTATGTAACTATGTAAGAGACAGAATATGGACCAAAATTCCAGAAAAAAAACACATAAAACAAATGCTATAAATTAAGTTGCAGTTCAGTGAGTAAAAACGGAATTTTTGTAAAATCTTACCTGTAAAATTCCTTTCTCTGAGTCCTCCGACAGTCGCCGCCTCCTCTAAGTCATCACTATTGGGTATTGTCTTCCTATCCATAGGAATAGCTAGGCATATAGACTTAGTCAAAAGACAAAAGGCATTAGCATATACACACCCATGGGTGCTGTCCCATCCGGTCAATACCCCCCTGCATCACCACTCCTAACTCAGTTTGGTAGCATAGCAGTAGGTAATAAGAACCCCAAAAGAGGGGCGGGGCGGCGACTGTCGGAGGACTCAGAGAAAGGAATTTTACAGGTAAGATTTTACAAAAATTCCGTTTTCTCTTACGTCCTCCGACAGTCGCCGCCTCCTCTAAGTCATCACTATTGGGATGTCCCAAAGCAGTATAGACATGAGGGGTGGGAGACGCAACCGTAGAAAAGGCAACGCAGTACCCACATCAGAGAAAGGAAACTTACATGCACCGTAAGAACCAACTGGGCAACAGAAAAAACAATGCTCAACAGGAGCAACAGCCCAGGAAAGCAAATGCCAACAGCCAGGGACCCAGAGAAAAATTCAAGGGTCCATCATGGCACAGCCGCACTGAGAACTTTGCGGCCAAAGGAAGCATCAGCTGATGCCATAACATCTACTTTGTAGAACTTGGAAAAAGTTCGCCGCCTTGCACACCTGGACCACCGAGGCCGGATGCCAATAGGCCCAGGAAGTACTCAAAGACCTGGTAGAGTGCGCCTTAACAGGGAAGGGCGGAACCCGTTCCTTCAAGGCGTAAGCCTGTTCAATGGTCTGTCTGATCCATTTGGCAATAGTCGCTGCGGACGCAGCCATGCCCTTCCGAGGTCCCTCAGGAAGGACAAAGAGGGAGTCCGTCTTCCGAAAGGACTCCGTCGACAACAGGTAAACCCTGATCGCCCTGACAACATCCAAGGAATGTAAAGCAATCTCCTTAGGATGTTTCGGCTTCGTACAAAGCGAAGGCAGGACAATGTCCTCATTAAGGTGATATTCAGAGATCACCTTGGGAAGGAAGGATGGGGGTGGTCGCAAAACCACCTTATCCTTGTGAAGTATCAAGTAAGGGGAGCGGCAAGACAACGCCGCCAGCTCCGACACCCTTCGAGCCGAAGTGATCGCCACCAGAAAGGCAACCTTCTTCGACAGCAGAGGCAAAGATATCTCCCTGATATATTCAAAGGGAGCACGCTGCAACGCGGACAGAACCAAGTTCAAGTCCCACGGAGGTAAGGGCTCCTTCCTGGGAGGAGCCAAATGTCGCACACCTTGAATGAAGGTGCGCACCAAGGAATGAGATGCCACAGGGCGTTGGAAAAGGACAGCCAGTGCGGACACATGGCCCTTTATCGTGGCCAGCGCCAAGCGCTGATCCACTCCAGACTGGAGGAAAGCCAAAACTCTCGACACCGAGTAAGAACGAGGGGATAACCCCCTGGACTCACACCAGGTTAAATAGGCTTTCCAGGTACGGTAATAGATCTTACCAGAGGAGGATATCCTAGCCTTGATCAGGGTAGGGATAACCTCAGAGGATAGACCCTTGTCCTTCAAGACCTGGGTCTCAACAGCCAGGCCGTTAAAGCCAGCGACTGTAAAGCAGGATGGAAGATCGGACCCTGAGACAGGAGATCTTCCCGCAGAGGCAGGCGCCACGAAGGTGCCACTGCCAGGTGAACAACGTTGGCGTACCAGGACCGGCGTGGCCAGTCCGGTGCCACCAGAATCACCATGTGCGGTTCCGAGGCCAATCTGTGCAACTGAATTGGAGGAAAGGCGTACATCAGACGATAACGATGCCACGGGGCCACCAACGCATCCGAGGCGTCCGCCAACGGATCGCGCGTTCTTGCCACGAACCTTTCCACCTTTTGATTTAGCCGAGATGCGAACAGATCCACATCTGGGGATCCCCACCTAGCACACAGCATCTTAAAGACCTCCGGGTGTAGGGACCATTCCCCCTGGTCCAGGGTCTGGCGGCTCAGTTAGTCGGCCTGACAATTCTCCACACCCGGAATGTGAACTGCCGAGATCGCTGGGACATGAGTCTCGGCCCAAGACAGAATGTCGGACACCTCCCGGGCCGCACAAGCACTCTTGGTGCCCCCCTGGTGGTTGACGTAAGCCACCGCGGTAGCATTGTCCGTCTGTACGCGAACAGGCAAGCCCTGGAGACGTTCCGACCACTGGAGGAGACAGAGTTTTATCGCTCGTAGCTCCAGTACATTTATCGGGAGGGAGGACTCCTCCTCTGCCCAAGTGCCCTGGGCAGACAGGACCCCACCCCAGCCTGACAGGCTGGCATCCGTGGTAACCACTGTCCACACCAACGGACGGAAGGACTTGCCTTCTGCCACCGACGGGGACTGGATCCACCATAGAAGAGCCAACCTGGTCTGGCGACTCAGAGAGACATCCAGATCCAAGGACTGAGGAAGTCTGTCCCACCTGGCCAGGATCTCCGTCTGGAGAGCCCGCGTGTGGAACTGAGCAAAGGGGATCACCTCAAAGGCCAACACCATCAACCCCAGGCCCCGCATGCAGGTCCTGAGTGACGAGGACGCATTGTCCCTGAGGGACCTGAGTTCATCCCGCAAAGTCCGGAGTTTGTCCTCCGGCAAGAACACCTTTGCCTGAGCAGAGTCCAGAACCATTCCCAGATAGGGAAGGCGAAGCGACAGAGACAACGCTGATTTTTGAACGTTGATGGTCCATCCGAACTCCTGGAGCGTCTGTACCGTGATGGACAGGTCGCGCACAAGGTCCTGACTGGCACGCGATCTCAGAAGCAGATAGTCCAGGTAACCCAGGACCGCAATGCCCTGGGCCTGCAGTAGGCCCAGGACCGGTGCCAACACCTTGGTAAACACCCTGGGTGCTGAAGCGAGACCGAAAGGTAACGACACAAACTGGTAGTGGTCCTCTGCGATAGCAAACCAAAAGGTACCGCTGATGACCCTCGAAGATAGGGACGTGCAGGTAAGCATCCTTCAGATCTATTGAAGCCAGGAATTCTCCTGGGCTCAAGGAGGCCACCACCGAACGGAGGGACTCCATTTGAAATTTCCGAACACGCACGAAGCGGTTCAGCGCCTTCAGGTCCAGAATAGGACGCACTTTGCCCTCCTTCCTGGGCACAGTGAACAGATTTGAATAAAACCCCCGAAACCTGTCCTGATGAGGTACCAGGACAATCACTCCCTGAGCAAGCAGGTCCTGCACCGCTTGATGCAAGTCCTGCAGACGCCCCGGAAGCAGATGGAGATTGGAGGGAAAAAATCTGTCCGCCGGCCGGGAAAGGAATTCGATCTTGTAACCTGATCGAACGATTTCCTGAACCCACCTGTCCGATATCCGGAGCAGCCAAGGTTGGAGGAAACCGCGCAGACGTCCCCCCACCCCGGAAACGGGTGAGGGCGCCCCTTCAGGCAGAGGCGGATTGTCCCGCCGAGCCGGCATTGCCGGCCTTCTGCTTACCCGCCCAGGGCTTCTTCTGGTTGCCCTGGGCCTTAAAGGGCTTGCCCTTGGATTGGTTCCGAAAGGCATGAAAGGACCCCTGAGTGGATCTAGGCGCAGAACCCCGCTTGCCTCGGAAAGACTTGTTCTTCAGGTTCTGGGGCAGCATAGTGCTCTTGCCCCCCGTGACGCCCTTCACCAGGGTATCCAACGCCTCGCCAAAAAGGCGAGAGCCAGCATAGGGAAAATCAGCAACGGTTTTCCGTGAGCACTGGTCGGCCGACCAGCTCTTCAGCCATATCAGTCGCCGGTTAAGTACCGCGACACTAGAGAGGCGAGCCACCAAGGGGGCCTCATTCAAGGCTGCATCACACAAATACATGACTCCTTGGTGGATTTGATCCACCATTTCCAGCCGGGCAGGCGGAACACAATCAGACACAAGTTTGTTCCTAAGCATCTTAGTCCAATCAGCCACCGCCTGAGCCACCAGACCGAACGCGAAAATGGGTTTGAGCAACGAACCCGCCACCGTATAGGAATGGCGGGCTAGGGACTCCAACCTCCGGTCTGTGGGATCCCGGAAAACCGGGGTGTCCTCAGTAGGAACCAAGGTAGCCTTGTTCAACATGGCCACAGTGTGATCCACCTGTGGAGGCACACACCATGGTGATTCCGTAGCCGGCGCAAAAGGATAAAGTAATTTGAATCGACTAGGTACCAGGAATGGACATTTTAACGTGCGCCACACTTCATTAACAGTGTAATGAAATTCCGCTGGGCAGGGAAAAAACCTGCGCAGACTTGCGGGTCCTGTGTGTCCCAAATGAGGACACAATGCCGGAGGACTGGGCTCATCCTCCAAATGTAAGGTTTCTTTTACAGAAACAATCAACTAATCCATGGTCGCCCGTTCTTCAGGTGACCCTGGGGAGGATGTATCAACACCCTCCAGTTCAGCCTCCCCCTCAGACCCCGGGGGGTCCAAGGATGAGCGGGACCCTGAGAAGGGCACGCTCACAGCAGCAGCAGCCAAATCCCCATCTGAATCAGAAGAGAGAGACAACCTGGGCCTCTTTTTAGCAGCCCGTTCAGCCATCAGCATTTCCATATTTGCCACCAAGGTTGCTACTACAGCAGCCAGATCAGGTCGCAGCGGGGCCACAGGAGAACTGGGGCCCCCCACTAAAGCTGGAGGAAACTTGCTTTCCTGAGAATCCATGGCTCAAGTTATCAGAACAAACTACAGTGCAAAAAACGGTGTACTGTCCCCTTTAAGAGCGCTGCGTGTGCGCAGCCCACCGCTACTGTCACAGCTATGAAAGACCCCCAAAGGAGAAAAGAAACTGAGCCAGAAGCGATATACAGAGGGAAGTATGAGAGTGATAACCTGCAGAGCCCGCAGAGCGTTGCTGCCAGTGTCCTTGCTGCTGATGGAGAAAGGAAGTGCTGCTGGAGAGGGCTGGACTATAAGCCAGACCCTGGAAAAATGGCTGCCCCATAGGAATGCATTGGAGGCTACGCCAAAATGGCCGCCGACATGCAGTCGGACCGATCATTCCACCGCCCACAAAATGGCGGCGGATGGCGCCAAAATGACATGTATAATCGCCCCAGAGGAGCTATACACGTGTGTCCACAGTAAATATGGCGGACCGCGCGAAATTTCCCTCGCCGCGGTCGCCGCACAATCACAGACGTCTGCACCCCCGAACATGCACCTAAGGTGACACAGGGACAGGGACCCCCGGCAAACATACAAATCTGCACAAGCGAACCCCGCAGGGATCGCACAGGGAGTCACACAGGCACAGACATGGGGACACACAGCAACACAGACTGCCACCCCAGACAGAGGCCCCACACAGAAGTGTACTTACCTATATCAGACGGCGTGGGGGAGCCTCTATGCACGGATAAACCTCTGTCCTCATCTGACAGGGAGTGCCGTGAGCCAGGGACATGACGCTGCAGCATCGCAGACGAGTCCTGTGAGGTAGCCACCTCACGGCTGCATCCCTGCAGCGAACAGGGATGGGTCGTTCGTAATGCCAGGGCGAACCATAGCTGAACGCTCGATGGCAGGCTGGGGGTCCATCTGACCCTCAGTGCCCTGGAAAAACCAGGGCGGTCAGTCCGAATCCCAGCACCGCATGATCCATCTTCATCCGAAGAGAAGACTAACACTAGAGCTGACAAAATAAACAGCTGGTAAAGTAAGAGAAAAAAACTGACATTTTCAAAGAAAATCAAATAAAAGATTAGGAAGGCTGAGACTGAAGCCCCAGCACAAGGTAGCCTGACTATTCCTGACACTAGGCAGATTAAAACTGAGTTGGGAGTGGTGATGCAGGGGGGTATTGACCGGATGGGACAGCCCCCATGGGTGTGTATATGCTAATGCCTTTTGTCTTTTGACTAAGTCTATATGCCTAGCTATTCCTATGGATAGGAAGACAATACCCAATAGTGATGACTTAGAGGAGGCGGTGACTGTCGGAGGACGTAAGAGAAATAGGTATTTGATCCCCTACCAAAACATGACTTATTACTTGGTGGAGAAACCCTTGTTGTCAAGCACAGAGGTAAGACATTTCTTGTAGTTGGTGACCAGGTTTGCACACATCTCAGGTAGGATTTTGGTCCACTTTTCTTTACAGATCTTCTCTAAATCCTTAAGGTTTCTTGGCTGTCTCTTGACAACTCAAAGTTTGTTTCCTTCATAAATTTTCTATAGGATTAAGGTCTGGTGACTAGGCCACTCCATGGCCTTTATGTGCTTCTTCTTGAGCCACTCATTTGTTGCCTTGGCGGGCCATGCTGAAAGACATATTCAGGACCCCTCTTTAGTGTTCTGGCTGAGGTAAGAAGGTTCTCATCCAAGATTTTACAATACATGGCCCTGTCCATTGGCTCCTCAATGCGCTAAAGATGGCCTGTACCTGTAGCGGAGAAACAGCCCCAGAGCATCATGCTTCCACCTCATTCCTCAACTGTAGGGATGGTGTTCTTAAGGCCATAGTCAGCATAGTCAGCAATTTTCTTACTTTAAACATGGCGGGTCGAGTTAATGTCAAAGAGCTATATTTTGGTCTCATCTGACCACAGCACTTTCTTCCAATCCTTCTCTGATTCATTTAAATGTTCATTGGCATGACTGCAGTGCTGTATCCTGGCCTAGGCCAATAAGGCCCAGGCCTAAGGCGACACTTTGCAGGGGGGCAGCAAAAAAAACTGCTCCCCACATGAAAAAAAAAACAGCCTCCTCCTGGCTCCCGCACGAAAAGGGTCCCCGCCGACTTGCGCTACACTTTTATTATAGTGCCAGTTTTATGGGGCGAATTGGGCCAGAGGGCAGGGTCCACGAGGCAAATCAGTCTGGTACCCCCATAAAGCGGTCACACTGCTACCTGCCGGTATGAAAATACCGGCGGGTGAGGACATGTGGACAAAC
The DNA here is from genome assembly GCF_965119305.1 of Pelophylax lessonae. Lineage (NCBI taxonomy): Eukaryota > Metazoa > Chordata > Amphibia > Anura > Ranidae > Pelophylax > Pelophylax lessonae. Next base: position 250,788,749 of record NC_138774.1, read on the forward strand.
CGCAGGCCGCTGACCACAATTAATACAACTGGCCCAACGGCCGCCAATGCTAGTAAGTGTGGCACTGCAGCCTAATGCTCTGCCTACCTTACTCCGCCCCCAGGTTTGGCAGGCATCATGTCAATAATATAATTTATTTAAAACATCCTTGTACTTGTGCGAGCGTATCAATTTGCATCATATAAAATTAAGACTTTTAATTGTATATGATGGCAATAATATTTTGGGCCTGCTATCACAATATGTCACTGGATTAGTAAGATTACTCCAATCTTATAAGATATTTGGACTTGTGTTTGCGGCCACTGATTATTTTACTTATTTGTATAATGACTATGGACTTCCTATTTATTATACAAATAAGTGAACTAATCCTATGATTACAATCAGTGGCAGCAAACACAAGTCCAAATATCTAAAAAGAAAGGAGTAATCTTACTAATCCCTGAACGGGTACCTCCTAGGGCTTCCCGAGGGCTCCAAGCACTTCACCAGACACCGTAACCAATGCAGACGAAACGCTGCAGCTTGGTTAGGGTCTCGCTGTCTCTAACCCACCCTGGACCTACGACAAGGACATGTTCCTGTGGGGGAACCTCTCTTTCCCCAGAGAGGGCAGCAGGAACAAGCTCTACGCAAGCTCTTACAAGAGCTTAGTGATTATCCAAGGGAGTATGGAGGACCATAGCAATCCCTTGTAGCATATTCCCCCAATAAGAGAAAGAACTCCAGACTGAGGGTGAACTAGAACAACTTTATTGAACAAGAAACATACTTATATACAGTTTTCCCCCACAAGGTTACCGCCCAGGTGGACCTTGCTGAGGACTGGACATGACATTCACAATCCAATAGAAACAGGGTTTTACACTCAGTCATTCCCATACAGTGTACACAATCCCTCCCCCCTATCCTAAACTAATTATCTAGCCATCTGGACAGAGCAATGTGAGGTCATTAACATTAGACAATGAGACGCCACAATGCACATTCCATTTCAATACACAAACAATAGGACAAGGCTGCCAGTGACAGTCTGCGTGTCGCTCTTATACTAAAGCTGGAATACACATTATCCCAATCCACAAACAATAGGGAAAACCTGTCTGACATTGAGGGATATGCAATACACACAATATTTAGGAATTACAGATTTCTATAATAACTATAATAAATAATAAATATAACTGTCTCATCTGAAGCTATTCAAACCATTATCTGTTTTTCACTTCCAGTGACAGTGAATACCGTCACAATAAGGCTGCACTGACCACTGATATGCTGCACTGATGAGGCTGAACTTATGGGAACTGATGAAGCTACGCTGATGGGCACTGATAGACTGTGGTTATGGTCTGTGGTTTACAGATGACAGGGTGGTTCATAAACAGAAATGGGTGTGGCCTTAACAGGAAGGGGTGGGTCATATTTAAATTAGGGGGTGCACAAGTTTAGTCAGGCCTAGGGCAACACAAAACCTGAATACACCACTGCATGACTGTACATGTGCCTTCTTGAGGAGGGGCGCTTGCCATGTTTGGAGGAAGAAAATGCTGACTATGACTCTAAGAACACCATCCCTACAGTCAAGCACGGACGTGGAAACATGATGCTTTGGGGCTGTTTCTATGCTAAAGGTACAGGCCACCTTTGCTGGATTGAGGGGCCAATAGACAGGGCCATGTATTGTAAAATCTTGGAGGAGAACCTTCTTTTCTCAGCCAGAACACTTAAGATGGGCCATGGATGGGTATCCCAGCATGACCATGACCCAAAACATACCACCAAGGAAACAAAGCAGTGGCTCAAGAAGAAACACATTAAGTTCATAGAGTGGACTAGCCAGTCTACAGATCTTAATCCTATAATTGCTGCGCTATAATCATAATATGTTAACATAAAATACTGGTATGAAAGGGTGTGAACCCCTTAAAAGAAAAGCAGTTGACACAAAAAGACAAGAAAACAATATCTTAAGTGGAATTATAGGAAATGGTGTTGCGCTAATCCAAATACACAAATATTGCTGACAAAAAGAGTACCAAGTGCAATTGTAGAGTCCACATAATTCCAAAAGTAGGGGGGTGCAAATAGGAAAGTCCACCACCAAGCAGAATCACAAAATATTCTTACCAACTCATAGACCCCGCAGGGTCAAAAAACGCCCAGAATGTTGATAAGTCTGTGGCAGGCAGAAACCAATCTCATCTGTGCACCTCCTCCTATTACCGACCAAATTGGACTCCCAAAAGCTCCTTCATGCACTCAGGAAACATAAATAGAAGATCCCCTCATAGTGTAGTATTTATATAATTTATTGTGGAAATAAAAGAAAGCAGCTTACATGTATGAGGCTCGTTAGTCAGCATTCAATGAGCGTGTTGGTTTCCCACCAACAAGATGGCCCTCGTCTGTCAAGCCAATATATAGTGGAGGGAGGTGGAGCGGCTGAGCGGATCCCGGAAGTGAACGCCTATAACAAGCGTTCCAAACCCCGGAAACCAATGGTAACTAGCTACAATGGTCATTAACCCATCAGAAAAACAATTTAAAAGTGAAACCCAACAAATGCAATAAAGCTAATAATGGGTCACTATATTAACAAAGTTTTATCCCAATAATGACATAAAGCGATAATTAGGCTCAGACCGGGAGGCGGCTCCATCTAGCGGCGGGAAATCATATTACACGGTCATAACAAAGTGACAGTATATAGATAAGTTACACAAATGTAAAAATGCTGAAACCTAAAACATCAACAGTAAAAATATCATACAATATAATGTGATACAAATAGATATAAAAACCTTTTAAAAATACATATTTAAAATCCATTAGTATATAAAAGGCTGGATAATAAACCTAGAAATTCTGGAGGAAATAAATACTTATAAATAGACATAATACTCAGAAGTAAAAAAGTCTAAACAAGGAGGAGGGAGGAGAGAGGCGTTTAGGAATTGTTGATAAAAGCGTTTATGTCCCAATCAATATTCAAGCCGAAAGGGACATAACACTTCATCCTATATATCCAGGAAGTTTCCAACCTGGAAACGCCTCTAGTCATATTACTCCCCCTCCAACTCCCCTCAAAACGATCTATACCTAGGAACAAGGTGCCACTAGGATCCCGATTATGACATAGGTCATAGTGCCGAGAGACACTGTGCTTCGGGAATCCCTTCACTATGTTGGCCACATGTTCCTGTAAACGAACATGGAGCTTACGGATAGTACGGCCAACATAATCCTTGCCACATGGGCACCTAAGTAAGTACACCACATGCTTGGTACAACAGGAGATGAACGGTCGGATCTTATGAGACTCCTGCGTAGATGATGATTGAAAAGAGTCAATCCTCCTACCCCCTGCGGCATTTATCTTGCAAATAGCACATCTCCTGCAGGGGTAACCCCCCCCCCCCTTTCTTGAAAAAAGGAAATCCTTTTAGGTGGATCTAAGACATTTGGGGCTATTTGCAATCGCAGCGGTGGTACCCCTCTAAACACCACAGAGGGTGTTTCTGGGAGAGAGGGGCCAAGTACACTGTCATTGCGCAAAACCCCCCAATGTTTACGCAAAATCTTCTTAACAGAGTAATGCTGCACCGAGTAAGAAGAGAAGAAATTGCCAATGTGTCTTCATAAATATCAATTAATTGTTGAAAACGTATTTAAATATTATTTAAATTGGATATAATTATATTAAAATTCATAAAATGTGACAGTGGATCATATAAATGAGTGACTGTGACTCCAATAAATATCATCAAAAATCAACAATCTGTGAAGGGAAAAATTATTATATATAAAATGTCCATTAATAAAAGATAATTATGCTCAGGCAATTAATGTCCTCAATAAATGGTATCCACAAAAAGTGCAAGTGCTCTGTCTTGATTTTCACAGTATCGATTGCTTGTTCCAAAATTGAATAAGATGGGTCACTTACCAGATAGCGTGGGTCTTATGTGCCATATGACACTAAGACCTTTCAGGCTTTGTTTGCCCTCTGGGCTAAGTGGCTCTCCCCTTTACAGGGTCCTGCGGGCTGATAATGGCTCTGGACCCCGGAATGTAGTACTCAAAAAATAGTAAAAGGGAAGAAGAAAGGCTCCAATAGCGTGATAAAGTTTCAATGAGGTTTTATTTACCCATCCATTGGGTTCAAAACAAGTAAAATCATGTAGCACACTATCCCTGGTGGTCAGCGGTGCGGGCCGCACATCCTCCTCGCGGAATAACGGCTAACTTCCGGCTTGCGTTCCAACTAGGGTAGCGTGATGACGTTATGCGGTCCAAACTGACGCGTTTCATCACTTCCGGTGACGTCTTCAGAGTTTAGACAGCATAGCGTTGAACGTCTGTTTATAGTGCCGGTTACACCCCTATCTCCGCCCTTACTCCGCCCATATGCAAATAGTAGCCGGAAGAAAAAGACAGCGGTGTCCCCATGCTAAATTTGAATTTAAAACTAGCCGATCCATAGCTAATTCCCCTGTATAAAATCTATTTATTCTTTAGGTGGATTTGCAGCTGCACTGTGCCCATAAGGGACTATTAAAATCATTTAACAATGGGACAAATCTATAAAATTTCTAACCACACTGGTTACAAATTAAAAAATTAATATCGGTATTTAATTGCAAAATTCTTGGCAATAAGGTGTGAGTGATTGTAAATACAAGATGAAGTGACTAATATGTATAGTGGGTATTAAAATTAAATAATAAGGGGGCGTGGCTAGGTCATGGCGGTGTGAAGACGTGCTTCTCTGGTGCTCCCGCTTCCTAGCCTCCCTAACCGGCTTAATAGGCATACAAAGACTGTCATGAGCACCTACAAAAGGCGGAGGACGAAGGCTTCTTCCCGGGCTACGCCATCGGCTCCTATTCGCAGCTTCTTCCAGAGCTCCCCGACCCCGGGACCACTATCTCCGACAGTAGGCCTCAACAGCGGCCTTGCCCGGACCGTTGCCTCGCCTCCGCAGCTGCCTGCTTCTCCCCAGCCCCGAGCCACAGCGACGATGTCTCAGAGCTCCCTCCCTTCATCGCAAACCTCCCTGCTGGTTCCCCCAGAGGAAGAGAGAGACATTTGGGCACTTCTGCGCTCCCTCCCTACGAAGCGGGACATGGAGGACATCGTGGCCCAAGTTGCGGAGCAACACCGCTGGGATTTCGCGGCCATAACGGCTGAGGTATCCCAAGTCCGAGAGACGGCGGGTGAATCCGCACTTGAGGATCTTCAATTGCGGATGGCCCACCTGGAAAGGACCCAAGCATCCCACGCCGATGCGCTGGCAGAACATCAGCTCCAGTTGGAGGATGTGGAGAACCGGAGCTGCCGTAATAACCTGCGGCTCCGGGGCCTACCTGAAGCGACGGGGCGGGAAGATCTAGTGGAGACGGTCCGGGCTATCTTCTCTAGACTGCTGCTGCAGGACCCCCCGGTGGATTTTGCTTTTGACCGGGTGCATCGGGCTCTGGGCCCTCGCTCGGCGGATGCTGACAGACCGCGGGATGTGATCTGCCGCCTGCACAGATATCCGGTGAGGGAGCAGCTACTGCGGGCGGCGTGGTCCCACGGCCCGGTGGACTTTGATGGGGCGCGGATCGCCGTCTTCCCGGACATCTCGAGAGGCACCCTGACTCGCCGGGCTATGCTGAAGCCTCTTCTGGAGAGGCTACGCTCCCAAGACGCCACCTACCGCTGGGGGTTTCCCCTGCAACTAACGGTCCGCAGGAACGGATCTTCATTTACCCTCCGTAGGCATGCTGATCTCCCAGCCTTGTATTGTTTTGCAGGCCTGGCTCCCCAGGACTTACCGGACTGGATGGCGAGGCTCCCGGACCGTGCGGCTCGCCCCCCGGGCGGTGGCCCCTCGCGGACTCGATCACGGGGATCGCAGCGCTCTCGCGGGTCCTTGAACTCGGGCTCCATCGGTGCTACGGAGGCCTCCCCGGAAGATTAGCCTGCTGATGCCTGCAACCGTGAGTCTGCCTGTGGCCCTGTGTACCCCTCTGATCTGCTTCCTTCCCTCCCCCCCGGTGTTCTGTACTGTGCCCCATGGACTGGTCCCGCAGGAGCTCCGTAAGGTCCATTCCCCTCCTTGCATGTTCCTTCCTATTGCCAGCTTGCCCGGCCCTGCCTGACATCGAGTGCCCTGCAGAGCAGACACGATGCGCCAGGAGAATCGAAGCAGGGTTGTCTGTCTGTGTCACCAAATGTCCTGTTACAGATGATCCCCTGCTTAAGATCACATACTTGCTATCCTTCTCTTAGTCTTTTGCTGTGCAGCATAGCCATGGGATCTGAAATCCAGAGGGAAGCACTGGTAGCCCACACCAATGGACTAACTGGGATTTCAGCATTGCCCTCAAAACCTACGGCATTGACCTCCTGAGTATGTGATCTTTTACAGCTGTACCTGAACTGCCTGATTCTTACATACAGGATGCCTGGCAGAGGCTTCAAGCGGCAGTGCACGCCATAGCGAGTAGCACTTCCATGCCGTTCCATCTAGGAGGACTCTATCAGGATATGGCAATCTTGTGTTCTTCCAAAGTTTCTCACACACTGTATTCACAGTTGCACCGTGCCAGCTCCGCGCCCGTGGACTCCGGGTTGGTCTCTGCCCCTTGCTGCCTTGGAGCTCTGATGGGTACTCCTTGCCCAGTGTTGCTGTGGGGCCCTCCTGCTGGACTTGCTTTCTGCTGTTCCTGGGTGGCGGTGCTGCCAGTGGGAACTTTTATGTCTTGCTGATTACATGCTGTAGCCTTACACTTGCCTGACGCTGATATGCTTGACTGATGTGTGCTCTCTGCTCACATTGCTATTGTTCACAGCCTCTCTCTCCCCCTTCCCCTCTCCCCCACCCCCTCCCTTCTCCCCCTCTCCCTTCTTCCCCCCCCCTTACTTCCCCCCATCCCCTCCTCTCCCTATCCTCCCCCCCTTCCCTTCTCTCCCTGCCCCCCCCCCCTCCTCTCTATCTGTCCTTCCCCCCCCTTTTCTTCTCCCCCTCCCTTCCTCTCCCCCTTTTCCCCTCTCTCCCCGCTCCCTGCCTTTCCCTCTTCCGTCATCCTTCCTTCCTCCCCTCTTCCCCCTTTCTATTCTGCTCTGTTTTTGTTTCCATCCTCTCCTGTATTCCCAGAATTCCCACTGAGGGGCATGTTTGGGGCCGATCAGCCTGGCCTATTGACCCTGACTGGGTTGCTTGTGAGGTGGCGCTGCAATGTGTTGTAGTTTCCTGGGTCGAGGAGGCGGGAATATGCCAGCTGTGATACCACCACAGGGACTGTGTAGTGTACTTTGTGTGGGTTTGCGGGGGTTCCTGGGGTGCTGTATTCCTCTCCTCCCCCCTCTCTCCTTCCCCCTCCCCCCCTCCTTCCCTCCCCTTCTTTCCCCACCGGGGGGCCGTACCATTCTCACATGGGGTTTCTGTGATTACTGTTTCTGGGTATTTTCATGACCATGGTTGCGGGGTTACTTTGCCTTAACGGGCTCTTTGTTTGCTGCTCCTCAGCCTTTGCACTTTGTTTTCATTGTTATGCCTATCTATTTACTGTTGTCAATGTTTAATTTTTATTGCCGGTATGGGGGGGGGTTCTGGGTAGTGGTCACCTCCATCTATCTGTTGTGACCCTCCTCGTTCCCCCAGTAGGGTGTCCCTTGAGGTCTCACCTGCTCTGCCCGCGGTCTGGGCGGCGCGGGTCGCACCTCTTGGTACCTAGAGACTTGGTCTCCTTAGTGCGTTTGGCACTATAGCTCCTCCCCCTGTGCACCAGGAGTGCACCCCTCTTTGAATTTTTATTTCTTTCCTTCTCCCCTCCCCTTTTTTTTTCTCTCCCCCTCCCTTTATCTCTCTCCATTTTCCTGCCCCGCCTTGGGACCTGGGAGGTGGGGGACGATGGCTCCTAAGCGGGTGGACCCGCTACGTTTGGTGTCTCTGAATGTCAAGGGGTTAAACACTCCCGAGAAGCGTTCTGTGGTTCTCTCTGATCTTCACCGTCTCCAGGCGCAGGTTGGTTTTTTACAAGAAACTCATTTCAGATCGGACAAGCTTCCTAAACTGGGAGACCGACGCTACACCACGGTTTATCACGGCTGCTCTTCTGACTCCAAAACTAAAGGGGTGTGTATACTGATTAATGGTCGCGCCCCATGGACGTTCTCGGACTCGTGGACAGATGGTTCAGGGCATGCTCTTTTTGTTAAGGGGAGACTGGGTGTCCTGCCGGTTACATTGGTCAACCTTTATTTCCCGAACACTGGTCAGGTGGCTTTCATGGAATCCCTGCTCTCGCGGCTGGATGAGTTTGCGGAGGGCCAGATCGTCATGGGTGGGGATTTTAACCTGGCTCTAGATCCGGTGGTGGACACATCTAAGGGGTCCTCCCACCTTTCTTACGCTACCCTGAAACGTTTCAAGACGCTGTTCCAGGGGTTCCGTCTGGTGGATCCTTGGCGTATTCTTCATCCGGACACGAGGGACTACACCTTTTACTCCCCCCCTCATGCCTCTTATTCTCGTATCGACTTTTTCTTGTTGCCCCAGACCTTGCTGCCGCGCGTCGTCGTGGCTTCCATCGGGTCTATTACAATCTCCGATCATGCCCCAGTCCTTTTGGATCTGGATCTGAGCTCCTCGAACCGCCCGCAGTGGCAGTGGCGGCTGAATGATAGTCTCATCAATGACGCTGCCATAGTGGAGGAACTGTGCTCGGAGCTTAGGGTTTTTTTTTACCACTAATGCCACGTCCGAGACCCCTCCCCTGATGGTATGGGAAGCGCATAAGAGTTACATGCGTGGCGTTCTCATCAAGCTGGGGTCACGCCGCAAAAAAGAACGTATGCAGCAGTTGAGTGACCTCCTCTCTAAAATCAGCGCTTTGGAACTGACCCACAAGCGCTCTTTGGCTCAGGCAGCCCTGCAGGAGCTGACTGTTCTGAGAGAGCAGCTGCAGTCTTTGGTCCTTTTCCGGGCTGGGGCGGCGCTGGCCAAGTGCAGACGAACCTTTTACGAGCATGGAGACAAATGTGGGAAATTGCTGGCTCGTGCGCTCCGTGCGCAGAGGGCCCGCACCTTCGTACCTGAGCTCTCGGCTTCAGGGGGTCGCAGGGTGCATTCTACAATGGACATCGCTGAAGCCTTCCGTCAATATTATTCGTCTCTTTACAATTTGTCACCGGACTCGCCGTCCCATTCCGGAACTGGGCGGATCGACGCGATCCGATCCTATCTTAGTGCTTCGGGCCTCCCCTCCCTTCCGGTGGAAGAGGTAGAGAAGTTGGATGAACCTTTGCGCCCTGGGGAGCTGCTCATGGCTCTGAAGGCGACACAGCCGGGGAAAGCCCCGGGCCCGGATGGCTATTCCATCCGTTACTACAAGTGCTTTAATGACATCCTTTCTCCCCATTTCCTTGCTGCGTTTAACGCTACGGGTGAAGGAGTCACGTTCCCGACGGACTCGCTTAGGGCCCACATCGCGGTTCTCGTGCCAGCTACAGGCCTATCTCGCTCTTAAACGTTGACCTGAAGCTCTTTACTAAGATTCTGGCCTCCAGGTTGGCCCCGTTGCTTCCGCAATTGATCCACGACGACCAGGTGGGCTTTGTCGCTTCCCGGGAAGCCCGAGACAACACCACCAAGGCGCTTGACCTGGTGCACCTTGCCAATACCCGTCGAATCCCGACTTTACTTTTATCCACCGACGCGGAGAAGGCATTCGATCGGGTGAACTGGGAATTCCTCTTTGCTACCATGGAGCACGTTGGAGCGGGGGAGCGGCTCATGTCATGGGTTCGAGCAATATACTCAGTGCCATCGGCGAGGGTGAGGGTCAATGGTCATCTGTCTGACCCCCTGGTAATCTCCAACGGGACACGACAGGGCTGCCCACTTTCCCCGCTGATCTTTGTCTTGACCCTCGAGCCTTTCCTGCGTATAGTGAGGGCTAATGTTGATATTGCTGGGGCATCGGTTTCCCCGATGCTTTCCCCTAAGGTGGCGGCGTACGCGGATGACCTCCTCTTCTTTCTTACGCAACCTCTGACCTCTCTGCCTAATTTGCTGAGAGAGTTCCGCGTTTATGAATCCCTTTCGTTCTACAAAATAAACCAATCTAAGTCCGAGGCCCTGGCGGTGGCGATTCCACCCGCTCTCTCCGCTCTCCTTCGGGCGGACTTCCCCTTTAAGTGGGGATCGACCCATATTTGCTATCTGGGGATTTCCCTGCCGCACTCACCGGACCGAGCCTTTGACTGCAACTTCCCACCCTTATTGACACGAATCAAGAAAGATCTTGATGACTGGCAAGGGGGACGATTTTCGTGGTTCGGGCGTTGCAATATCATAAAGATGAACGTGATGCCCCGCCTATTGTATTTGTTCCAGGCGGTCCCGGTGACCGTCCCGGTCTCCTTCCTCCAGAAGGTTAATCGGATATTCCGGGAGTTTCTGTGGCGCAGGGGTTCCCCGAGGCTAGCGTTGGGAGTCCTGCGTATGCCTAAATTGAGTGGTGGCATGGCTCTGCCGAATGCGGTCGCCTATTATGAGGCATGCCACTTGTCCCGTATTTTGGACTGGTACCGCCATGGCCCCCTGAAACAGTGGGTACGATTGGAGCGGGGTTCTGTGGGGACCCCACCCGAGGCATCTCTATGGACTCCCTCAGCTGTCCAGAAGGAACTTTTGGACCACCCGACTATTGGCCCTACCTTACGGGTGGGGAGACGGCTGTGCCACGGAGGCTCATTGGCTGCCCTGCCGTCCCCCCTTCTCCAGGTGGTTGACAGCCCTGATTTTCTTCCGGGGTGGACCAGCCGGGATTCAGGTCTCTGAGGGACGCGGGACGGGGTCAAGCCCGCCATTTTGTGCGGGACGGGTCCTGGATCACTAGGTCTCGCCTTCACTCGGACACCACCTTCTCCGAACTGAACTTTTGGCAACAGGTCCAACTCTCGCATTTCTTGCAGTCTCTACCAGCGGCACCTCTATTTGCCAGACGACTCACCTACTTTGAGGAACTTTGTTCCGTTCAGTCTCCTTTACGTCACACTATCTCCCTCATGTACAAGACTCTGGTCACCCCTGAGGCGTCATTCCGACCTCCCTACGTTGCACGTTGGGAGCAGGATCTCGATCTGTCCTTTACTGATCAACAGGTGGAACGCATACTTTTTTTCACTTATAAAACCTCGATTTGCTCTCGCTACCAAGAAGTAGGATATAAGTGCCTGACCAGGTGGCACTATACCCTGGCGCGGTTGAGTCGGATGTTCCCGACCAGTGTCGACACTTGTTGGAGGTGCGGGAAGGAGCGAGGGACGTACCTCCATATTTTCTGGTCATGTGAACGGGTGCAGCCATTCTGGACATCGGTATGCCTCATTGCCCAAAAATTCACAGACCACCCTCTGACGCTTGACCCTGCGCTTTTCCTGCTCCACCATCACGAGTTCCCGAGGGTGTCATATCGGAAGTCCATCTTGCCGATATTGTTCACGGCAGCGAAGAGTTGCATCCCCCCCCTTTGGAAGCAGACCCAGCCCCCGACCGTGGCCATGTGGCTTAAAAAAGTCAAATGTATTAATGAAATGGAAGATCTGATGGCGACGGAGAGGGGAACCAGAGAGAAATTTACGAAACGCTGGTTCTACTGGCACGAGTTTACATTCTCGGCGGAATACCGTGATATGTTGCTTTAAATGCTCGAAATGAGGGTACTGGTGTGCCGAGCAGTCCCCCACCCCCCCCCCTCCCCCTTCTCTTTCTCCCTTACCACTTTTTTTTTTTCTTTTCTTCTTCCCATTTTTCTTTTTTCCTTGCTGTTTGTTTTCATATACTCCTTTGTTTTATTATTCTGCCTGGATTACTCTTTTAGGCGTATTTATTTGCTTATCTATCAAGATACACCTCTTGCTCCCAGACGGACATACTGGTGTCGATCCCCCCCTGCCCTTGCGAGGTTTTTGGGAGTCCGTTGGGGGGCGGCCCCCCGTGCGCCTGATACCGGCCATGTGTTGGATGCCGGTGGTGTCGGGGGTGTGCCCCGCGATGACCCTTGAGCTCCTGACTTTCCACTTGGTACCATGTTTTCCTATGTACGGGGTTCTAGGGGGTCGGAGTTCTTTTGTTTGAGTATTAGGGGCTATACGCCCCCCTTGTTCCACTGTGTTATTGTCCTGTTATTCCATGCTGTTTGAATGAGCCGAAAGCTCTGTTTTCTACCTTTAAATTGTTATTGCTTACTGTGTTTATCTGGTGGCTTGTAAAGTGCCTTACTGTTTTATTTGTTTCAATAAACGAATTTAAAAAAAAAAAAATTTAAATAATAAAAATTAACTTGTGCAATGTGCAAAATTCCATATATTATTTTAAAGGGATATTTTTTTTAATAAACATAAATGTATTTTAGTGAGTGTGATAAATTAAATAAATATTATTATATCAAACATATTTAATGGATTAATAAATATATGAATATATGAAAAAAATGTGTGATAAGTACTGTTTAAATTATTAATAAATTTATAGATGTATATATATTTGTATATATATATATGTGATACATACTTTAATGTGCCATGTGCTAATATAAAGTGCGTGAATAATATAGAGAGTGTCAAAAATTATTTTTTGCTATTTAAATAAAATTTTATATTTTAATAATTCCCTCAATAATAAAACTTATAAAATTGCAAATTAAAATTAAAATTCTTAAAATTATATAATTATACAATATTAAACTCTTAATTTGTACAGCCTGGACTTTTTGTGTCATAAAATTACATATTTATAGAAAGGTTGTGTCGAGGACATAGATATTGCAGAGTTTTGTCTATCTGTGAGTACTGCAGAATATTATGGGTTTGATAAAAAACAATTGATGTCAAAATCAATATTCATTCCCTTGGGATGCAAGGTGGACAGCTGGTGAATCCATTTAGACTCATTTTGCGAGACCGCAATCCTCATATTCTTCCCCCTCCAGTGGGGTTCAATCCTGTCTATTCCACAAAATGTTAATAGTGTGGGGTCTCTGTTGTGTTTTAACCAGAAATGATTCGAGACACTATGGTATCTAAAGCCTTTTTTAACCACTTCAATACAGGGCACTTTCACCCCCTTCCTGCCCAGGCCAATTTTCCCCTTTTAGCGCTGTTGCATTTTGAATGACAATTGCGCGGACATGCAACACTGTACCTACACCAAATTTATGTAATTTCCCCCCCACAAATAGAGCTTTCTTTTGGTGGTATTTGATCACCTCTGGGTTTTTTCCTTTTTGCTAAACAAATAAAAAAAGACCGAAAAGTTTGAACAAAAAAAAAAGTTTTTTTGTTTATGTTATACAATTTTGTAAATAAATAAGTTTTTTCCTGCACTGATGAGCACTGATGAGACTGCACTGACAGGCACTGATGAGGAGACACTGATGGAGTGGCACTGATGGGGTGGCACTGATAGGTAGCACAGATATGCAGCATTGGTGGGCACTGATAGGCGGCACTGCTGGGCACTGATAGGCGGCATTGATGGGCACTGATAGGTGGCACTGACGGGCACTGATAGGTGGCACTTATGGGCACTAATGGGCACTGATAGGCAGCACTGGTGGGCACTGATCAGCACTGATGGGTGGCACTGATGGGCACTGATAGGCGGCACTGGTGGGCAATAATGGGCACTGGTGGGCGACACTGAAAGATGGCAATGATGGGCACTGGTGGGCAGCACTGATAGGGAGGGCACTGGCGGGCAGCACTGATGGGTAGCACAGATATGCAGCATTGGTGGGCACTGATAGGCGGCACTGCTGGGCACTGATAGGCGGCATTGATGGGCACTGATAGGTGGCACTGACGGGCACTGATAGGTGGCACTTATGGGCACTAATGGGCACTGATAGGCGGCACTGGTGGGCACTGATCAGCACTGATGGGTGGCACTGATGGGTACTGATAGGCGGCACTGGTGGGCAATAATGGGCACTGGTGGGCGACACTGAAAGATGGCAATGATGGGCACTGGTGGGCAGCACTGATAGGGAGGGCACTGGCGGGCAGCACTGATGGGGAGGGCAATGGGGGGCTCCCTGAGCCCTGATTGCCATCCCTGGTGGCCATAGTGGGCATCCCTGGGGTCACAGGTGGGCATCCCTGGGGTTATGGGTGGGCATCCCTGGTGGATCTAGTGGCACCCCCCCCCCGAGGCTGTGCACTGGTAATCAATGATCTGATTACCAGTGCCGACTCCCCCCCTGTCAGGGGAGCCACCGATCGGCGCTCCTTTACTCGTGCCTGTCAGGCATGAACTAAGGAAAGCCGATCAACGGCTATTCCTGTTTACTATGTGACCAGCTGTGATTGGACACGGCTGGTCACATGGTAAAGAGCCTACGTCAGAGGCTCTTTACCGAGATCCGAGATGCAGGGTGTCAGGCTGACACCTCGCATCACCGATCGCCGCTCTGCACGCCCCTGGGGGGCGCGCAGAGCTCTACTATCCTGCCGACGCCATATGACGTCCGGTCAGGATAATACAACCACATTCCCGCCGTCAATCTGCTATAGGGCGGGCAGGAAGTGGTTAATATTGTCTATATGCTCACCAATACATGTTTTTAATTTTCTCGTGGTACGCCCCCACATATTGTTGCAAGGACAACTCAACAGATAGGTAACATGGGTACTCTGACAGGTTATTAGGTTCTTAACCACTTTACCACCGGAGGATTTTGCTGTCTTCCGTCCAGGCCACTTTTTGCGATTCGGCGCTGTGCGACTTCAACTGACAATTGCGCGGTCGTGCGACGCCGTACCCAAACGAAATTTACGTCCTTTTTTTCCCACAAACAGAGATTTCTTTTGGTGGTATTTGATCACCTGTGCGATTTTTACTTTTTGCGCTATAAACAAAAAAAGAGCGTTTATTTTGAAAAAATAACAATATTTTTAACATTTTTTTATATGAAATTCCCCCCAAAAAAGATGTAAAAACTAATTTTTTTAAAAATTTTTGGCCAATTTGTTTTATGCTACATATGTTTGGTAAAAAAAAATCGCAATAAGCGTATTTTGATTGGTTTGCGCAAAAGTTATTGCGTTTACTAACAAAGGGAAAGATTTCTGTCATTTTTGGTGTTTTTTTTTTTAACGCGTAATGGCGGCGATCTGCGTTTTTTTTTGCGGGACTGCGACATTGCGGCGGACAGCTCGGACCCTTGACTGACATTTTTGACACTTTTGGGGGTACCAGTGACATTACTGCAGTAATCAGTGCTATATATATGCACTGTTACTGTAAAAATGACACTGGCAGGGAAGGGGTTAATTTTATTGGAGAGGGAGGGGTTAATGTATGCCTGGTGCTTACTGACGTGTAGGGGGGGAGGTGACTGTGTGAGTCATGGACAGATCGGATGTCCAGCTATGCTGAACAGTCCGATCTGTCACTCCCTGTCACTATGGAGATCCGCCCGCTGTGTTTACACACAGCGGGCGGATCTCCAGACTCGATCCCCGACGATCGGGTAAGAGCAGCGGCGATCGCCGCTGCTCCTCCCCTGGCCCGACTCCCGCTGTGAATGAAAACAGCGGGAGCGAGCCTCCGGCGGCGCGCAAGCGCCGCCCAGAAGGGGGAGTGTCCAACGACGTTAATACTACGTCGCTGGACGATAACGAACCACTCTGCCG
Source organism: Pelophylax lessonae (assembly GCF_965119305.1). NCBI lineage: Eukaryota > Metazoa > Chordata > Amphibia > Anura > Ranidae > Pelophylax > Pelophylax lessonae. The sequence continues at coordinate 250,804,445 of NC_138774.1, forward strand.
CAGTAGTATTACTGTGAGCGGTTCTAAAGTGGTTAATTTTATAGGTTTTATTGGTAATATTAGATTTAAATTCATACGTTCTTTTATTCCGTTTTTTTACCGTTTTGCAGGGTATGCACCTCCCGCAGGTATAAAAACCTTTTACATCCAGAAAAGTGAAAAGTTTTTTGGGGGGTTTTGGGACATTTTTAGCTAATCTGTCCCTCAAATTTGGGCCTCTCCTGTATATGAATTTTGGACGTTCCGGTAAAATCTCCTTAAGCTGTTCGTCTCTTTGGAGCAAATGCCAATGTTTCTTTATGATTTGCTCGATTTCCCGGTGTCTTATGTTGTAATTGGTAATGAAGGACAGTCCATAATCTTCTTTCTGTTTTTCTTTTTCTTCTAATAATTTTCCTCATTCCATCTGATCAACCTCTTTTTTTACTTTATCAAGATCTTGTTGTTTATATCCTTTTCCTTTGAATTTTAACATCATGGTCTGGATTTGTTCTTGCAAGATTTTTTCATCTCCGCAGTTTCTTTTCAGCCTCATCATTTGCCCTTGTGCGTCTGACCGGGCTGTGCGACTCAGTGTTGTGCGTCTGACCGGGCTGTGCGACTGAATGTTGTGCGTCTGACCGCGCTGTGCGACTTAGTGTTGTGCGTCTGACCGGGCTGTGCGACTCAGTGTTGTGCGTCTGACCGGGCTGTGCGACTGAATGTTGTGCGTCTGACCGCGCTGTGCGACTTAGTGTTGTGCGTCTGACCGGGCTGTGCGACTGAGTGTTGTGCGTCTGACCGGGCTGTGCGACTCGGTGTTGTGCGTCTGACCGGGCTGTGCGACTGAGTGTTGTGCGTCTGACCGGGCTGTGCGACTGAGTGTTGTGCGTCTGACCGGGCTGTGCGACTGAGTGTTGTGCGTCTGACCGGGCTGTGCGACTGAGTGTTGTGCGTCTGACCGGGCTGTGCGACTGAGTGTTGTGCGTCTGACCGGGCTGTGCGACTGATTGTTGTGCGTCTGACCGGGCTGTGCGACTCAGTGTTGTGCGTCTGACCGGGCTGTGCGACTCAGTGTTGTGCGTCTGACCGGGCTGTGCGACTCAGTGTTGTGCGTCTGACCGGGCTGTGCGACTCAGTGTTGTGCGTCTGACCGGGTTGTGCGACTGAATGTTGTGCGTCTGACCGCGCTGTGCGACTTAGTGTTGTGCGTCTGACCTGGGCTGTGCGACTTAGTGTTGTGCGTCTGACCGGGCTGTGCGACTCAGCGTTGTGCGTCTGACCGGGCTGTGAGATTGTGAGTGTTGGGTGACTGACCGGTGTCAAGTGAGTGGAGCGCAATACCAGAGGGTGAGAAGGTAGCGTTAGGAAGCTAGGAAATAGCCACATAGGATAGACTTAAATCGCTGAATCCCCATTAGATTAGATAGTAGGTACAATGCCCGGCGGGTGTGGAGATGCGACTCGGTGTACATCTTGTGATATGTATGCGTTCCTCGGTCATGCGATCGAGGGCGAATACAAATGCGCAAAATGTAAGCACGTTGCTTCCCTGGAAGCTCAGGTCCTGAATCTAGGGAAGCAGCTGGCAACACTGAGACGAATGTCCATACCGGAGGAGAGCCAGGATTGTACCAGTCAGGTGCAGACAGGGGTCTGCACAGAGGTGGGTGGAGTATCGGAGGTGCAGGCATCAGAGCAGAGTAGAGGGGTGACAGTTAGGAGGGGTAGAAGGGGACAAGGCAAGGAGGCTGATCCTGGGCTGGAGCACCCCAATAGATACGCCCCGTTGTGTGATGTTGGGGAAACCAGTCAGGGACCAGCATTGCTGGAGCAGAGCGACGCCCCTGGCTGCCAGGGGAAAAACTCCTCCAGTGAGGCCGGGAGAAAGGGAAAGGAAAGACAGGTGCTGGTGGTAGGGGACTCAATTATTAGAAGGACAGACAGTGTAATCTGTGACAAAGACCGTGTGTGCCGAACAGTCTGTTGTTTGCCGGGCGCTCGGGTTCGGCACATCGTGGATCGGGTGAACAGATTATTGGGTGGGGCTGGGGAAGACCCAGCTGTCATGGTACACGTGGGTACCAATGACATAGGCAGAGGAAGACGGAGAGTCCTAAACGATTTCAGGGACTTAGGCGCTAAGTTGAGGACTAGGACCTCCAAGGTAGTATTTTCCGAAATACTACCTGTACCTCGAGCCACACCAGAGAGGCAGCGGGAGATTAGGGAAGTTAACGAGTGGCTGAGGAGCTGGTGTAGTAAGGAGGGTTTCGGGTTCCTGGAGAACTGGGCCGACTTCTCAGTCGGTCACCGGCTCTTTGGTAGGGACGGATTGCACCTAAATGGGGTAGGTGCAGCCGTACTGGGTGCGAGGATGGCCAAAAAGTTAGAGGGGCTTTTAAACTAGGGAATGGGGGGGAGGGTACAGATGTAGAATTAGCCAGTGGAAAGCAAGTTTCAGAGGGCAGAAATGGGGGCATTAGCGGTAGGGTGTTCGGAGCTCCTATACCCAGGGTGGGTACGGGGAAAAATCAAGAGAGCAGCCTAAAAACATCAAAATTACGAGGCTTATATACCAATGCCAGAAGCCTGGCCAACAAGATGGGAGAGCTGGAGCTGCTGATGTTTGAGGAGGACTTTTGTGATTTTGTGGGCATAACGGAGACTTGGTTTGACAGCTCTCATGACTGGATGGCGACCATTCAGGGGTATTCCCTTTATCGCAGAGATAGAGAGGGTAAAAAAGGGGAGGGGTATGTTTGTATTTTAAGAACAGTATACAGGTAAATATGAGGGATGATATTAATAATGGAGCTATGGACGAGGCAGAATCCCTATGGGTAGAGCTTCAAAGGAAAGGCACGGTGGGGAAGGTAATATTGGGCGTATGCTATAGGCCCCCAAATCAGAGGGAGGAGGGTGAGGTGGACCTCATGTTACAGATAGGATTGGCAGCAAGGATGGGAAATGTCATTATAATGGGGGACTTTAATTATCCAGATATAGACTGGGCAGATGGAACCGCGCATTCAGCCAAGGCTCGGCAGTTCCTAAATGTTTTGCAGGACAATTTCATGGGTCAGATGGTGAATGCACCGACAAGAAACAATGCGGTACTTGACCTACTGATTACCAACAATACAGACCTGCTCACGGATATAGAAATACGGGACAACTTAGGGAACAGTGACCATAGGTCAATTGGTTTCAGTATTAATTACAGTAATAGGAAACACAAGGGTAATATAAGGACACTGAATTTCAAAAGAGCCAATTTCCCTAAACTGCGCTCTCTGCTAGAAAATATCAAATGGGATAGAACCCTGGGAACAAAGAACACGGAGGAAAAATGGGAGTGCTTCAAGAGCATACTTAACAAGGGGGTGGGCCAGTGCATTCCACAGGGAAATAAATTTAAAAGAGCAAAACTAAACCCTGGGTGGCTAAACTCCAACATAAAAATGTATATTAGAGCTAAAGAAAAGGCCTTCAAAAAATACAAGACTGAGGGGTCATTGGCAGCATTTAAGCACTACAAAGAGTGTAATAAGAAATGTAAAGACGAAATCAGGGCGGCTAAAATAGAACACGAGAGACATATAGCAGAGGAGAGTAAAAAGAACCCCAAGAAGTTCTTTAAGTATATAAACAGTAAGAAAGCGAGGCCAGAACACATTGGCCCCATAAAAGATGATAAAGGAAAAATGGCCACTGAGGACAGAGAAAAGGCGGAAGTGTTAAATAATTTCTTTTCTTCAGTCTTCACAAAGGAATCGGGGGGCTACACGAACCCCGCTTGTAAGGCCGAACTAAATAATACACCTCAGGAAGTGCCGCCATGGCTAACAGAGGATAGACTTAGAGCTAAACTAGAGAAACTTAACATAAATAAATCCCCGGGACCGGATGGCTTGCACCCAAGGGTTCTTAATGAGCTCAGCCAGGTGATTGCCAGACCATTATTCTTGATCTTTAAGGATAGTTTACAGACAGGTATGGTGCCAGCTGATTGGAAAAAAGCCAACGTGGTACCAATATTTAAAAAGGGGCCGAGATATATCCCGAGTAACTATAGGCCGGTCAGCCTAACATCAGTAGTCTGCAAAATTTTGGAGGGGATGATAAGGGACCACATACAAGACTTTAGTAATGAAAACGGTATTATAAGTAGTAATCAGCATGGATTCATGAAAAATCGTTCATGCCAAACCAATCTATTAACCTTCTACGATGAAGTGAGCTGCCACCTAGATAAAGGTAAGCCTGTGGATGTGGTGTATCTGGACTTTGCAAAGGCCTTTGACACCGTTCCCCACAAACGCTTACTGTACAAACTAAGGAAGGTAGGTATGGACCATAAGGTGAGTACCTGGATAGAGAACTGGCTCCAGGGGAGAGTAGAGGGTGGTGATTAATGGGGAGTACTCGGATTGGGCGGGTGTGGAAAGTGGGGTCCCCCAGGGTTCTGTCCTGGGACCAATCCTGTTTAATTTATTCATAAATGATCTAGAGGAGGGGATATCTAGTACAATCTCAGTATTTGCAGATGATACTAAATTAGGCATGCCAATATCTTCTATGCAGGATGTGGAAATCTTGCAAGCAGACCTGAACAAAATAACGGGGTGGGCAACTACATGGCAGATGAGATTTAATGTAGAAAAATGTAAAGTAATGCACTTGGGGGCCAGAAACCAGAAAGCAAGCTACTCACTAGGGGGGGAACCTCTGGGTGAGTCTAGGAAGGAAAGGGACCTGGGGGTACTGGTAGACAACAGGCTTGGCAGTGGCATGCAATGCCAAGCCGCTGCAAGCAAAGCCAACAGAATACTGGGTTGTATAAAAAAGGGGATTCACTCCAGAAATAAAGAGATTATTCTTCCACTCTACAAGACTCTGGTCCGGCCACATCTGGAGTATGCTGTCCAGTTCTGGGCACCGGTCCTCAGGAAGGATGTGCTGGAACTGGAGAAAGTCCAGAGAAGGGCAACAAAAATAATTAGGGGAATGGAGGACATCAGCTATGAGGAAAGACTACAAGCACTGAACCTATTCTCTCTGGAGAAGAGACGATTGAGGGGGGATATGATATCAATGTACAAATACTGTACTGGCGACCCTAGCATAAGGAACAAACTATTCAGAGTAAGGAAATACAAGACACGTGGCCACTCACTAAAACTTGAGGAAAGGCGGTTTAACCTTAAAGTGCGTAAGGGGTTCTTCACTGTAAGAGCGGTAAGGATGTGGAATTCTCTTCCACAAGCAGTCGTATCAGCGGGGAGCATTGATAGTTTCAAAAAACTATTGGATGGACACCTTAAAGACCACAACATACAGGGGTATACAATGTACGGTTAAAAGCAAACACACACACACATCATAGGTTGAACTGGATGGACTTGTGTCTTTTTTCAGCCTCACTAACTATGTAACTATGTAAATCCCCTTGATCCAATTTCGATGGTGACAGCTGTGGGTCGGTATATAGCTATTTCTGTCTGTAGCTTTAAAGTGTGTTCTGGTCGTTAGCTCTCCATCCAACTATGATATGGCAAGATCTAGGAAATTAACCTTGTTTTTATTCCATGATCCAGTAAATTTAATATTATAGTTGTTGATATTGATTTCTTGGAAAAATTGGTTTAGGGTTTCCTCTGATCCCGTCCACAAGATAAAGATGTCATCAATAAATCTTTTATATGTATGTGTAAGATTCTGGTACCTTCGGTACCCTTATAGGTCATTTCCTTCTTCATATTGCGTCCCACCTTTTCAGCTAGGTGGAACGCATATACCTTTAAGCTGCATGACGTCATCACTAAGCGCCGCTCTGAGCGGCTATTTCAATCGCCGGCTTCTCTCTCACAAATTGTTCGTTCAAACCGCATGGTATACAGCCTTGTCTTACGCTGCCGGAGCCTCCAGCTATTTTGCCATACCTGGATAGACCGGAACCTCGCTATTGATCCCGTATCTCGCTACCCGATCATTCACTCATTACCGGACCCTTCAGCTTACTAATCCAACTAGTGATAAGTACCCCACAGGGGATTCCTTCCTATCAAACTTACACTATCTACTTCTGCATACTAAGGACTGTTACTATCTATGCATTACTATTTCTATCATCTGCACTGTTACATAGATTGCTAGCTCTTGAGTCTACTACCATCTATATCCTTGCACTAAGTTAGCCTCTCTGTACACTCCATCTGCTGTCCCCTACCACCTGTTATTGCACATGATTGCTAACCTATCTACCATCATCTACTACTCTCCTGAACATTACTATTGAGTACTCATCATTGCTATCACAACTCACGCCTGTCCTTTCAGCACATCACCTCTATACTATCATATACAACCTATCACTCCAGGAACATCTTATTGAGTGTGTGTATATTGTATGCTGAAGCAGGCTGGCCACAATGATGAGTCTGGAGAGTTGGACATGGTGATTCAACACATCTCTACATGACTACTGAGTGGAGATTCTGCAGCTGCAAATCCAACTCTCTAAACAAACGCTAGAGCGTTACAGATTGAACGAACCTTTAAAAAATGGATTCAGCAGAATTAGCCACTCAAGTGATACAATTAACACAAAAGGTAGATGCATTAATCCTTGCTCTTGCTGAAGTAAAAAATGAAAATCAGACTTTAAGACAGCAGATAGCCCGTGTTTCACAACTCACTGCTGCTCAACCTCGTGAGCCTAAAATAAACCCTCCTCTAGTGTTTACAGGTGATCGGAAAAAATTTCGTGAATTTAAAAACGCATGTCAATTGCTTTTTAATTTAAAACCTCGTACTTATACTACAGACCAAATTAAAGTCTGTACTACTATTTCATATTTATCGGGTGATCCACGGGCTTGGGCAGACTCTCTCTTTGAGAAAGAGGACCCTCTTCTCAACTCCTATCCTTTGTTCATAGCGGAACTCGCTAGCTTATATGAAGACCCCAATAGGCAGAGTACTGCTGATAGCCAATTGAGGGCTTTAAAACAAGGAAGGAGACCTGTTGAAGACTTCATAGCAGAGTTCAAAAGATGGACCCTTGATTCTGGGTGGAATGATGCATCTCTGCGAACTCAGTTCAGACTCGGGTTATCAGAAGCCGTTAAAGACTAGCTCGCCCGAGCGGATTTACCTGGCACTTTGGATGCCTTAATACAGCTCAGCATCAATATTGACAGGCGACTGCGAGAAAGAAAGGCTGAGAAGATGGGAATGCCATTGTCCAGTCCTTCTCGGGGTTCGCCCGTTGACCCTACTCCTATGGAGGTAGGAACGATACGCCCACCTTTATCGACTACTGAACGAGCCAGGAGAAGATCCGAAAACCTCTGCATGTACTGCGCCTCCTCGGATCATTTGATAAGCGTCTGTCCCCTTGTCCGCAAAAAAGACGGTGAGTGTTCACATGTCTTGCTGGGGGGTTTAACGACTTCCTTTTCTAATCCCTATCTCTTTATTCATTTGACACTACAGTGGGACCAAATTAGGATCACCACCAAGGCTATGATCGACACAGGATCTTGTGGGAACTACATCGATACTCGTTTTGTTACCTTAAATAAAATACCTATTATTTCAAAACCTAAACCTGTCTCTGTTAGTTTCATTAACGGTATCCCGTTATCTTCTGGTCCAATCACCAATCAGACACAAGCACTCCTTGTTACTGCTAACGAGTCTCATGCGGAGACAACCACTTTTGATGTATTACCTTCACCACATTTTCCCATTATTTTGGGACTTCCCTGGTTACACATACATCAACCAACCATTGATTGGAAGACACGGACTCTAACCTTCCCTTCTCACTAATGCGAGATCATGTGTAACCTCCAATCATATAAAAAAATCCTGTCTATGGTGTCAGATGAAATTACACCACCACCATGCTACCAGGATCTGTCAGAAGTCTTCCTTGAGAAAAACGCTCAAGTGTTGCCTCCCCATAGGGACTATGATTGTTCTATTGATCTACTCCCTAATAGCAAATTACCTTTCGGTCATGTTTATCCTCTTTCTCAGGATGAACTTTCTCATCTCAAGGAATACTTGGATGAGAATTTAGCGAAAGGGTTCATCAGACCCTCTACTTCTTCAACAGCTGCAGGACTTTTCTTTGTCCGCAATAAGGATTCAAGTCTTAGGCCTATTATTGACTATAGGCAATTAAATACCATTACGATAAAGGATCGCTATCCTTTACCTCTCATTCCTGAACTCATTGAACAAGTGCGTGGAGCTACCTACTTCTCTAAATTGGACCTAAAAGGGGCATACAACCTAATCCGAATCCGTGACGGGGATGAGTGGAAAACAGCATTCAGAACCAGATATGGATTATTCGAATATCTTGTGATGCCTTTCGGGTTGTGTAATGCTCCCGCAGCTTTTCAGCGATTCATAAATGACATCTTCAGAGACTTACTTGATGTTTGTGTTGTGGTATATCTGGATGATATACTCATGTATTCTCAATCTTTGTCTGAACATATAAAATATGTAAGACTTGTGTTGTCCAGATTACTCGCACACAATTTATACGTAAAATTAAGAAAATGCCTATTTCATAAAGAAGAAGTACTATTCCTAGGATACATCATATCTAAGAACGGAATCAAAATGGATATGAGCAAGATATCGTGTATTCTGGATTGGGCTGTACCAACAACTCGTAAAGCATTACAACGATTCCTTGGATTCTCAAACTTCTATAGGAAGTTCATCAAGAACTTCTCTGCTATTGTGAGACCTCTCACACAACTTACAAGTGTAAAGAAACCATTTAAATGGTCTGAAGAAGCCAATGGAGCTTTCCGCTTGTTAAAATCAAGCTTCACTTCCGCTCCCATACTACGCCATCCAGACCCATCCCTCCAATATATACTAGAGGTAGATGCGTCAAATATGGCAGTAGGAGCAGTTCTCTCCCAATGACCAACAAATACTTCACCACTTCACACAGTTGCTTTCTTCTCTAAATCATTAAGCAACCCAGAGGTGAATTACCCAGTGGGTGAAAAAGAGTTGCTTGCCATAAAACTGGCACTAGAGAATTGGTGACATCTACTTGAAGGTACTCAATTGCCAATACTCATATATACAGATCATAAAAATCTCCAATACCTTCAGACTAACAAGACCCTTTCCCACCGGCAGGTACGTTGGTCACTATTCTTCCTAAGATTCAACTTCCTAGTGACCTACACGCCTGCAGACAAAAACAAAAAAGCGGATGCGCTATCACGATTAACCGAAGATAACTGCGCCGAAATCCCTTAATTTCCTATAATACCCTATGATTGTATTGTTGGTGTTGTTCGCTCCCTGAAGGAAGAGATTCTGCACAGTATAGGACTGGATTCACCTCCACCACAACTAAGTGCTGATGCAGAAGGCTTCCTCTACTTTAACGACAAACTCTACATACCTCCTAGTATGCGTACCAAGATCTTGGAATTATCACATGACGTACCTATGGCAGGACATATGGGTATAACTAAGACATTTAATTTGCTCACCAGGCAGTTTTGGTGGCCTGATATGAAAACGTCTGTACAAAAGTTTGTTTCCTCATGTGACATCTGTGCAAGGTCCAAAATTGACACTACAAAACCATCTGGTCTACTTTGCAGTCTACCAATACCCCAGGTTCCATGGGAAGTTGTATCCTTGGACTTTATAGTAGAATTACCACCTTCCAGGGGATTTAATACCATTCTAGTGTCAGTGGACCATCTGACAAAAATGGCACATTTCATTTCTATTCGCAGACTACCTTCATCTAAACAAACAGCGGAATTACTAGTGAAACATGTGTTCAAGCTACATGGAATTCCAAAGACTCTTCTATCTGACCGAGGTTCACAGTTCATCTCCAAGTTCTGGCAAGCTCTAGGTCATATACTACGTATTGAGCGAAAACTCACTTCTCCTTACCATCCTCAGACCAACGGACAAACTGAAAGAGTCAACCAGTGCATTGAACAATACCTACGTTGCTACACCTCATACCTACAGGATGATTGGGTGGACCTCCTCCCTCTGGCAGAATTTGCTTATAATAATGCAACCCACAGTACTACTAAGCAGAGTCCGTTCTACTTAAACTATGGGTTTCATCCAACACTTCTTCCACCACGCATCCTTCCATCAAGTAACCCAGTAGCCTCAGATTATCTTACCCAAATAAAAGATTCTCTGGGTTTACTTAACACCACCATCTCACATGCTCATAGCCAACAAAAAAGGTATTACGACCTTCGTAGAAAACCTTCTCCTCAATACGCTATTGGGGATCTCATTTGGCTATCTACAAAAAATTTGAGGTTAAAGATACCCAGTAAAAAGCTTGGACCTCTATTTCTCTGACCTTTTCCAATTAAAAAGCTCATTGGAAGAGCTGCAGTGCAACTCACTTTACCGGCAGATCTTAGAATACATCCCATCTTTCACGTGTCGTTACTGAAACCACATGTTCCCAACCAAGGAATAAGGCCTACCATCTCGCCTCCACCTCCAGTACAAGTTGAAGGTGGAGAGGAATTTGAGATTAGGGAGATTTTGGTTTCTCGTATCCACAGAGGAAAACTCCAATATCTCATAAGATGGAAGAACTATGGACCCCAAGACGACACCTGGTTGGATACTTCTGATGTTCATGCTCCCAGGCTTATACGAAGGTTTCACTCCAAATGCCCGGAGAGACCAGTACTATAGGCCTTCCGGAGCCGGCCTTAAGGGGGGGGGTACTGTAAGATTCTGGTACCTTCGGTACCCTTATAGGTCATTTCCTTCTTCATATTGCGTCCCACCTTTTCAGCTAGGTGGAACGCATATACCTTTAAGCCGCATGACGTCATCACTAAGCGCCGCTCTGAGCGGCTATTTCAATCGCCGGCTTCTCTCTCACAAATTGTTCGTTCAAACCGCATGGTATACAGCCTTGTCTTACGCTGCCGGAGCCTCCAGCTATTGCCATACCTGAATAGCCTGGAACCTCGCTATTGATCCCGTATCTCGCTACCGGATCATTCACTCATTACCGGACCCTTCAGCTTACTAATCCAACTAGTGATAAGTACCCCACAGGGGATTCCTTCCTATCAAACTTACACTATCTACTTCTGCATACTAAGGACTGTTACTATCTATGCATTACTATTTCTATCATCTGCACTGTTACATAGATTGCTAGCTCTTGAGTCTACTACCATCTATATCCTTGCACTAAGTTAGCCTCTCTTGTACACTCCATCTGCTGTCCCCTACCACCTGTTATTGCACATGATTGCTAACCTATCTACCATCATCTACTACTCTCCTGAACATTACTATTGAGTACTCATCATTGCTATCACAACTCACACCTGTCCTTTCAGCACATCACCTCTATACTATCATATACAACCTATCACTCCAGGAACATCTTATTGAGTGTGTGTATATTGTATGCTGAAGCAGGCTGGCCACAATGATGAGTCTGGAGAGTTGGACATGGTAATTCAACACATCTCTACATGACTACTGAGTGGAGATTCTGCAGCTGCAAATCCAACTCTCTAAACAAACGCTAGAGCGTTACAGTATGTAGTTCCTCTCTTTTTTCTTTAAAAATAACTTCCTCCTCCCATTTACTTACTACGTATTTCGCGCCCATAGCTACGCCTCTATGCTGTCTGTAAATATTCCCCTGGTGCCAAAAATAATTTCTATTCATGGCCATTTTTAAGAGTTTAAGGAGGAAGCTTTTCTTTTCAGGTTCTAGTGATGCTTTATGTTGTAGAGCCCAATCAATTGCTGAGAGCTCGTCTTCTTGATTGACATTTGTATATAGCGATTCGACATCTATTGTAGCAAGTATTATTTCTTTATCTTTGGGAATGGCATTCAATATATTGATCAGATGCTTGCTATCTTTTAAGTGCGAAGGATATTGGTTCACCATTGGCTGTAAATAGTTATCAATATATTCACCGATTCTGGAGAAAAGGGAATCTAACCCACTAATGATGGGCCTTCCTGGTGGTTTATTAGGATTTTTATGAATCTTAATTGATAAATTACAGGTGATCGCGGTGCTTCAATTAAAAGGTACTTATAATCTTTCTTGTTTAAAATTCCTTTTTTGTGCGCTCTGTTCAGTATTTTCTTGCATTTCTTTTGATATTTTATTAGAGGGTTTTCTTTCAATTTTACATAGGTGTCCTCATCAGATATTAATCTATTCAATTCCTCATAGTAATCCTCTGTTTTTTGTATGACTATTCCGCCCCCTTTATCTGCCGATCGAATGACAATGTTCTTTTTTTCTAATTCCTTAATTCCTGTCAGAATATCTTCTTTTGATCTGTGCCATTTTTTCTTTAGTTTGCGTAGGTCTTGTTCCAACAGAAGTTTAAACGAGTCTACAAAATCAGTGGTCCTCAACTCCGGTCCTCAGGGCCCACTAACAGGCCAGATTTTAAGTATTACCTTGGGGAGATGCAGACTAGAGTACTGCAATCACTGAGCAGCAAATGATATCACCTGGGATGTATTTCAGTTATCTTGCAAATCTGGCCTGTTAGTGGGCCCTGTAGGCCAGGGTTGAGGACCACTGTACAAAATGATTCATTCCACATTTAGGATTAAACGTGGAGGAGTTCTTGAGTCCACTGTGTTGATATTTTGTTTCATTAGTATTTTGATTCATATTATTCTTAGTTAAAAAATGTTTCTTAATATTAATTTTCCTAATGAATTTCTGTATGTCGATAAAAACATTAAAAGGGTCCAATAAAACATCAGGGGCAAATTTCAAGCCCAGGTCTAAAATTGCTAATTCTTTTTCTGTAAAAGTCTCACCACTTAAATTAAAAATCCCTTGGCCTATTGGTCCCTTTTTCTTTTGGGTCCTGCCCCCTCTGCATCCTCTCCGCCTCATTCCCCCTCTTTTCCTTGCCGGGTCGTTGGGGGGTACGGTCTGTAGTAGTGTGGTGGAGGTGGTGGTGGGGGTGGTGGTTGCCAGTACCCTCCCCTCTCTTCCTCTTCCGTAATATGGACGATCCCAATTTCTGTTTCCTCTGTAGGGACGATGGTAATAGGGTTCTCTGTGTTGGTAATAGTTCCCCGATGGTGGTTCCCGGGGTTCCCATCTGTGAAAATCCCGATTGTTGGGTCTATTTGGTGTATAGTATCCCTGCGATTGGTCCAAAGGCTGATAGGAATTTTGTATAGGCACGTTGTATCTGACATATTGTTGTGAAGAATGTCTATTCCTGTTATGATCTTTAGACTGCTGTGGTGTTTTGGGTGGTCTTGTTTCTACCATGGGCCCTGGTGTAGATAATGTGATAGGTGATTCCTCTTGTGGCCTTGGTTGTGCTGGTACTTGATTGGGATAATATTCTATTTCTGGAGATGAAGTTCTGGAATTGATGTTTGTTTCCACCTCGACTTCTTGCCATTTATAGACGAGATTACGATTATAGTCACCAATATCCCTTTGGTATTTTTTATTTTTTTTCTGTTGAGTGTCTTTATCCAATTTGTCTAGGAATTCCTTAAGCTGTTTGTATTTTTCCTTATATTCATTTGTACTTGCATGGGGATCTAATTGTTCTTTAAGATTTTTTATAATCTCATTTATTCTTACAAGTTTTTTCTTTCTCCTTGCCACTATTATTTCTAATAGACTTTTTTCAGAATTTTTGAAAAAGGAAAGCCAGTCCTCTTCCGAATCCAAATCATCTAAACCATCATTAGGTGCAATGTCCCATCTAAGCCTCCTTGGCGTAATTGTATCCCTTATATACTTTTCCAAAGTGACAATGTCCCACCAGGTGCAAATTTGTTTGTCCATGTTACTTTTCAGCAGTCTGAACAATTGTTCCATCGTTTTATCGGGATTAGATATTTTACCTGAAAATAGATTATCCACATCTACCCTTTTGTTTACCACATAATTAAATATGTCGTAAACCTCCATGGCTGCGGGGGTAAAAAACAGAAATGTAGAAGGATATATACCAAAGTATATTCCCTGCGCCAAGTTTTAGGGTGAAAAGGTGGGTGTAAGAATTGATAAAAGCACTATTAATATATTTTAAAACTATTAAAATGACTAAATAAGCAGCTGCTGTAAAAAATGAGTATATGCCACAGGAATGGTCTTTAAAAAAGGCCAAAATACAGCGCTTGCTATTTGGATGAACAACTAAAATCTTACGAATTAAAATTACCAATAAAATCTAACCTGTGCTTGTAAAGTGCCAATGTGTCTTCATAAATATCAATTAATTGTTGAAAACGTATTTAAATATTATGAAATTGGATATAATTATATTAAAATTCATAAAACGTGACAGTGGATCATATAAATGAGCACTGATGGAAGTAACTGCGTTAAAGTAAACGGCGTTACTTAACGCAGTTACTTTTGAGGGTAACGAGTAATCTATCAGATTACTCGTTTTCTCCCTGTAATGCCGCTGCCGCTACTTTCGGCTGCGTTACTGCAATTACATCTACTGCCACCAGATGGCAGCAGATGTAATTGTAATTCCCCCTCTCCTCTATGACCACTGTCTGCGGTACAGGAAGTAGAAGAGGTGGAGACTCAGCCAAGGAGTTCAGCGTCTGTGCTTCTGCTGTCAGGCACATCCTCTCAGCAGGGGGCTGCCTGTCCTGGAGACACTACCATACACAAAGATTATCGTTTTCTGCCAGCAAACCATTGCTATTAATCCTCTAAAACATGCCTGACCCTGCCAGCCTGTGCCTGCTCGGTTAATGAGAGGAACCCCTGAGACCTGCATATAATCTGTCACTGCTTCTACAAACAACAGGTCGTATATCAGTTGCGACACCTAGTGGTCACACAGGTGGATGCAACTTTCTTCTTTTTTGTAATACACAGATTGGGAATTGTTTATCACCTTTCACCATTAGCATCACCAGAAATTTTCATATTTTTGAACACTAAACTCTTTACAGTAATCACTAATGTCTGTCAGACTCTGCACTGTTTAAAGAGGTTTTGGAATAAAATACCACTTGTTTCTAAAAAAAAAAAAAAAATTTGTTTATTTATTTGCACATAAGCACATTGCACGTGGTCACCACACACAGTCCAATCCAGTGGTTTTCAATTGGATCAAATATTGAGGTGCACTTATATTATTTGGTGGTATTTCTTTCATTTGGATTTTATTACTTTGAGTCACTACACCATTTATTTGACACTTGTTTATTCACAGGTAGCGCAGTTTCAACCACTTTTGCACTTGTACTTAAATCAGCCAAGGAGACACTAGAGACTCGGCAGATGATGATGGCTGCAGAGGGGCGGAGATGATGGCTGCGGAGGCGGAGATGACGGGGAGATGCAATGCTCTGGCAGAACCTGCCTGGCTACATATCCATAGAGGGTTCTGGAAACTATGGAGATGACTACAGCGGGCGGAGGCAGATCGTTTTTCATGCTACGGAGCTGCATGCGGTATAGAGTACGGGGAGAGGCACTGCTCTGGGGGGGGGGGGGTAGTGGCTACATATCCATGCAGGGTCCTGCAAATGGGGCTGCAGATGAGTGTGCATTGGGCCTGTTTAGTAGTGGGATGGGGGTTTAGTTGCTGGATGGTGGATGGCAACCCCCGAATCCTGACGTTTGCCCCCCCCCAGAGCAGTGCATCTCCCTGTACTCCACACCGCAGCTCCATAGCATGAAAAACTATCTGCCTCCGCCCGCTGTAGTCATCTCCATAGTTTGTAGGACCCTCCATGGATATGTAGCCAGGCAGGTTCTGCCAGAGCAGTGCATCTCCCCGTCATCTCCGCCTCCGCAGCCATCATCTCCGCCCCTCTGCAGCCATCATCTCATAATGGGTTAATCATATCAAGGTATATCGGGCTCGGCGCTCGGCTTGTTCGGTGGAAATCCTGCGCATCAGCATTTGCGGCAGGCAGACCGCTTCTCTCTGGGAGATTGATTTTCACGCTACACCGGTTCACACTAGGTCACTCCGACTTCGGGGGCGACCTGAGAGGCAGAGAGCACAGCGCGCCAGCCCCAGGAGGAGGACGGAGCCAGACGGACCCGGACAGTGTGCCAGTGCCTGCCAGGCCACACCACCTCCAACAGCCAGCCCAGCACAGCAGGTACCAAAAAAAAAAACCTCACAGTCAGTCAAGACTCAGACCCACACCGCCACCACCAGTGTGCCACACCGCCACCACCAGTGTGCCACACCGCCACCACCAGTGTTTCACACCACCACCACCAGTGTGCCACACCGCCACCACCAGTGTGCCACACTGCCACCACCAGTGTGCCACACCACCAACAGCCAGCCACTCCAGGCAGCAGGTACCAAAAAACCAAACAAAATACAGTTACTCACAGTCAGGAGGACTCAGGACTCAGACCCCCACAGTGTGCCACACCGCCACAACTATTAAAGATCTCATAGAACGTAATTGCATTATAGAATAGTAAAAAAAAGTTGCAGTTACTTTTCTGAGTAACTAATTACTTTTTCAATGTGGTAACTTAGTCAGTAACTCAATTACTTTTTGGGAGAAGTAATTTGTAACTAATTACTTTTTTAAAGTAAGATGACCAACACTGTAAATGAGTGACTGTGACTCCAATAAATATCATCAAAAATCAACAATCTGTAAAGGGAAAAATTATTATATATAAAATGTCCATTAATAAAAGATAATTATGCTCAGGCAATTAAAGGGGAGAGCCACTTAGCCCAGAGGGCAAACAAAGCCTGAAAGGTCTTAGTGTCATATGGCACATAAGACCCACGCTATCTGGTAAGTGACCCATCTTATTCAATTTTGGAACAAGCAATCGATACTGTGAAAATCAAGACAGAGCACCTGCACTTTTTGTGGATACCATTTATTGAGGACATTAATTGCCTGAGCATAATTATCTTTTATTAATGGACATTTTATATATAATAATTTTTCCCTTTACAGATTGTTGATTTTTGATTTATTTTGATTGTTGATTTATTTATTGGAGTCACAGTCACTTATTTATATGATCCACTGTCACGTTTTATGAATTTTAATATAATTATATCCAATTTCATAATATTTAAATATGTTTTCAACAGTTAATTGATATTTATGAAGACACATTGGCACTTTACAAGCACAGGTTAGATTTTATTGG
Source organism: Pelophylax lessonae (assembly GCF_965119305.1). Taxonomy (NCBI): domain Eukaryota; kingdom Metazoa; phylum Chordata; class Amphibia; order Anura; family Ranidae; genus Pelophylax; species Pelophylax lessonae. The sequence continues at coordinate 250,821,621 of NC_138774.1, forward strand.
TAATTTTAATTCGTAAGATTTTAGTTGTTCATCCAAATAGCAAGCGCTGTATTTTGGCCTTTTTTAAAGACCATTCCTGTGGCATATACTCATTTTTTACAGCAGCTGCTTATTTAGTCATTTTAATAGTTTTAAAATATATTAATAGTCCTTTTATCAATTCTTACACCCACCTTTAATAGTTTTAAAATATATTAATAGTGCTTTTATCAATTCTTACACCCACCTTGTCACCCTAAAACTTGGCGCAGGGAATATACTTTGGTATATATCCTTCTACATTTCTGTTTTTTACCCCCGCAGCCATGGAGGTTTACGACATATTTAATTATGTGGTAAACAAAAGGGTAGATGTGGATAATCTATTTTCAGGTAAAATATCTAATCCTGATAAAACGATGGAACAATTGTTCAGACTGCTGAAAAGTAACATGGACAAACAAATTCGCACCTGGTGGGACATTGTCACTTTGGAAAAGTATATAAGGGATACAATTACGCCAAGGAGGCTTAGATGGGACATTGCACCTAATGATGGTTTAGATGATTTGGATTCGGAAGAGGACTGGCTTTCCTTTTTCAAAAATTCTGAAAAAAGTCTATTAGAACTAATAATGGCAAGGAGAAAGAAAAAGCTTGTAAAAATAAATAGAGATTATAAAAAATCTTAAAGAACAATTAGATCCCCATGCAAGTGCAAATGAATATAAGGAAAAATACAAACAGCTTAAGGAATTCCTAGACAAATTGGATAAAGACACTCAACACAAAAAAAATAAAAAATACCAAAGGGATATTGGTGACTATAATCGTAATCTCGTCTATAAATGGCAAGAAGTCAAGGTGGAAACAAACATCAATTCCAGAACTTCATCTCCAGAAAGAGAATATTATCCCAATCAAGTGCCAGCACAACCAAGCCCACAAGAGGAATCACCTATCACATTATCTACACCAGGGCCCACGGTAGAAACAAGACCACCCAAAACACCACAGCAGTCTAAAGATCATAACAGGAATAGACATTCTTCACAACAATATGTCAGATACAACGTGCCTATACAAAATTCCTATCAGCCTTTGGACCAATCGCAGGGATACTATACACCAAATAGACCCAACAATCGGGATTTTCACAGATGGGAACCCCGGGAACCACCATCGGGGAACTATTACTAACACAGAGAACCCTATTCCCATCGTCCCTACAGAGGAAACAGAAATTGGGATCGTCCATATTACGGAAGAGGAAGAGGGGGCAGGGGAGGGTACTGGCAACCACCACCCCCACCACACTACTACAGACCGTACCCCCCAACGACCCGGCAAGGAAAAGAGGGGGAATGAGGCGGAGAGGATGCAGAGGGGGCAGGACCCAAAAGAAAAAGGGACCAATAGGCCAAGGGATTTTTAATTTAAGTGGTGAGACTTTTACAGATAAAGAATTAGCAGTTTTAGACCTGGGCTTGAAATTTGCCCCTGATGTTTTATTGGACCCTTTTAATGTTTTTATCGACATACAGAAATTCATTAGGAAAATTAATATTAAGAAACATTTTTTAACTAAGAATAATATTAATCAAAATACTAATGAAACAAAATATCAACACAGTGGACTCAAGAACTCCTCCACGTTTAATCCTAAATGTGGAATGAATCATTTTGTAGACTCGTTTAAACATCTGTTGGAACAAGACCTACGCAAACTAAAGAAAAAATGGCACAGATCAAAAGAAGATATTCTGACATGAATTAAGGAATTAGAAAAAAAGAACATTGTCATTCGACCGGCAGATAAAGGGGGCGGAATAGTCATACAAAAAACAGAGGATTACTATGAGGAATTGAATAGATTAATATCTGATGAGGACACCTATGTGAAATTGAAAGAAAACCCTCTAATAAAATATCGAAAGAAATGCAAGAAAATACTGAACAGAGCGCACAAAAAAGGAATTTTAAACAAGAAAGATTATAAGTACCTTTTAATTGAAGCACCGCGATCATCTGTAATTTATCAATTACCTAAGATTCATAAAAATCCTAATAAACCACCAGGAAGGCCCATCATTAGTGGGATAGATTCCCTTTTCTCCAGAATCGGTGAATATATTGATAACTATTTACAGCCAATGGTGAACCAATATCCTTCGCACTTAAAAGATAGCAAGCATCTGATCAATATATTGAATGCCATTCCCAAAGATAAAGATAAAGAAATAATACTTGCTACAATAGATGTCGAATCGCTATATACAAATATCAATCAAGAAGACGCGCTCTCAGCAATTGATTGGGCTCTACAACATAAAGCATCACTAGAACCTGAACAGAAAAGCTTCCTCCTTAACCACCTAAGCCCCGGAAGATTTTACCCCCATTCCGACCAGGGGGTATTTTGCGATTCGGCACTGCGTGACTTTAACGGACAATTGCGCGGTCGTGCGACGCTGTACCTAAACGAATTTGGCGTCCTTTTTTTCCCACAAACAGAGCTTTCTTTTGGTGGTATTTGATCACCTGTGCGATTTTTTGATCACGCGCTATAAACAAAAAAAGAGCGTCAATTTTGCAAAAATAACAATATTTTTCACATTTTTTTATATGAAATTCCCCCAAAAAAAATGTAAAAATCAAAATTTTTTAACATTTTCGGCCAATTTGTTTTATGCTACCTATGTTTGGTAAACAAAAATCGCAAAAAGCGTATTTTGATTGGTTTGCGCAAAAGTTATCGCGTTTACTAACAAAGGGTAAGATTTTTGTCACTTTTGTTGTTTTTTTTTTTAACGCGTAATGGCGGCGATCTGCGTTTTTTTTGCGGTACTGCGACATTGCGGCTGACAGATCGGACCCTTGACTGACATTTTTGACACTTTTGGGGTTACCAGTGACATTTCTACAGTAATCAGTGCTATATATATGCACTGTTACTGTAAAAATACACTGGTAGTGAAGGGGTTAACTTTATTTGGGAGGGAGGGGCTGTGTGTGTCCCTAGGGGCGTGCTTTCTACTGTGATTGGCTGTGGCTTCAGCTGTAAGGACACTGATCAACGGATCTACATAGTAGATCCATGTGATCAGTGTCTTTGCAGCGAGGAGAATGACAGGCAGCTTGTTTACACAAGCTGCCTGACATTCTCCCTCTCCCCCGCCGATCGCCGAGTGGCCGGCGGACATCGGGTCTGCTGGTCACACGCGCGGGGGGGTCCGTGACCACGCGGGAGCGGGGGCGCGCGCTCGCTCCCTAGACCCTCACAAGCAAGCAACGTAGCCCTACGTTAGTTTGCCTGTGAGGGGCTGACCGCCGACGTAGATAGTCGCGCGGCGGTCGGCAAGTGGTTAAACTCTTAAAAATGGCCATGAATAGAAATTATTTTTGGCACCAGGGGAATTTTTACAGACAGCATAGAGGCGTAGCTATGGGCGCGAAATACGCGCCCAGCATCGCTAACATCTTCCTAAGTAAATGGGAGGAGGAAGTTATTTTTAAAGAAAAAAGAAAGGAACTACATACATATAAAAGATTTATTGATGACATCTTTATCTTGTGGACGGGATCAGAGGAAACCCTAAACCAATTTTTCCAAGACATCAATATCATGGAATAAAAACAAGGTTCATTTCCTAGATCTCACCATATCACAGTTGGATGGAGAGCTAACGACCAGAACACACTTTAAAGCTACAGACAGAAATAGCTATATACTGACCCACAGCTGTCACCATCGAAATTGGATCAAGGGGATCCCAAAAGGGCAAATGATGAGGCTGAAAAGAAACTGTGGAGATAAAAAAATCTTAGAAGAACAAATCCAGACCATGATGTTAAAATTCAAAGAGAAGGATATAAACAACAAGATCTTGATAAAGTAAAAAAAGAGGTTGATCAGATGGAACGAGGAAAATTATTAGAAGAAAAAGAAAAACAGAAAGAAGATTATGGACTGCCCTTCATTACCAATTACAACATAAGACACCAGGAAATCGAGCAAATCATAAAGAAACATTGGCATTTGCTCCAAAGAGACGAACAGCTTAAGGAGATTTTACCGGAACGTCCAAAATTCATATACAGGAGAGGCCCAAATTTGAGGGACAGATTAGCTAAAAATGTCCCAAAACCCCCCAAAAAACTTTTCACTTTTCTGGATGAAAAAGGTTTTTATACCTGCGGGAGGTGCATACCCTGCAAAACGGTAAAAAAACGGAATAAAAGAACGTATGAATTTAAATCTAATATTACCAATAAAACCTATAAAATTAAGAACCTAATAACCTGTCAGAGTACCCACGTTACCTATCTGTTGAGTTGTCCTTGCAATCTAAAATATGTGGGGCGTACCACGAGACAATTAAAAACACGTATTGGTGAGCATATAGACAATATTAAAAAAGGCTTCAGATACCATAGTGTCTCAAATCATTTCCGGTTAAAACACAACAGCGACCCCACACTATTAACATTTTGTGGAATAGACAGGATTGAACCCCACTGGAGGGGTAAGTATATGAGGATTGCGGTCTCGCAAAATGAGTCTAAATGGATTTACCAGCTGTCCACCTTGCATCCCAAGGGAATGAATATTGATTTTGACATCAATTGTTTTTTATCAAACCCATAATATTCTATGATACCCACAGATAGACAAAACTCTGCAATATCTATGTCCTCGACACAACCTTTCTATAAATATGTAATTTTATGACACAAAAATGAATAAGTCCAGGCTGTACAAATTAAGAGTTTAATATTGTATAATTATATAATTTTAAGAATTATAATTTTAATTAATGTAATTTTATAAGTTTTATTATTGAGGGAATTATTAAAATATTAAATTTTATTTAAATAGCAAAAAATAATTTTTGACACTCTCTATATTATTCACGCACTTTATATTAGCACATGGCACATTAAAGTATGTATCACATATATATATATATATATATATACAAATATGCATACACATCTATAAATTTATTAATAATTTAAACAGCACTTATCACACATTTTTTTCATATATTCATATATTTATTAATCCACTAAATATGTTTGATATAATAATATTTATTTAATTTATCACGCTCACTAAAATACTTTTATGTTTATTAAAAAATATCCCTTTAAAATAATATATGGAATTTTGCACATTGCACTAGTTAATTTTTATTATTTAACTTTAATACCCACTATACATATTAGTCACTTCATCTTGTATTTACAATCACTCACACCTTATTGCCAAGAATTTTGCAATTAAATACCGATAATAATTTTTTAATTTGTAACCAGTGTGGTTAGAAATTTTATAGATTTGTCCCATTGTTAAATGATTTTAATAGTCCCTTATGGGCACAGTGCGGCTGCAAATCCACCTAAAGAATAAATTGATTTTATACAGGGAATTAGCTATGGATCAGCTAGTTTTAAATTCAAATTTAGCATGGGGACACCGCTGTCTTCTTCTTCCGGCTACTATTTGCATATGGGCGGAGTAAGGGCGGAGATAGGGGTGTAACCGGCACTATAAACAGACGTTCAACGCTATGCTGTCTAAACTCTGAAGACGTCGACAGAAGTGACAAAACGCGTCAGTTTGGACCGCATAACGTCATCACGCTACCCTAGTTGGAACGGAAGCCGGAAGTTAGCCGTTATTCCGCGAGGAGGACGTGCGGCCCACACCGCTGACCACCAGGGATAGTGTGCTACACGATTTTACTTGTTTTGAACCCGATGGATGGGTAAATAAAACCTCATTGAAACTTTATCACGCTATTGGAGCCTTTCTTCTTCCCTTTTACTATTTTTTTGAGTACTACATTCCGGGGTCCAGAGCCATTATCAGCCCGCAGGACCATGTAAAGGGGAGAGCCACTTAGCCCAGAGGGCAAACAAAGCCTGAAAGGTCTTAGTGTGATATGGCACATAAGACCCACGCTATCTGGTAAGTGACCCATCTTATTCAATTTTGGAACAAGCAATCGATACTGTGAAAATCAAGACAGAGCACTTGCACTTTTTGTGGATACAATTTATTGAGGACATTAATTGCCTGAGCATAATTATCTTTTATTAATGGACATTTTATATATAATAATTTTTCCCTTTACAGATTGTTGATTTTTGATGATATTTATTGGAGTCACAGTCACTCATTTATATGATCCACTGTCACGTTTTATGAATTTTAAAATAATTATATCCAATTTCATAATATTTAAATACGTTTTCAACAGTTAATTGATATTTATGAAGACACATTGGCACTTTACAAGCACAGGTTAGATTTTATTGGTAATTTTAATTCGTAAGATTTTAGTTGTTCATCCAAATAGCAAGCGCTGTATTTTGGCCTTTTTTAAAGACCATTCCTGTGGCATATACTCATTTTTTACAGCAGCTGCTTATTTAGTCATTTTAATAGTTTTAAAATATATTAATAGTGCTTTTATCAATTCTTACACCCACCTTGTCACCCTAAAAATTGGTGCAGGGAATATACTTTGGTATATATCCTTCTACAAGAAGAGAAGAAAGCATGTTGAAATGCATCATTTCTAACTCTAGGCCTCAACTGCAACAAATCCGCTCTCTCGCGTTGATCAGCTTTAAGGAAAGTATATTTTAAAGAAATATTGCTAGAGATGAAGTAGAAAGCACCACATCCCTTTGTTTAAAGTAGCTACAATAGAGGGGGGCAAAGTGGGACTTGATGGAGGGGGACAAAGTGGTGCAGAATGATGGAGAAAAATCTGAATTCTCAAAAATTGTACATTTTATTACATATAGGAGGTGAGGACAAGACAGTACATCAATATAAAAAGATAAAATCAAAAAAATGCACTCGAAAATATCAACTCTACATGTTTCGCCATCTTCATAATAGCTTCTTCAGGAGTTTTCATAGACATTTCTCGAGAGTGAACATTTCTAGGTAACAAACAGAAAAAACATAAAAAACATAGCCTGTATATATACATAGGGCTTATCTCAATGGTCCTAAAGTTGAGTGCCCAATTGATTTACATATTAGGAAGACAATGATACCAATAAAAATACCTTAAGATGACCTGAACCCTTTCTTATGCCGAAGGTGGAGGTAATGAAGGTGACGCCACCCAAGCGAGCACAGAGGGGGAGGGGAACCGAGACATCCAACCTCTTAAGGTTGACCCATAGAGAGGGTGACAGCCAAGCTAGGAATGATGGATAGAAATAATGAGACCAGAGCATGGAAATACACTTCAACCCAAGATTGCTATATCTCCAGTTGTCTAGGACTAAATATCAGGTTGAAAAGTTGCTAAAATATTCACCTGATTAAAATGAATGTGCAGTTGATTCACTAGGTACCTCAATGTAAAAAAGCAGGGAGGGAAAACAAAGTTTCCTTAGTATCCCCAAATGGGAGGTATCCCTTAAAGAGAAAAATGGAGTTGATTAATAACAATGACAGACGCAATGCGGGTCTGTCAAGTTTAGAGGGTATGCATACTTACCCAAAATTGGCAGAATTGGGCACATGGATTATCATGCAGTATTCAAAAGTTCACCGCCATTATGAATGAACAAATTTTCCAATAGTACGCTCAAAATGAAAGAAACTGCATGGGAGGAGAGAGAAAAGAGAAGCATGGAAGGACATAGTCAGCATCTAATATACAAAAGATGTAAGGAGAGAAGCAGGGTTTGGAAGATTTCATTTTCCGCAAATGGTCTCGAAGCTCACATGTCGTTCCCCGGTGGTCTAGTGTAATACTGACCGTATTGCGCCGGCATTTATACGCCCTCTCCACTCCCTCGGCGTCTGACGTCACCGAGGGAGTGAGAGCAAGGTACGCCCAGTGGTCCAATGGAGACCGAAGAGGAAGTGCGTCATCAAGACGCGACCGCATCGCATTGTTCCGCCGGAACCGGAAGGTCGGGGATGACAACATCCGGTCCGGACATAATGTATGCAGAGGAGGTAACAGATCGCCAGGACAATCTGAAATGGATCCAAATAAAGCTGACAGCATTATTAAAGGCCGGATTTCAAAAGATATATCCACAATGCCTGTATAATGGGGAAAGTCTAAGGACACAAGGGGTCATAAAGAAGAAGATTAACCCAATTAGTAAATCAGTCAGTATTGTGATAGAAATGAAAATTGGAAAAAAGAGGTTTTATGAAACTCCATTGAAGGACACCTGGGAGTTTGAAAGCGGTGCTGCTACTGACCAGGTTGGACCAATTTTCCTGGAAAATAAGTGTAGGGCACCGCGGGTGCCCATATGGGCAACAAAGACAGAGAGCTGGAAATACTGACTGATTTACTAATTGGGTTAATCTTCTTCTTTATGACCCCTTGTGTCCTTAGACTTCCCCCATGAGCTTCGAGACCATTTGCGGTAAATGAAATCTTCCAAACCCTGCTTCTCTCCTTACATCTTTTGTATATTAGATGCTGACTATGTCCTTCCATGCTTCTCTTTTCTCTCTCCTCCCATGCAGTTTCTTTCATTTTGAGCGTACTATTGGAAAATTTGTTCATTTATAATGGCGGTGAACTTTTGAATACTGCATGATAATCCATGTGCCCAATTCTGCCAATTTTGGGTAAGTATGCATACCCTCTAAACTTGACAGACCCGCATTGCGTCTGTCATTGTTATTAATCAACTCCATTTTTCTCTTTAAGGGATACCTCCCATTTGGGGATACTAAGGAAACTTTGTTTTGCCTCCCTGCTTTTTTACATTGAGGTACCTAGTGAATCAACTGCACATTCATTTTAATCAGGTGAATATTTTAGCAACTTTTCAACCTGATATTTAGTCCTAGACAACTGGAGATATAGCAATCTTGGGTTGAAGCGTATTTCCATGCTCTGGTCTCATTATTTCTATCCATCATTCCTAGCTTGGCTGTCACCCTCTCTATGGGTCAACCTTGTCAGGTTATCGATATATGAAAATATTAAATGATGAAATATACTTACAACACAACACAACAGACACACACAAGACACAAGACACATCACACTTACAACATACACACTACTAACAGCCATGCATAGACTCATCTACACAGACGCCATCTTGGTCCACCCTGTATCTGAACCTTTGAGGGACGCCAAAAGAAGCTCCTCCCTAATTGGCCACCATCTTGGAAATGCAGCCATCTTAAAGGAACCTGGTAACTACTATTCTAAGCTAAGCGGCCATTTTAAATATGGTAATTATGCCTTGCTGTTATTTGATTATTATTCAATATTGTTTATGTACTTCCTTAAATGTTTTACATTTCCTATTTAAAGGGTAACGAAAGTACAATCCCAGCCGTATAAACCATATGTAGATTTTTCTCTAAAGAGATGATTTTTGTTTTTATAACATTTTTTAATATCAGATTAAGCGCATTATTTGCAATTTTACGTCTTCCGTTTTGCATGGCTTATTCTCACTTCATCTGCAGTGGAATGACTTTCGGCCATGTGATTCGCAGACTATTGTGGTCTGATTATATAGAATATTAATGTATGGTTCATACTACACCTGGGAAAAACATAATCTTGTTTTATTTTACTTCATCGTTTAGCTAAATATCACATTGCATTTATCGTTTTAAGTTGGTATTTTATGTAAGGTTATCTCTTTGTGTCACTCAAGTATGATCATTTATGGTGAAAATATGTCTTGCGAATAAATATTCTTATATATATATTCCCTACTGTAGACTGCTTCACTAAGATTGGTATATGCTTTTAAAAAGAAATTAACTGATATAAAAAAAAGAACTTGGGAAAATTGCGTGGTATACTATGAGTGTCTGAACAAAATTAATTGGGTTTTTTTTCTTAGATATTAAATTATTTGCCGTAATCGGCTGGAGGCACTGCGTCATAATTCTATTGATAGTTCAGACATCGCCTTTTAGTAATAAATTAACAATAGTCAAATTTTATACCAAAACGCACAACATATTAAATGGAGGCACTGCTGAGATATCATTAATTTCTTACATATGCCAATCATAATTTTGATCATGGTGACATAATTAATAACTTTGCAAAAAAAAAAAAAAAAAAATTTTTTTAATAATTTTTTTTTTTTTTAATTATTTAATTATGAATATTGATAGTAATGCCCTAAAATGTCTACATAAGGTAAGGTTCACGCTGCCAACTCTGGCTAGATGTCAATCCCACAGCCCCAGTAGATTCGGCACAGATCTAGAATATGTAGAGACACCTCTCTGAGTCTAAAATGGTGGTATATGTATAGGCTAGTTGGAGTCATACCAAAATCCTCAGTAAAAGTCGGGCCAAATATGGGCACCAGACGTGGGTAGAGGAAAACCTGATGTATGAACTCACCGAAAGCTTCTCTAACCCCAAAGACGTCAGGAAGCGTGATCACATACTTTTAGAATCATGGCCAATCTTACTGTATCTCTGTGAGGAACTGCACCATAAGGCTCAGCAAAAAGGAATTTAGTAAAGTTCTAATCTCCACTCCAAATAATAATAAGTGAGATATGGAACCTCCTTGAGCAGGTGAAAGTGACCTCTATTGGGACACATAAGTTAAGAGGACATAGCGTGAAACTGCAAGGAAAAAGTAGAACTGTGGCAGAAGTTGTATTCAGAAAGCTGTAATATAAGCAACCATTTGAAAGAGCAATGTAAACGATTAATGCAAGAAGTAGGAAGTTTTGAGCAAGGAAATGTTTTTTTTTTTTTATTAGTGGAAGTTGCCGAGTAACCAGCAGTTGAAAATTAAGTTGCCGAGTAACCAGCAGTGGAAAATTTAAAAAAAAAAAATAAATAAAAATAAAAATGTAACAGTTCCAGTAAGGACAGGAATTCATAAATAAATAAATAGGAAAGTTCAAAAAGGTTATGGTGTCCATACAAAAGGGTACTGCTTATCAGTCCTGCATTATAAATAAAATGAAGTAATTAATTAGACCCAGATATGACTCCCAGTCTGATGGTTATGACCCAGACAAGGGGGGGAGAGTCAGGCAAAGAGTCCACGTCCTACCCCAGCCATATTCCTAAGATAGGAGGGCAGAAACTGGGCAGCCATACATAACTAGGTATGAGTCATATCAGGTCACCGCAAAAAGACTAGCACCTCTTCATCTGCTAAAGAAAGACATTGGATGGTCGTGGGGTAAGGAACAGGAAGACGCTGTAAAGGAAATGAAGGTTCGTCTGACCCAGGCTCCTTGCCTTGCATATCCAGAAGGAGGTAAACCCTTTTATCTTGAGACAGGGTACACGCAGGTAAGTATGAGTTCTGTTCTTTACCAGAAACAAGAGAATGTCAGTAAGGTTATTGCTTACGCTAGCAAAACATTGTCCCCAGTAGAGATGAAGTTTACAGACTGCGAAAAGGCTTTATTATCCACGGTGTGGGCATTACAGAATTTCCGCAGTTATATTCAAGGTGAAAGAATTATTGTTGAGACCGCACACCAACCTTTACAGTATTTACAAAGTGAACGTATCAGGGATGGAAATGTGTCTAATAGCCGCATCACTGCTTGGACTTTGTCCTTGCAAGGATGGCCTCTGGAAGTTCGTTATAAACAGAACAAGAAAAGTCCAGTAGCCCAGGGCCTTGCTGAGCTCCATGACTGTTCAGCCACCAATCCCAGTAAGGGAGACCCGGACGCTGACTTTTTGGAAGAACAACTGTTGTCTCCCTATAAAGTTTATGATGAAGAGTACTGTAAACGGTTGCCGTGTGTATATGTAGATGGTTGCGCCTATCATCATAAGGATGGAGAACAGCTCCAACTAGTGGCAGGTATTGGGATTGTATGGACCCAAGGTGTAGCCCCAACCTCTGTGGGATACAAGCTTGGATCCAAAAGCAGCCAAGTTGCTGAACTCGCTGCCATTCTAAAAGCTGTCGAGATGGCCATAGAATATAACCTAAAAGAATTTTCCATCATCACCGATTCCAATTATGTTAGGAACAGTTTTGTTGAATATCTTCCTAGGTGGAAAAGGAACCACATGCTAAAAAGCAACCAAAAACCCGTTAAACATGGTAGGTTATTTTGCCAAATAGACCAGCTGGTAAGGGAAAATGACATCACCTTGTATTTTAAGAAGACCAAGGGCCACTCTAAAGTCCTAGGTGCCGAGAAGGAAGGTAATGATCTGGCTGATTCCCTGGCCAAAGAAGGGGCCATAACAGGTGAATCACTAGATATTGATAAATTTTTGGGGGCAGTACAGTTAGAAGCTGTAACTAGACAACAAGCCGGGGTGAGCAAAGATGCAAATGTGTTACAATGGAGTCATGATGCCCCCAGTGAAGATTTAATTACAGCTCAAAAAGAAGACCCAATAATTGGCTTATTTTATAGACACCTAGAAAATTCTGACCAAAATCCCATTAGCCAAGGGGATGGTACCGGTAAAGAGGATTTACGCATTTTAATGAAGTCCAAATCCCAGTTTGCATTGCATCAGGGATTGTTGATACGCACATCAAAAGGGAGTATCCAACAATGGGTAGTTCCACTTAAATTTAGAGGGTTAATGTTGCAACACGCCCATGACGCTCCCACTGCCGGGCATCGTGGGGAGAAGATCACCTATGAGATCCTTCGGGATTATGCCTACTGGCCTCATATGCTGCGTGATGTGAAGGCATACTGCCAAGGCTGTTTAATATGTCCCCAATTTCAACCGGCTTCACCAACCCATCGGGCCCCCCTTCAGAAAAGGGGGATCTGTATGCCTTGGTCAGACCTTCAAATGGACTTCATTGGACCTGTCACTAAATCTTCACGAGGGAATCGGTATATGTTAACCGTTACATGTTTATTTACCAAGTATGTTGAATGTATTCCAGCGCCAAACAATAGCTCTGATACATGCGCTGCCTTATTAATTAATCACATTTTTTCACGGTTTGGTCTACCCCAGAGGATAGAATCCGATAGGGGTTCACATTTCACTAGTGAAGTGATGACCAAACTGTGGAAAATATTGGGCGTGAAAAGGAAATTGCATATCGCATATCGGCCCTCCTCTAGTGGTGGAGTAGAACGGTACAATCAGACAATTGTCAACATCCTAAAGAAATTTGTTAAGGAGACAGGCAAAGACTGGGATGTTAAACTTCCCCTAGTCTTGATGGCCTTAAGGGCAACTCCGAGTACGGTCACAAAAATGTCCCCTTTCGAACTCATGACCGGAAGGCAGATGGTATTGCCCCAGCACTTATTGTACCGCACTACAGATCACAATTTGGTCAATGCCACCACAACACACCAATACATAGAGGATCTGCGAAAACATTTACAGTATGCTTTTGCCTTTGCCCAGCGAAACATTGAAAGAGCCGCAGTTGGCGCTAAAACCTACTATGACCTTAAAACCACCAAGAAGGAGTACGAGATTGGGGACAAAGTCTACCTATACAATTTTGCGAGAGACCAGGTCAAGGAACGGAAATTCCTTCCATCTTGGAAAGGTCCGTTTAACATAGCTGATAAGATTTCCCCCGTAGCATATAAATTGCACATCCCTCGGAATGGTGAAATCAGTGAGAGATGGGTGCATATAAATCAATTGCGTGCTTGCCATCCCAAATCACAATTACAGCTGTTGGGAGACTGAACCACGCACTCCTCTTGGATTATGGAAAGATCATAAGGGCAGAAAAAGAATTAGGGTGAATCCACATTTTGCTTTACAGGGCTATTTTTATATATATGTATCTGATACTAAAACTGTTTATTTACCTACTATAGTGTATATAATGATGCCCCAGATGACAGCCAAACTGGTAATCGGAAGTGCTAGCGACCAGACCCTAGCAGGAAGCCCTGATGATGATCTGATGTATCAAACCAGAAACCTGTCTGCCAGCGATCACTCAAGGAAGGAGGACCAGATATCCCGAAGGAGAGACCTTCCCACGAGAATGTCCTGGAGTCCTGCTATGTGGAGCATCCTGGGTATCCTGCTGTGGATATGTCTACCAGGCCAGGCCGGCCTCATCGCCCGACCAGGACCTTCATCGGGAATACTTGTCCAAGAAGCACCCGGATTCATCTTGACTGACAAACGAATCATCACCCAAAAAGTTTGCACAAGTGTGGATCCAAGGACCTACACCGGAAAATGTTTTAAACCTCAGCATATCCCCTGAAATCAAGGAATAGTACGCCCTACACTCGAAAGCAATACAGACTCGTCAGTGGAATGTACCATAATGATCCATAACCTGCCTATTAGTTGATTTCCCTGTATGATGCTGACATACATGCAAATCAAAAAGGGGGATATGTCAGGTTATCGATATATGAAAATATTAAATGATGAAATATACTTACAACACAACACAACAGACACACACAAGACACAAGACACATCACACTTACAACATACACACTACTAACAGCCATGCATAGACTCATCTACACAGACGCCATCTTGGTCCACCCTGTATCTGAACCTTTGAGGGACACCAAAAGAAGCTCCTCCCTAATTGGCCACCATCTTGGAAATGCAGCCATCTTAAAGGAACCTGGTAACTACTATTCTAAGCTAAGCGGCCATTTTAAATATGGTAATTATGCCTTGCTGTTATTTGATTATTATTCAATATTGTTTATGTACTTCCTTAAATGTTTTACATTTCCTATTTAAAGGGTAACGAAAGTACAATCCCAGCCGTATAAACCATATGTAGATTTTTCTCTAAAGAGATGATTTTTGTTTTTATAACATTTTTTAATATCAGATTAAGCGCATTATTTGCAATTTTACGTCTTCCGTTTTGCATGGCTTATTCTCACTTCATCTGCAGTGGAATGACTTTCGGCCATGTGATTCGCAGACTATTGTGGTCTGATTATATAGAATATTAATGTATGGTTCATACTACACCTGGGAAAAACATAATCTTGTTTTATTTTACTTCATCGTTTAGCTAAATATCACATTGCATTTATCGTTTTAAGTTGGTATTTTATGTAAGGTTATCTCTTTGTGTCACTCAAGTATGATCATTTATGGTGAAAATATGTCTTGCGAATAAATATTCTTATATATATATTCCCTACTGTAGACTGCTTCACTAAGATTGGTATATGCTTTTAAAAAGAAATTAACTGATATAAAAAAAAGAACTTGGGAAAATTGCGTGGTATACTATGAGTGTCTGAACAAAATTAATTGGGTTTTTTTTCTTAGATATTAAATTATTTGCCGTAATCGGCTGGAGGCACTGCGTCATAATTCTATTGATAGTTCAGACATCGCCTTTTAGTAATAAATTAACAATAGTCAAATTTTATACCAAAACGCACAACAACCTTAAGAGGTTGGATGTCTCGGTTCCCCTCCCCCTCTGTGCTCGCTTGGGTGGCGTCACCTTCATTACCTCCACCTTCGGCATAAGAAAGGGTTCAGGTCATCTTAAGGTACTTTTATTGGTATCATTGTCTTCCTAATATGTAAATCAATTGGGCACTCAACTTTAGGACCATTGAGATAAGCCCTATGTATATATACAGGCTATGTTTTTTATGTTTTTTCTGTTTGTTACCTAGAAATGTTCACTCTCGAGAAATGTCTATGAAAACTCCTGGAGAAGCTATTATGAAGATGGCGAAACATGTAGAGTTGATATTTTCGAGTGCATTTTTTTGATTTTATCTTTTTATATTGATGTACTGTCTTGTCCTCACCTCCTATATGTAATAAAATGTACAATTTTTGAGAATTCAGATTTTTCTCCATCATTCTGCACCATCAAAGTCCCACTTTGCCCCCCTCTATTGTAGCTTTAAGGAAAGCATTGTCTAGTTCCACCTCACCATAACCCCTTCTCCAAGAACCTTTTCCGAAGAACCAAGGCTTCATTAAGGAAATCGCTCCTATTGGAGCAATTCCGCTTAAGTCTCAGGAATTGGCTGACAGAGATACATTTTCTTGACCTTAAGATTAAGGTGGTTGATGGATGTCTGGTCACCTCGACCTTCTTTAAGGAGACTGACAGGAACGGATTAATTGAAACAACCAGCTGTCACCATGCGGCATGGTTAAAATCCGTTATAAACTTTGTTAATATAGTGGCCCATTATTAGCTTTATTGCATTTGTTGGGTTTCACTTTTAAATTGTTTTTCCGATGGGTTAATGACCATTGTAGCTAGTTACCATTGGTTTCTGGGGTTTGGAATGCTCTTGATAGGCGTTCGCTTCCGGGATCCGCTCAGCCACTCCACCTCCCTCCACTATATATTGGCTTGCGTCTACGTCTAGCCACACCCCTGACTATGTCATTGTATGACGAAACGCGTCAGGATTGGCTGACGGCTTGACGCATGCCCAGACGAGGGACGCAGCGGCCATCTTGTTGGTGGGAAACCAACACGCTCATTGAATGCTGACTAACGAGCCTCATACATGTAAGCTGCTTTCTTTTATTTCCACAATAAATGATATAAATACTACACTATGAGGGGATCTTCTATTTATGTTTCCTGAGTGCATGAAGGAGCTTTTGGGAGTCCAATTTGGTCGGTAATAGGAGGAGGTGCACAGATGAGATTGGTTTCTGCCTGCCACAGACTTATCAACATTCTGGGCGTTTTTTGACCCTGCGGGGTCTAACGAGTTGGTAAGAGTATTTTGTGATTCTGCTTGGTGGTGGACTTTCCTATTTGCACCCCCCTACTTTTGGATTTATGTGGACCCTTAATCCTATAGAAACTTTATGGAGGGAGCTGAAACTTCGAGTTGCCAAGCGACAGCCAATATTCAGAAAAAAAGTTTGTTGGGCGCTTCTTACCAGGCAAGAAAGAAAGGAGTCCACCACTGTAGGAGGGGCGCGGGGGATGCTCCAGATTCTTATTTCGGGACTGTCCCAAATGGCTGGATACAAGGCAGCACTGACAGGAAAACTCCGAAGAATCCGCTGGCAGAAGTGAAGAAAAAGGACAGGCGCCAATGTAGTTCGACAATGTAAGCGACAGCCAATAAGCCTTAAGGATTTAGAGAAGATCTGTAAAGAAGCGTGGACCAAACTTCCTCCTGAGATGTGTGCAAACCTGGTCACCAACTACAAGAAAAGTCTTACCTGAGTACTTGGTGGAGAAACCCTTGTTGGCAAGCACAAAGTCACGTTTTGCTTGGGAATCAAATACCTATTTTACTCACTGAACTGCAACTTAATTGATAGCATTTTTACTATGTTTTTTCGAAGACATTTGGTTCATATTCTGTCTCTCTCATTTAAAATATACCTATGATAAAAATTATAGACCCTTCATTTCTTTGTAAGTGGGCAAACATATATATATATGTGTGTGTGTGTTGGGAGTGTCATGGTCTGGGGCTGCATGAGTGCTGCTGGCACTGGGGAGCTACATTTTATTGGGGGAACCATGAATGTCAACATGTACTGTGACATACTGAAGCAGAGCACGATACTCTCTCTTCAGATACTGGGCCGCAGGGCAGTATTTCAACTTGATAACGACCCCAAACACACCTCAAAGATGACCACTGCCTTGCTAAAGAAGCTGAGGGTAAAGGTGATGGACTGGCCAAGCATGTCTTCAGACCTAAACTCTATTGAGCATCTGTGGGGAATCCTCAAATGGAAGGTAGAGGAGCGCAAGGGCTCTAACATCCACCAACTCCGTGATGTCGTCATGGAGGAGTGGAAGAGGACTCCAGTGGCAACCTGTGAATACATATACACACACACACACACACACACAATGCTTTTTTCACTATATTGTTAAAAGTATTGGGACACCTGCCTTTACAGGCACATGCACTTTAATGGCATCCTAGTCTTCAGTATTGAGTTGGCCCACCCTTTGCAGCTATAACAGCTTTTCTATAGGAATGTTTGACCATTCTTCCAGAAGTGCATTTGTGTGGTCAGGCACTGATGTTGGATGAGAAGGCCTGGCTTGCAGTCTCTGCTCTACTTCATCCTAAAGATGTTCTATCAGGTTGAGGTCAGGACTCTGTGCAGGCCAGTCAAGGTCCTCCACCACAAACTCACTCAGCTATGTCTTTATGGACCTTGCTTGAAGAGTTTCTAACAGAAGAAAAAGTGAAAAAAGATTATTCTTTCAATTCAAGCACTCAGGTCACTGCCACAGGCTTTTGTGCAATTATTGGGTTACTGACTGCAGCTCAGCTGCACTCCAGGACCCTTCAGGCATTTCTTCGCATGTCATAGAGTTGCAAAAGGAGTGGCCTGAATTAGTCAGTCCCTCTTCCGTCTGGAGATTATCTGGATCTGTTTTGGTGGGAACAAGCAAAACATTTAGAAACAGGAAGACCACAGGCTCAGGTCTCAACGGTCAAGATTACCACCGACGCCAGTCTCTGGAGGTCGGGGTCCCACTCAGCAGGCTGGCATGCTCAGAGAGTCTGGCCACCGGAGGAAGCAAATCAGTCAAATTACAAAGAGTTCCTTGCAGTAGGGACAGACAACCCCATGGTTGTGGCATATCTGAACAAACAGGGGGGCACCTGCTCAGACAGCCTGTTTGCCAAGCTCAGCTGTTGAGACAGGGATAAGACAACCATTTCCTCAATTGCAGCAGTACACATCAAGGGGTCATCGAACACCCTAGTAGATTTTCTGAGCCATGTGAAAATCAACAACTGTTGGGAATTAAATATGGAGATCTTCAGGGTGAAGTGGGGTGTCCTAGAAGTAAATGAAGGTCGAGGTCTTTTTTTTTCCATAGAACAGGAGAGGGAGTCTCTAGGGACAGATGCATTGACCTACCCATGGACTTTCAACCTAGCATTTGCCTTCCTTCCATTTGCTCTGCAACCGCTAGTAATCCGAAAGGTCATTCGGGAACAGGTAAATGTGATTCTGATAGCTCCTTGGTGGCCCAGCAGGAGTTCATTCTGAGCCTTGAAAGCGCTGTCAGGTGGCTCCTCCCTGGACACTTTCAGATCGGAAAGATCTACTCCTTCAGGGGACGGTAAATCCAGGCCCTCAGATTTACCATTTGATGGCCTGGATGCTGAACATCGCATCTTACAGCTGAAGGGATGTTCGAACAAAGTTATCAACACTATGCTGGTAGCCGCAAGTTAGTCTCTAGGAAGATTTATGGGAAGATTTGGAAGACTTTTAGGTCCTGGCAGAGGAAGAGGGGTGTGATTCCTTTTCTCTTTCTTGCATTCTAGATTTTCTCCAGAGTGGTGTTGACAGAGATTTGTCGATTGGTACCCTGAAGGTGCAAGTTGTTGTCCTGTCAGTTTTCTCGGAAGTGAGGCTTGCTGAGAACCCCTTGATCAAGAGATTTCTCTTAGCAAGGACCAGATCTGAGGTTATCCAAACAAGTGGTCCCTTGGGATTTATTACTAGTTCTTAACGCACTTACTATGGAACCATTTGAATCCCCTAGGGGGAATCTACCTTAAAATGGCTTACACTTAAAATCGCATTCCTCTTAGCTGTAACTTCAGGTAAAGGGACCTCTGACCTGGAATCCCTTACTTGCAAAGATCCCTTTTTAAGAGTCCTGGTCATTATTAAGCCAGATCCTCTATACTTTCCTAATCGCTCTACTTCTTTCATAGGTCACAGGAGGAGATTTTACCTAGTTTTTGCAGTTCTCCTAAGAATAAGAAGGAAGAAAGGTTTAGCTTCCTAGATGCCAGAAGGTGCTCGCTTCATTGCTTGGAAGTTACTAGAGAATTCAGGAATTCCTCTCAGCTTTTGATTTTGTTTAGTGGTCCCAGGAAGGGTACTAAAGTATCCAGAAGTTTCATCGCTAGATGGATTAAAGATACAATAATCTGGGTTTATAGATTTTCCAATCAGGCCCCTCCTACAAAGATCCAAGCTCACTCTACTAGGTCGATGGCCACTTCATGGGCAGAATGAGCACGAGCATCATGGGGGCAGCCATTTGGTCTTCTTTGCCTGCCTTCATCTAGCACTAGTTCAGACTCTCTCCAGCCAGGACCCTTCCTTCGCGAGGAAGGTTCAACAGATTGTGGTCCCTCCCTAAGAAATGGAATCTTGCCTATCCTCTCCACGTAAGCTGTCCTGGACGATTTAGGGGGAAAACCCCATTAGGCTGTGTTTCCATGAATCTTGCAGTACAGAATACAGATTCTCACCCATTTATTAGGGAAGGGAGGGGCCTTTAAACTCTTTCTGATTTGTGTTTCCTGTAGAGGGCGGAGTCAATCATCTCTCCAAGTAAGGGGTCCTGGAAGATTCATGGAAATACCATTACTGATAAGTCTAACAGTGCTTTTTTTTTTTGCCAGTGTCCAATCCCCAGAGGGTAGCTTGGCTATAACCCTAGATCTATAAATAGAAGCTCTGTATCTTGTACTGTACAATTAAGATAAACATATTTTCTGCATATTTCTCTCAAGTTTAAACTATAGTCCACTATGCTTTCTTATTCTGTTCTCTATTGCCATTTTTGTACAAAAATCTGACAAAGATGAAACTGCACAACAAGAGTGTGAAAAAACACATTTAGGGTAACAGAATTCAAGTCAGCAAAAAAATACAAAGATAACCAAACAATAAGACAAGGATAAAACACAATTGTTTTTGCACTTCACTTATGGAAGCTGTCAGTTTAATAAAGTTTACAGGTATCATAAGAGCAGTGGGGACTACAGAAGAGTGGGCATCTTTCTCCAAAACATCACGCTCAGGACAAAGAACCCCAAACTGCCCCTATTCCCAGCAATACTGCAGCTTTAATTCAGAAACAGCACAAAACAGATTTGATTTCCCCAACCACTACAGGCCTTAATCCTGAACGTTCCAGAATAGATGGCATCACTTGGAATATGGCTGTGTTGCTAGCCACTCTGGCAGCACAAAACGTTAAGACCATTCATTCAAGTAAGATCAAAATCAACAAACTCCTAAAATCTTGTAATTACAAGTTAACAAAAAAGCTACAAGTCCCATTGCATCGGAATAGATCAGTCGTCCTGTTCCTTAGTCATAATTGATTTAACTGGGAATTCTTATGTTGGCAGAGGAGGGTAGATTGAAATTTAAACATGATTGAGCAATGGTTGGTGGAAAAACACAGCCCCTTAGCAGCAGCTCTATGCTGGTCTGTTATAGTGGCTGTTTTTTGGCCATTTCATTGTTATCTCCCCCCCCCCCCAGCTCTACCTTATTTTATCAGTCAATACAGCCTCACTTTACAAAACAGGATTGGTGCTTGGAACAAAATATACCCTATTAAACAAACATACATTCATGTCTTTTCCCCAGTCAGTAATAAGAAGCATTCCCAATTAAATTTCCCGAAACAGTTTTAATATA
Source organism: Pelophylax lessonae (assembly GCF_965119305.1). Lineage (NCBI taxonomy): Eukaryota > Metazoa > Chordata > Amphibia > Anura > Ranidae > Pelophylax > Pelophylax lessonae. Next base: position 250,842,944 of record NC_138774.1, read on the forward strand.
TAGCACTCTGCAGACAGGTGGGCCTTTGTATCCAATCTTCCTTCACTGTGCTGGAGCCCCGAAGCAGGTCATTCTGAATTCAGCTAATACAGTCTTTTACACATTTTTTCGTGAGGTGAGAACTCGGAGTATTGAACCAAGGCCTCCTATTACTAATGCCTGTGGGGGAAAAAAAAAAAAAAGAAACATTTTAGATCAGAAAAATGAAAACTATTTCTACAGTAAGAACACTAGTTTAAAATGGGATTTTCGTACCCACAAATAAACCCTTTTTTAGAGTCCATTGAGGGACACTGCAATTCTTAAACCCTAAGCTAATGGAGCTTACACAAGGATGGGATGCTGGCCAACAAAGAAAACCATAGGCCAGTCATAGTGTAACCCTTCCTACTACTAGCGTGTCTCAGTTCTGTAGGAAGGCAGTACCAAATCTATGATCAAACGATGGGTGCTGTGGATGCCAATATATGAAAGGGGAGAAGAGTCTGTATAAGGCGCTACCTGTTTGAGCAGTTTTTTTATATAAAGGATAATATCCCCCAAACAATTGTGTAAGCACTACAAAAATTGTAAATAATGATTTCTCAGTGATCAGTGAAGTGCTAATAGACTGGTGAGGGGGTGGATTGACATGCACCCCCTAGAAACAAAGTGCACAGTGCAAATAAATAATATAAATAACTGCTCATATAAATAAAATCATTGAATAAGAAAAAAGTGCACAAAGTGTCATAAATATTTATTGCCTGATAGCGGCACCGCTGTCAGGCAATAAATATTTATGACACTTTGTGCACTTTTTTCTTATTCAATGATTTTATTTATAAGAGCAGTTATTTATATTATTTATTTGCACTGTGCACTTTGTTTCTAGGGGGTGCATGTCAATCCACCCCCTCACCAGTCTATTAGCAGTTCACTTATCACTGAGAAATCATTATTTACTATTTTTGTAGTGCTTACACAATTGTTTGGGGGATAATATCCTTTATATAAAAAAACTGCTCAAACCGGTAGCGCCTTATACAGACTCTTCTCCCCTTTCATATATTGCACCCCTGTTCTTTCGGGGATGGGTTTGTGGCAGCTTACACCTGTATTTACACACTTCTTGCAATTAAGATACTCCATAGCGCTGGTCACCTTCGTTTTTTACTTGTGGATGCCAATGATTGCTCAGCTCAGTGGAGTTATCAGCAAGTGCTGCAAAACCCTCTGAGTGTCACTAGATCATTTATTTACATTGATCTGAAACTGGTCTGACTGTTTCCCAGCAATCAGACAACTTCTTTCTTCCGGACAGCAACTGTGAAGTTTAGACGCATGGCTTTAATTGCTACACGTCTAAAAAGCAATCTGTGGTGGATCACTATTCAGAAATTTTTGACAGGCAGTGAGAAGGTGATAGGTCGCCTTCCCACCACTTGCTTGAAAGCCAGTAAATGCCACCCCACTGTGCTGCCACCTTGTGCATTACATGCAGGGTGGTTGTGGTGTGGCCCCAGTCACTTGCATGTGTCATGTTCAGCAACACTACTGTTCTCCAACAGGGAAAACCATTTTTGCCATGGCTGGTAAGCAAAGCATTTTATCATGTGTACACCCCCAACCAAGTACCTTTGCATTTTAAGGAGGGCAGTAAAAAACTGCTGAAATGCCTGTTTTTATTGCCCCCAACTGCAAACTAACCCTAAAAGTGACTGACCAAAAGGAAGTTGCTAATATGCAGAGAGCAAAGCACTTTCCGAAACATTTATCCCTGACTGACGAATGCCACTAATTTGGCGTGGTCTGACAAACTAAATCAGGTTGGCCTTGATCAAAATGGTCCAACGCTGAATGGACAGCTGTATTGCTCAAAGTTCTAAGATGCTGCTCAGGAGACAAAATTGCATCGACTACCAAGTCTCGTGAACCGACAAAAGTTCCAGGACTCCCTCCCCAGCACAATAGGTTGGTATCCATCATCAGGATTTAGCAGAACATAAAAAGAAACAATTTCCCCAACTCCAATGCGAAGTCCTGGGGCCACCAGGACAGGGATAGCTTTGTCCTTGGCCTCAACCGAATCAGTTTGTCCAGAAACAGGACCAATTTGTCCTCCCAATTATCTCACAATGGGAAAATCCTTAAAGTGCAACAGGGTCAACACCAAATGTAAGCTATGGAGTAGTATTATTGAATTCATAAGGCTTGTCTGAGAGTTCGGAGGAGACCTGTCACTCCTCAGCCAATCACAGGACTGGATGTGTGAGGGAAGTGGGCAGTCTCTCTCAGGAGATAAGACTCCTCCTCTCCTAGTGATGAGTCCCCCAGACTCAGAACTCTCAGACAAGTTTTATGAATTCAGTACTTTGAACAGATGAAAAGAAAAGAAGACTGCAAATCAACAGGACCCTATTGGATTACTGAGACCAAAGGAGAGGAATATTGGGGAAGAATGCTGAGAGGATCTCACAGCCTTTTGCGCCTTGTATAGGATCTACTGCCCACTAATAGAAGATTTTATCAGCTGAAGACTCCTTTTAAGCTCTCTCCTTGGATGTGGACACTGTCTCTATGAACTGATTAGCGCTAAACCTATTCCTACTGTTTTGATCAATCTTTTGCAATATTCAAGATTTGGTGATGGCTGCTTTTTATGTTAATTAATTTTTATGATTAACTATCTATGCCAGGCGCAGCATATTATTACCAATAACATGAAGTAGTATTGCAGAAGCCCTATAGTAAAATTCAGTAAGTGTTGGTGCACCAGAAAGGTAAGCACATGTAAGTAGGAAGCCTCATAATGTGGCAAGGCCAGGAAGTCCCCCTAACGAAAGAAAGCAATAAAAAGGTGTGGAGAATTTTTGTGGTCAAATGTAAATATTCAGGGCCTTGATGTCCATAACGAGGTGAATGCCCAATTTGAGTTCTGGGACAGTGAACAGGCTTGAGTAAAACCGCTAAAGTATTTCTGCAGCAAGAATTGGGGCTATAAACCCAGGCATTGAAAATACAAGACATTCAAGTGCCTTTAAAGGTCAACAGGTGTACCCCTCATTCTGGAAAATGGGGACACACTCATGTTGAGGAGGCCCTGTTGGTGGAATTGGCAGCTTTAGAGTGCCAGATCTTGTGAGTTATTTTGCCTCCATTCATAATAGTATCTAGTATCGGTCTAAAGAGACATCGTGTCTTGAAGGCCATGCAGTCCAAACAAGATTCTTGCAAGAAAGTTCTTGTCCATTACTTCAACCAAAGGGCCCTGCGCATACTAAAAAAGGACGAATGTGAGAGAGAAGGCTTCTAACAGGCCAGTAAAGTTTACGGTCTCAGACATCTTTTCCACACAAGCTGTGATCTGAGGGTCTGTAGCAGCAGCAGTTAAATTCTTTCTAAAGGACCAATAGGACATTGCTTGTCAAATTGAAGAAATAGCCCAAATTAAGTGGTAGAATGGGACCTGCAAAATGAAAATATGGTTCTGGAAAATGCTTTAAGCCATTTATCAGTTTGAGGCCCTAAAGGCAGGAGCATTCCCTGCCACTATGGGAGCTACTTTGTTTGGACAAGAAATGGCTTGATGCACAGAAGTAACAGACCACTTTTGAACAAAGTCCTAACTAAGTGGGTACAGAGACAGCACACACTTAGGGAGAGCAAACAGCAAACCAGGGAGTTTACAAGGTTTGTACAGAAATAACTAGAAAAGTAGATGAGAAGTTATTTTCAGCATTAGGGGTCCTATAAGGCCCAATTCTTGAAACTGCACTCTTAGAAGCAACAGGCTGATCCCCTAGTTACAGAGGGTTGTGTACCACATCAACAGGAGCTGAAATTATCTATTTTAACTTGTGAGTAATAGCAGTAGTCTGATTCCTCGGGGGGAAAGGTCATCAGAGACTTGAGCAACTTGGTATCAGAGCCACTGTGGCCAATAGCTCAGACACAGCTTAGGGTGCAGCCAAATTGGATCCTGAATCAGCTGTAGAGGGTACCATTGTGTGCTTGCAGCCTCTGCTATCAAAGTTGGAAAACAACCGGGTCATTTGGGACAGTCTTCTGTGACTATAGTAAAAACCTCAGCTGAGAGGGCAGAGGACCCAACTACACCTGGTGGCGCCAAAGAGGAGTCCCATGAAGAACGAGACTCTCAAATCAGAGAGCAGCAAGATTTCGGGCTTCAGACATTGTCAATATCAGGAACGTGCTACAAGCAGTTTCCAACAGGTTGGTGGAGAGCATGCTGAGAGCTACAGGCACAGTGCCCCCCCCTTCCCTTATTTCACAAGCAGCTATATTGCAGCCACAGGATTTGAGTCTTCACGAAGCCTGGACAGCTGGTAGTAAATTAAACATTTTACAACAGGAGGGTTAGAGGGCTGAAGGTGGCCAAATTCACTATAGGCATCAGGAGAAATGGATCCAAGATTAAAGTTCACTCTTTGCAGCCAAAAAAGAGTGCCAAGTACATACACATAAAACTCCACCCAGTGGAACAACTCCTTTCCATGACAAAGCTGGCGGAAACCACAGACAATGTGGTGCCCAGTAACAATAAAATAAGAGAACTCCTGATGCCCAACTTGAACAGCCTAATAAGTAAGTCTTCAGAGACAGGGTAAGCACAGAAACACAGCCGGTCCTGGAGAGAACTCCACAGCTAACATAGCCAGAACCAGTTTGGAAAGCACTCAAGGAGAGATCAGTGCCTGAGGGTCACTTTTAGGCTCTAGCCACAATGTCCAGCCCATTGGGGTCAAGTTGCAATACAGTTTAAAAGTCAGAAAAAGGGCGGGATAGCTGCGAATTAATGAGCAGAAACACAAGCAGCTTTCTAGAGAACAGTCTTCATTGAAGAAAGTTTCTAGAAGAAATCATAGGGTAGTCGTTAAAACAGCAGCCATAAAAAAAAAGGTTTGTCAACACTCTTGGTGTTGAGTTGATCACTTTAAGGTCAACAGGGGGCACTCTTTACATCTAGAGGAAAACAGATTTTGTCTCCAAATACAGAAAGGGGGACATACTAAAACATTTAATGTGAAAATGGCTTAATGTAGCTTAATGTGTAATAAAGTGCCTAAACCATAATCAATTGCCCTGAAACTTTGCACAGACCGTTTTTAACTTTCCTAATATATCCTAGAAGTTTCATGTAGTTTGGTCTTCCAGGAGGCAAACAAGGGACATTAAGCTTGTTTTTTGGGAGCTTAATGTGGCTTAACGTACAAAAAAGAGCTTAGATGTTAACCAATTTCCCCAAACTTCATACAATAGAAGACTCTATTGATGCTAAGATAGTCTGAAAATTTTAGCTCATTTGGTAAATCACACCAAAAGTTATTCACATTAAGCTATTTTTTTACAATACTAAAACGTTTAATGTCCATGGCTTAATGTAAAAAGAGCTTAATGTACCAAAATGTGCCTAAACCTCAACCAATTGTCTTGAAACTTTGCACAGCGCAGGCTCTGCACTTCCCTAAGCTATCCTGGCGGTTTCATCGATTTAGGTCTCCCACATGGAAAACTGGGGACATTAAGCTCTTTTTTTGGGAGCTTAATGTGGCTTAACGTACAAAAAAGAGCTTAGATGTGAACCAATTTCCCCCAAACTTGGCACAATAGAAGAGTCTGTACATTCCAACATATTCTGAAAATTTCAGATCATTTGGTAAATCACAACAAACGTTATTCACATTAAGCTCTTTTTAGCAATCATAAAAACACGTGGCTTAATGTGAAAAGAGCTTAACGTACCAAAATGTGCCTAAACCTCAACCAATTGTCTTGAAACTTTGCACAGCCCAAGTTCTGCACTTCCCAAAGCTATCCTGGAGGTTTCATCGATATTGGTCTCCCACGTGGAAAACTGGGGACATTAAGCTCTTTTTTTGAGGCGCTTAATGTGGCTTAATGTACAAAAAAGAGCCTAGATGTGAACCAATTTCCCCCAAACTTGGCACAATAGAAGAGTTTATCTATTCCAACATATTCAGAAAATTTCAGATAATTTGGTAAATCACACCAAAAGTTATTCATATTAAGCTCTTTTTTGCAATCAAAAACATGTGGCTTAATGTGAAAAGAGCTTAACGTACCAAAATGTGCCTAAACCTCAACCAATTGTCTTGAAACTTTGCACAGCCCAAGTTCTGCACTTCCCAAAGCTATCCTGGAGGTTTCATCGATTTTGGTCTCCCACGTGGAAAACTGGGGACATTAAGCACTTTTTTTGGGGCGCTTAATGTGGCTTAACGTACAAAAAAGAGCTTAGATGTGAACCAATTTCCCCCAAACTTGGCACAATAGAAGAGTCTGTACATTCCAACATATTCTGAAAATTTCAGATCATTTGGTAAATCACAACAAACGTTATTCACATTAAGCTCTTTTTAGCAATCATAAAAACACGTGGCTTAATGTGAAAAGAGCTTAACGTACCAAAATGTGCCTAAACCTCAACCAATTGTCTTGAAACTTTGCACAGCCCAAGTTCTGCACTTCCCAAAGCTATCCTGGAGGTTTCATCGATTTTGGTCTCCCACGTGGAAAACTGGGGACATTAAGCTCTTTTTTTGAGGCGCTTAATGTGGCTTAATGTACAAAAAAGAGCCTAGATGTGAACCAATTTCCCCCAAACTTGGCACAATAGAAGAGTCTGTCTATTCCAACATATTCTGAAAATTTCAGATCATTTGGTAAATCACAACAAAAGATATTCACATTAAGCTCTTTTTAGCAATCATAAAAACACGTAGCTTAATGTGAAAAGAGCTTAACGTACCAAAATGTGCGTTAACCTCAACCAATTGTCTTGAAACTTTGCACAGCCCAAGTTCTGAACTTCCCAAAGCTATCCTGGAGGTTTTATCGATTTTGGTCTCCCACGTGGAAAACTGGGGACATTAATCTCTTTTTTTGGGGAGCTTAATGTGGCTTAACGTACAAAAAAGAGCCTAGATGTGAACCAATTTCCCCCAAACTTGGCACAATAGAAGAGTCTATCTATTCCAACATATTCTGAAAATTTCAGATAATTTGGTAAATCGCACCAAAAGTTATTCACATTAAGCTCTATTTTCCAATCATAAAAACGCATGGCTTAATGTGAAAAGAGCTTAACGTACCAAAATGTGCCTAAACCTCAACCAATTGTCTTGAAACTTTGCACAGCCCAAGTTCTGCACTTCCCAAAGCTATCCTGGAGGTTTCATCGATTTTGGTCTCCCACGTGGAAAACTGGGGACATTAAGCTCTTTTTTGGGGAGCTTAATGTGGCTTAACGTACAAAAAAGAGCTTAGATGTGAACCAATTTCCCCCAAACTTGGCACAATAGAAAAGTCTATCGATTCCAACATATTCTGAAAATTTCAGGTCATTTGATGAATTACACCAAAAGTTATTCACATTAAACTCTTTTTTGTACAATACTAAAACGTTTAATGTCCATAGCTTAATGTGAAAAGAGCTTAACGTACCAAAATGTGCCTAAACCTCAACCAATTGTCTTGAAACTTTGCACAGCCCAAGTTCTGCACTTCCCAAAGCTATCCTGGAGGTTTCATCGATTTTGGTCTCCCACATGGAAAACTGGGGACATTAAGCTCTTTTTTTGAGGCGCTTAATGTGGCTTAACGTACAAAAAAGAGCCTAGATATGAGCCAATTTCCCCCAAACTTGGCACAATAGAAGAGTCTGTCTATTCCAACATATTCTGAAAATTTCAGATCATTTGGTAAATCACAACAAAAGATATTCACATTAAGCTCTTTTTAGCAATCATAAAAACACGTAGCTTAATGTGAAAAGAGCTTAACGTACCAAAATGTGCCTTAGCCTCAACCAATTGTCTTGAAACTTTTCACAGCCCAAGTTCTGAACTTCCCAAAGCTATCCTGGAGGTTTCATCGATTTTGGTCTCCCACATGGAAAACTGGGGACATTAAGCTCTTTTTTTGAGGCGCTTAATGTGGATTAACGTACAAAAAAGAGCCTAGATATGAGCCAATTTCCCCCAAACTTGGCACAATAGAAGAGTCTGTCTATTCCAACATATTCTAAAATTTCAGATAATTTGGTAAATCACAACAAAAGATATTCACATTAAGCTCTTTTTAGCAATCATAAAAACACGTAGCTTAATGTGAAAAGAGCTTAACGTACCAAAATGTGCCTTAACCTCAACCTCAACCAATTGTCTTGAAACTTTGCACAGCCCAAGTTCTGAACTTCCCAAAGCTATCCTGGAGGTTTTATCGATTTTGGTCTCCCACGTGGAAAACTGGGGACATTAAGCTCTTTTTTTGGGGAGCTTAATGTGGCTTAACGTACAAAAAAGAGCCTAGATGTGAACCAATTTCCCCCAAACTTGGCACAATAGAAGAGTCTATCTATTCCAACATATTCTGAAAATTTCAGATAATTTGGTAAATCACACCAAAAGTTATTCACATTAAACTCTTTTTAGCAATCATAAAAACGCATGGCTTAATGTGAAAAGAGCTTAACGTACCAAAATGTGCCTAAACCTCAACCAATTGTCTTGAAACTTTGCACAGCCCAAGTTCTGCACTTCCTAAAGCTATCCTGGAGGTTTCATCGATTTTGGTCTCCCACATGGAAAACTGGGGACATTAAGCTCTTTTTTTGAGGCGCTTAATGTGGCATAACGTACAAAAAAGAGCCTAGATATGAGCCAATTTCCCCCAAACTTGGCACAATAGAAGAGTCTGTCTATTCCAACATATTCTGAAAATTTCAGATCATTTGGTAAATCACAACAAAAGATATTCACATTAAGCTCTTTTTAGCAATCATAAAAACACGTAGCTTAATGTGAAAAGAGCTTATGTACCAAAATGTGCCTTAACCTCAACCAATTGTCTTGAAACTTTGCACAGCCCAAGTTCTGAACTTCCCAAAGCTATCCTGGAGGTTTCATCGATTTTGGTCTCCCACGTGGAAAACTGGGGACATTAAGCTCTTTTTTTGGGAGCTTAATGTGGCTTAACGTACAAAAAAGAGCTTAGATGTGAACCAATTTCCCCCAAACTTGGCACAATAGAAGAGTCTATCTATTCCAACATATTCTGAAAATTTCAGATCATTTGGTAAATCACACCAAAAGTTATTCACATTAAGCTATTTTTTTACCATACTAAAACATTTAATGTCCATGGCTTAATGTAAAAAGAGCTTAAATGAACCAAAATGTGCCTTAACCTCAACAAATTGTCTTGAAACTTTGCACAGCCCAAGTTCTGCACTTCCCTAAGCTATCCTGGCAGTTTCATCGATTTAGGTCTCCCACATGGAAAACTGGGGACATTAAGCTCTTTTTTTGGGGAGCTTAATGTGGCTTAACGTACAAAAAAGAGCTTAGATTTGAACCAATTTCCCCCAAACTTGGCACAATAGAAGAGTCTATCTATTCCAACATATTCTGAAAATTTCAGATAATTTGGTAAATCGCACCAAAAGTTATTCACATTAAGCTCTATTTTCCAATCATAAAAACGCATGGCTTAATGTGAAAAGAGCTTAACGTACCAAAATGTGCCTAAACCTCAACCAATTGTCTTGAAACTTTGCACAGCCCAAGTTCTGCACTTCCCAAAGCTATCCTGGAGGTTTCATCGATTTTGGTCTCCCACGTGGAAAACTGGGGACATTAAGCTCTTTTTTGGGGAGCTTAATGTGGCTTAACGTACAAAAAAGAGCTTAGATGTGAACCAATTTCCCCCAAACTTGGCACAATAGAAAAGTCTATCGATTCCAACATATTCTGAAAATTTCAGGTCATTTGATAAATTACACCAAAAGTTATTCACATTAAACTCTTTTTTGTACAATGCTAAAATGTTTAATGTCCATAGCATAATGTGAAAAGAGCTTAACGTACCAAAATGTGCCTAAACCTCAACCAATTGTCTTGAAACTTTGCACAGCCCAAGTTCTGCACTTCCCAAAGCTATCCTGGAGGTTTCATCGATTTTGGTCTCCCACGTGGAAAACTGGGGACATTAAGCTCTTTTTTTTTGAGGCGCTTAATGTGGCTTAACGTACAAAAAAGAGCCTAGATGTGAGCCAATTTTCCCCAAACTTGGCAAAATAGAAGAGTCTGTCTATTCCAACATATTCTGAAAATTTCAGATCATTTGGTAAATCACAACAAAAGTTATTCACATTCAGCTCTTTTTAGCAATCATAAAAACACGTGGCTTAATGTGAAAAGAGCTTAACATACCAAAATGTGCCTAAACCTCCACCAATTGTCTTGAAACTTTGCACAGCCCAAGTTCTGTACTTCCCAAAGCTATCCTGGAGGTTTCATCGATTTTGGTCTCCCACGTGGAAAACTGGGGACATTAAGCTCTTTTTTTGGGGAGCTTAATGTGGCTTAACGTACAAAAAAGAGCTTAGATGTGAACCAATTTCCCCCAAACTTGGCACAATAGAAGAGTCTATCTATTCCAACATATTCTGAAAATTTCAGATCATTTGGTAAATCACACCAAAAGTTATTCACATTAAGCTATTTTTTTTACCATACTAAAACATTTAATGTCCATGGCTTAATGTAAAAAGAGCTTAAATGAACCAAAATGTGCCTTAACCTCAACAAATTGTCTTGAAACTTTGCGCAGCCCAAGTTCTGCACTTCCCTAAGCTATCCTGGCGGTTTCATCGATTTAGGTCTCCCACATGGAAAACTGGGGACATTAAGCTCTTTTTTTGGGAGCTTAATGTGGCTTAACGTACAAAAAAGAGCTTAGATTTGAACCAATTTCCCCTAAACTTGGCACAATAGAAGATTCTGTCTATTCCAACATATTCTGAAAATTTCAGATCATTTGGTAAATCACAACAAAAGTTATTCACATTAAGCTCTTTTTAGCAATCATAAAAACACGTAGCTTAATGTGAAAAGAGCTTAACGTACCAAAATGTGCCTTAACCTCAACCAATTGTCTTGAAACTTTGCACAGCCCAAGTTCTGAACTTCCCAAAGCTATCCTGGAGGTTTCATCGATTTTGGTCTGCCACGTGGAAAACTGGGGACATTAAGCTCTTTTTTTGGGAAGCTTAATGTGGCTTAACGTACAAAAAAGAGCCTAGATGTGAACCAATTTCCCCCAAACTTGGCACAATAGAAGAGTCTATCTATTCCAACATATTCTGAAAATTTCAGATAATTTGGTAAATCACACCAAAAGTTATTCACATTAAGCTCTTTTTAGCAATCATAAAAACGCATGGCTTAATGTGAAAAGAGCTTAACGTACCAAAATGTGCCTAAACCTCAACCAATTGTCTTGAAACTTTGCACAGCCCAAGTTCTGCACTTCCCAAAGCTATCCTGGAGGTTTCATCGATTTTGGTCTCCCACATGGAAAACTGGGGACATTAAGCTCTTTTTTTGAGGCGCTTAATGTGGCTTAACGTACAAAAAAGAGCCTAGATATGAGCCAATTTCCCCCAAACTTGGCACAATAGAAGAGTCTGTCTATTCCAACATATTCTGAAAAATTCAGATCATTTGGTAAATCACAACAAAAGTTATTCACACTAAGCTCTTTTTAGCAATCATAAAAACACGTAGCTTAATGTGAAAAGAGCTTATGTACCAAAATGTGCCTTAACCTCAACCAATTGTCTTGAAACTTTGCACAGACCAAGTTCTGCACTTCCCAAAGCTATCCTGGAGGTTTCATCGATTTTGGTCTCCCACGTGGAAAACTGGGGACATTAAGCTCTTTTTTGGGAAGCTTAATTTGGCTTAACGTACAAAAAAGAGCTTAGATGTGAACCAATTTCCCCCAAACTTAGCACTATAGAAGAGCCTATAAATTCCAACATATTCTGAAAATTTCAGATCATTTGGTGAATCACACCAAAAGTTACTAACATTAAGCGCTATTTTGCAATCATAAAAACGCATGGCTTAATGTGAAAAGAGCTTAACGTACCAAAATGTGCCTAAACCTCAACCAATTGTCTTGAAACTTTGCACAGCCCAAGTTCTGCACTTCCCTAAGCTATCCTGGCGGTTTCATCGATTTAGGTCTCCCACATGGAAGACTGGGGACATTAAGCTCTTTTTTTGGGGAGCTTAATGTGGCTTAACGTACAAAAAAGAGCTTAGATGTGAACCAATTTCCCCCAAACTTGGCACAATAGAAGAGTCTGTCTATTCCAACATATTCTGAAAATTTCAGATCATTTGGTAAATCACAACAAAAGATATTCACATTAAGCTCTTTTTAGCAATCATAAAAACGCATGGCTTAATGTGAAAAGAGCTTATGTACCAAAATGTGCCTTAACCTCAACCAATTGTCTTGAAACTTTGCACAGCCCAAGTTCTGCACTTCCCAAAGCTATCCTGGAGGTTTCATTGATTTTGGTCTCCCACATGGAAAACTGGGGACATTAAGCTCTTTTTTTGAGGCGCTTAATGTGGCTTAACGTACAAAAAAGAGCCTAGATATGAGCCAATTTCCCCCAAACTTGGCACAATAGAAGAGTCTGTCTATTCCAACATATTCTAAAATTTCAGATAATTTGGTAAATCACACCAAAAGTTATTCACATTAAGCTCTTTTTTGCAATCATAAAAACACGTGGCTTAATGTGAAAAGAGCTTAACGTACCAAAATGTGCCTAAACCTCAACCAATTGTCTTGAAACTTTGCACAGCCCAAGTTCTGCACTTCCCAAAGCTATCTTGGAGGTTTCATCGATTTTGTTCTCCCACATGGAAAACTGGGGACATTAAGCTCTTTTTTTGAGGCGCTTAATGTGGCTTAACGTACAAAAAAGAGCCTAGATATGAGCCAATTTCCCCCAAACTTGGCACAATAGAAGAGTCTGTCTATTCCAACATATTCTGAAAATTTCAGATCATTTGGTAAATCACAACAAAAGATATTCACATTAAGCTCTTTTTAGCAATCATAAAAACGCATGGCTTAATGTGAAAAGAGCTTATGTACCAAAATGTGCCTTAACCTCAACCAATTGTCTTGAAACTTTGCACAGCCCAAGTTCTGCACTTCCCAAAGCTATCCTGGAGGTTTCATTGATTTTGGTCTCCCACATGGAAAACTGGGGACATTAAGCTCTTTTTTTGAGGCGCTTAATGTGGCTTAACGTACAAAAAAGAGCCTAGATATGAGCCAATTTCCCCCAAACTTGGCACAATAGAAGAGTCTGTCTATTCCAACATATTCTAAAATTTCAGATAATTTGGTAAATCACACCAAAAGTTATTCACATTAAGCTCTTTTTTGCAATCATAAAAACACGTGGCTTAATGTGAAAAGAGCTTAACGTACCAAAATGTGCCTAAACCTCAACCAATTGTCTTGAAACTTTGCACAGCCCAAGTTCTGCACTTCCCAAAGCTATCTTGGAGGTTTCATCGATTTTGTTCTCCCACATGGAAAACTGGGGACATTAAGCTCTTTTTTTGAGGCGCTTAATGTGGCTTAACGTACAAAAAAGAGCCTAGATATGAGCCAATTTCCCCCAAACTTGGCACAATAGAAGAGTCTGTCTATTCCAACATATTCTGAAAATTTCAGATCATTTGGTAAATCACAACAAAAGTTATTCACACTAAGCTCTTTTTAGCAATCATAAAAACACGTAGCTTAATGTGAAAAGAGCTTATGTACCAAAATGTGCCTTAACCTCAACCAATTGTCTTAAAACTTTGCACAGCCCAAGTTCTGCACTTCCCAAAGCTATCCTGGAGGTTTCATCGATTTTGGTCTCCCACATGGAAAACTGGGGACATTAAGCTCTTTATTTGAGGCGCTTAATGTGGCTTAACGTACAAAAAAGAGCCTAGATATGAGCCAATTTCCCCCAAACTTGGCACAATAGAAGAGTCTGTCTATTCCAACATATTCTGAAAATTTCAGATCATTTGGTAAATCACAACTAAAGTTATTCACACTAAGCTCTTTTTAGCAATCATAAAAACACGTAGCTTAATGTGAAAAGAGCTTATGTACCAAAATGTGCCTTAACCTCAACCAATTGTCTTGAAACTTTGCACAGCCCAAGTTCTGCACTTCCCAACGCTATCCTGGAGGTTTCATCGATTTTGGTCTCCCACGTGGAAAACTGGGGACATTAAGCTCTTTTTTTGGGGCGCTTAATTTGGCTTACCGTACAAAAAAGAGCCTCGATGTGAACCAATTTCCCCCAAACTTGGCACATTAGAAGAGCCTATCAATTCCAACATATTCTGAAAATTTCAGATAATTTGGTAAATCACACCAAAAGTTATTCACATTAAGCTCTATTTTGCAATCATAAAAACGCATGGCTTAATGTGAAAAGAGCTTAACGTACAAAAATGTGCCTAAACCTCAACCAATTGTCTTGAAACTTTGCACAGCCCAAGTTCTGCACTTCCCAAAGCTATCCTGGAGGTTTCATTGATTTTGGTCTCCCACGTGGAAAACTGGGGACATTAAGCTCTTTTTTTGGGGAGCTTAATGTGGCTTAACGTACAAAAAAGAGCTTAGATGTGAACCAATTTCCCCCAAACATGGCACAATAGAAGAGTCTATCAATTCCAACATATTCTGAAAATTTCAGGTCATTTGATAAATTACACCAAAAGTTATTCACATTAAACTCTTTTTTGTACAATACTAAAACGTTTAATGTCCATAGCTTAATGTGAAAAGAGCTTAACATACCAAAATGTGCCTAAACCTCAACCAATTGTCTTGAAACTTTGCACAGCCCAAGTTCTGCACTTCCCTAAGCTATCCTGGCGGTTTCATCAATTTAGGTCTCCCACATGGAAAACTGGGGACATTAAGCTCTTTTTTTGGGGAGCTTAATGTGGCTTAATGTACAAAAAAGAGCTTAGATGTGAACCAATTTCCCCCAAACTTGGCACAATAGAAGAGTCTGTCTATTTCAACATATTCTGAATTTTTCAGATAATTTGGTAAATCACACCAAAAGTTATTCACATTAAGCTCTTTTTTGCAATCATAAAAACACGTGGATTAATGTGAAAAGAGCTTAACGTACCAAAATGTGCATAAACCTCAACCAATTGTCTTGAAACTTTGCACAGCCCAAGTTCTGCACTTCCCAAAGCTATCCTGGAGGTTTCATCGATTTTGGTCTCCCACGTGGAAAACTGGGGACATTAAGCTCTTTTTTTGGGGGCGCTTAATGTGGCTTAACGTACAAAAAAGAGCCTAGATGTGAACCAATTTCCCCCAAACTTGGCACAATAGAAGAGATTGTACATTCCAACATATTCTGAAAATTTCAGATCATTTGGTAAATCACAACAAACGTTATTCACATTAAGCTCTTTTTAGCAATCATAAAAACACGTGGCTTAATGTGAAAAGAGCTTAACGTACCAAAATGTGCCTAAACCTCAACCAATTGTCTTGAAACTTTGCACAGCCCAAGTTCTGCACTTCCCAAAGCTATCCTGTAGGTTTCATCGATTTTGGTCTCCCACGTGGAAAACTGGGGACATTAAGCTCTTTTTTTGAGGCGCTTAATGTGGCTTAACGTACAAAAAAGAGCCTAGATGTGAACCAATTTCCCCCACACTTGGCACAATAGAAGAGTCTGTCTATTCCAACATATTCTGAAAATTTCAGATCATTTGGTAAATCACAACAAAAGTTATTCACATTAAGCTCTTTTTAGCAATCATAAAAACACGTAGCTTAATGTGAAAAGAGCTTAACGTACCAAAATGTGCCTTAACCTCAACCAATTGTCTTGAAACTTTGCACAGCCCAAGTTCTGAACTTCCCGAAGCTATCCTGGAGGTTTCATCGATTTTGGTCTCCCACGTGGAAAACTGGGGACATTAAGCTCTTTTTTGGGAAGCTTAATTTGGCTTAACGTACAAAAAAGAGCTTAGATGTGAACCAATTTCCCCCAAACTTAGCACTATAGAAGAGCCTATAAATTCCAACATATTCTGAAAATTTCAGATCATTTGGTGAATCACACCAAAAGTTACTAACATTAAGCGCTATTTTGCAATCATAAAAACGCATGGCTTAATGTGAAAAGAGCTTAACGTACCAAAATGTGCCTAAACCTCAACCAATTGTCTTGAAACTTTGCACAGCCCAAGTTCTGCACTTCCCTAAGCTATCCTGGCGGTTTCATCGATTTAGGTCTCCCACATGGAAAACTGGGGACATTAAGCTCTTTTTTTGGGGAGCTTAATGTGGCTTAACGTACAAAAAAGAGCTTAGATGTGAACCAATTTCCCCCAAACTTGGCACAATAGAAGAGTCTGTCTATTCCAACATATTCTGAAAATTTCAGATCATTTGGTAAATCACAACAAAAGATATTCACATTAAGCTCTTTTAAGCAATCATAAAAACGCATGGCTTAATGTGAAAAGAGCTTAACGTACCAAAATGTGCCTTAACCTCAACCAATTGTCTTGAAACTTTGCACAGCCCAAGTTCTGAACTTCCCAAAGCTATCCTGGAGGTTTCATCGATTTTGGTCTCCCACGTGGAAAACTGGGGACATTAAGCTCTTTTTTTGGGAAGCTTAATGTGGCTTAACGTACAAAAAAGAGCCTAGATGTGAACCAATTTCCCCCAAACTTGGCACAATAGAAGAGTCTATCTATTCCAACATATTCTGAAAATTTCAGATAATTTGGTAAATCACACCAAAAGTTATTCACATTAAGCTCTTTTTAGCAATCATAAAAACACGTAGCTTAATGTGAAAAGAGCTTATGTACCAAAATGTGCCTTAACCTCAACCAATTGTCTTGAAACTTTGCACAGCCCAAGTTCTGAACTTCCCAAAGCTATCCTGGAGGTTTCATCAATTTTGGTCTCCCACGTGGAAAACTGGGGACATTAAGCTTTTTGTTTGGGGCGCTTAATTTGGCTTAACGTACAAAAAAGAGCTTAGATGTGAACCAATTTCCCCCAAACTTAGCACAATAGAAGAGTCTGTCTATTCCAACATATTCTAAAATTTCAGATAATTTGGTAAATCACACCAAAAGTTATTCACATTAAGCTCTTTTTTGCAATCATAAAAACACGTGGCTTAATGTGAAAAGAGCTTAACGTACCAAAATGTGCCTAAACCTCAACCAATTGTCTTAAAACTTTGCACAGCCCAAGTTCTGCACTTCCCAAAGCTATCCTGTAGGTTTCATCGATTTTGGTCTCCCACGTGGAAAACTGGGGACATTAACCTCTTTTTTTGAGGCGCTTAATGTGGCTTAACGTACAAAAAAGAGCCTAGATGTGAACCAATTTCCCCCACACTTGGCACAATAGAAGAGTCTGTCTATTTTAACATATTCTGAAAATTTCAAATCATTTGGTAAATCACAACAAAAGTTATTCACATTAAGCTCTTTTTAGCAATCATAAAAACACGTAGCTTAATGTGAAAAGAGCTTAACGTACCAAAATGTGCCTTAACCTCAACCAATTGTCTTGAAACTTTGCACAGCCCAAGTTCTGAACTTCCCAAAGCTATCCTGGAGGTTTCATCAATTTTGGTCTCCCACGTGGAAAACTGGGGACATTAAGCTCTTTTTTGGGAAGCTTAATGTGGCTTAACGTACAAAAA
This sequence comes from Pelophylax lessonae, assembly GCF_965119305.1. NCBI lineage: Eukaryota > Metazoa > Chordata > Amphibia > Anura > Ranidae > Pelophylax > Pelophylax lessonae. The sequence continues at coordinate 250,860,558 of NC_138774.1, forward strand.
AGAGCTTAGATGTGAACCAATTTCCCCCAAACTTAGCACTATAGAAGAGCCTATAAATTCCAACATATTCTGAAAATTTCAGATCATTTGGTGAATCACACCAAAAGTTATTAACATTAAGCGCTATTTTGCAATCATAAAAACGCATGGCTTAATGTGAAAAGAGCTTAACGTACCAAAATGTGCCTAAACCTCAACCAATTGTCTTGAAACTTTGCACAGCCCAAGTTCTGCACTTCCCAAAGCTATAATGGAGGTTTCATCGATTTTGGTCTCCCACGTGGAAAACTGCGGACATTAAGCTCTTTTTTTGGGGAGCTTAATGTGGCTTAACGTACAAAAAAGAGCTTAGATGTGAACCAATTTCTCCCAATCTTGGCACAATAGAAGAGTCTATCGATTCCAACATATTCTGAAAATTTCAGGTCATTTGATAAATTACACCAAAAGTTATTCACATTAAACTCTTTTTTGTACAATACTAAAATGTTTAATGTCCATAACTTAATGTGAAAAGAGCTTAACATACCAAAATGTGCCTAAACCTCAACCAATTGTCTTGAAACTTTGCACAGCCCAAGTTCTGCACTTCCCAAAGCTATCCTGTAGGTTTCATCGATTTTGGTCTCCCACGTGGAAAACTGGGGACATTAACCTCTTTTTTGAGGCGCTTAATGTGGCTTAACGTACAAAAAAGAGCCTAGATGTGAACCAATTTCCCCCACACTTGGCACAATAGAAGAGTCTGTCTATTCCAACATATTCTGAAAATTTCAGATCATTTGGTAAATCACAACAAAAGTTATTCACATTAAGCTCTTTTTAGCAATCATAAAAACACGTAGCTTAATGTGAAAAGAGCTTAACGTACCAAAATGTGCCTTAACCTCAACCAATTGTCTTGAAACTTTGCACAGCCCAAGTTCTGAACTTCCCAAAGCTATCCTGGAGGTTTCATCGATTTTGGTCTCCCACGTGGAAAACTGGGGACATTAAGCTCTTTTTTGGGAAGCTTAATGTGGCTTAACGTACAAAAAAGAGCTTAGATGTGAACCAATTTCCCCCAAACTTAGCACTATAGAAGAGCCTATAAATTCCAACATATTCTGAAAATTTCAGATCATTTGGTGAATCACACCAAAAGTTATTAACATTAAGCGCTATTTTGCAATCATAAAAACGCATGGCTTAATGTGAAAAGAGCTTAACGTACCAAAATGTGCCTAAACCTCAACCAATTGTCTTGAAACTTTGCACAGCCCAAGTTCTGCACTTCCCAAAGCTATAATGGAGGTTTCATCGATTTTGGTCTCCCACGTGGAAAACTGCGGACATTAAGCTCTTTTTTTGGGGAGCTTAATGTGGCTTAACGTACAAAAAAGAGCTTAGATGTGAACCAATTTCCCCCAATCTTGGCACAATAGAAGAGTCTATCGATTCCAACATATTCTGAAAATTTCAGGTCATTTGATAAATTACACCAAAAGTTATTCACATTAAACTCTTTTTTGTACAATACTAAAATGTTTAATGTCCATAACTTAATGTGAAAAGAGCTTAACATACCAAAATGTGCCTAAACCTCAACCAATTGTCTTGAAACTTTGTACAGCCCAAGTTCTGCACTTCCCTAAGCTATCCTGGCGGTTTCATCAATTTTGGTCATCCACGTGGAAAACTGGGGACATTAAGCTCTTTTTTTGAGGCGCTTAATGTGGCTTAACGTACAAAAAAGAGCCTAGATGTGAGCCAATTTTCCCCAAACTTGGCACAATAGAAGAGTCTGTCTATTCCAACATATTCTGAAAATTTCAGATCATTTGGTAAATCACAACAAAAGTTATTCACATTAAGCTCTTTTTAGCAATCATAAAAACACGTGGCTTAATGTGAAAAGAGCTTAACATACCAAAATGTGCCTTAACCTCAACCAATTGTCTTGAAACTTTGCACAGCCCAAGTTCTGAACTTCCAAAGCTATCCTGGAGGTTTCATAGATTTTGGTCTCCCACATGGAAAACTGGGGACATTAAGCTCTTTTTTTGGGGAGCTTAATGTGGCTTAACGTACAAAAAAGAGCTTAGATGTGAACCAATTTCCCCCAAACTTGGCACAATAGAAGAGTCTATCTATTCCAACATATTCTGAAAATTTCAGATCATTTGGTAAATCACACCAAAAGTTATTCACATTAAGCTATTTTTTTACCATACTAAAACATTTAATGTCCACGGCTTAATGTAAAAAGAGCTTAAATGTACCAAAATGTGCCTTAACCTCAACCAATTGTCTTGAAACTTTGCACAGCCCAAGTTCTGCACTTCCCTAAGCTATCCTGGCGGTTTCATCGATTTAGGTCTCCCACATGGAAAACTGGGGACATTAAGCTCTTTTTTTGGGGAGCTTAATGTGGCTTAACGTACACAAAAGAGCCTAGATGCGAACCAATTTCCCCCAAACTTGGCACAATAGAAGAGTCTGTACATTCCAACATATTCTGAAAATTTCAGATCATTTGGTAAATCACAACAAAAGTTATTCACATTAAGCTCTTTTTAGCAATCATAAAAACACGTGGCTTAATGTGAAAAGAGCTTAACATACCAAAATGTGCCTATACCTCCACCAATTGTCTTGAAACTTTGCACAGCCCAAGTTCTGTACTTCCCTCAGCTATCCTGGAGGTTTCATCGATTTTGGTCTCCCACGTGGAAAACTGGGGACATTAAGCTCTTTTTTTGGGGGCGCTTAATGTGGCTTAACGTACAAAAAAGAGCCTAGATGTGAACCAATTTCCCCCAAACTTGGCACAATAGAAGAGTCTGTACATTCCAACATATTCTGAAAATTTCAGATCATTTGGTAAATCACAACAAACGTTATTCACATTAAGCTCTTTTTAGCAATCATAAAAACACGTGGCTTAATGTGAAAAGAGCTTAACGTACCAAAATGTGCCAAAACCTCAACCAATTGTCTTGAAACTTTGCACAGCCCAAGTTCTGCCCTTCCCAAAGCTATCCTGGAGGTTTCATCGATTTTGGTCTCCCACGTGGAAAACTGGGGACATTAAGCTCTTTTTTTGAGGCGCTTAATGTGGCTTAACGTACAAAAAAGAGCCTAGATGTGAACCAATTTCCCCCAAACTTGGCACAATAGAAGAGTCTGTACATTCCAACATATTCTGAAAATTTCAGATCATTTGGTAAATCACAACAAAAGTTATTCACATTAAGCTCTTTTTAGCAATCATAAAAACACATGGCTTAATGTGAAAAGAGCTTAACATACCAAAATGTGCCTATACCTCCACCAATTGTCTTGAAACTTTGCACAGCCCAAGTTCTGTACTTCCCTCAGCTATCCTGGAGGTTTCATCGATTTTGGTCTCCCACGTGGAAAACTGGGGACATTAAGCTCTTTTTTGGGAAGCCTAATGTTGCTTAACGTACAAAAAAGAGCTTAGATGTGAACCAATTTCCCCCAAACTTGGCACAATAGAAGAGTCTATCTATTCCAACATATTCTGAAAATTTCAGATAATTTGGTAAATCACACCAAAAGTTATTCACATTAAGCTCTTTTTAGCAATCATAAAAACGCATGGCTTAATGTGAAAAGAGCTTAACGTACCAAAATGTGCCTAAACCTCAACCAATTGTCTTGAAACTTTGCACAGCCCAAGTTCTGCACTTCCCAAAGCTATCCTGGAGGTTTCATCGATTTTGGTCTCCCACATGGAAAACTGGGGACATTAAGCTCTTTTTTTTGAGGCGCTTAATGTGGCTTAACGTACAAAAAAGAGCCTAGATGTGAGCCAATTTAACCCAAACTTGGCACAATAGAAGAGTCTATCTATTCCAACATATTCTGAAAATTTCAGATCATTTGGTAAATCACACCAAAAGTTATTCACATTAAGCTATTTTTTTACCATACTAAAACATTTAATGTCCACGGCTTAATGTAAAAAGAGCTTAAATGTACCAAAATGTGCCTTAACCTCAACCAATTGTCTTGAAACTTTGCACAGCCCAAGTTCTGCACTTCCCTAAGCTATCCTGGCGGTTTCATCGATTTAGGTCTCCCACATGGAAAACTGGGGACATTAAGCTCTTTTTTTGGGGAGCTTAATGTGGCTTAACGTACACAAAAGAGCCTAGATGCGAACCAATTTCCCCCAAACTTGGCACAATAGAAGAGTCTGTACATTCCAACATATTCTGAAAATTTCAGATCATTTGGTAAATCACAACAAAAGTTATTCACATTAAGCTCTTTTTAGCAATCATAAAAACACGTGGCTTAATGTGAAAAGAGCTTAACATACCAAAATGTGCCTATACCTCCACCAATTGTCTTGAAACTTTGCACAGCCCAAGTTCTGTACTTCCCTCAGCTATCCTGGAGGTTTCATCGATTTTGGTCTCCCACGTGGAAAACTGGGGACATTAAGCTCTTTTTTTGGGGGCGCTTAATGTGGCTTAACGTACAAAAAAGAGCCTAGATGTGAACCAATTTCCCCCAAACTTGGCACAATAGAAGAGTCTGTACATTCCAACATATTCTGAAAATTTCAGATCATTTGGTAAATCACAACAAACGTTATTCACATTAAGCTCTTTTTAGCAATCATAAAAACACGTGGCTTAATGTGAAAAGAGCTTAACGTACCAAAATGTGCCAAAACCTCAACCAATTGTCTTGAAACTTTGCACAGCCCAAGTTCTGCCCTTCCCAAAGCTATCCTGGAGGTTTCATCGATTTTGGTCTCCCACGTGGAAAACTGGGGACATTAAGCTCTTTTTTTGAGGCGCTTAATGTGGCTTAACGTACAAAAAAGAGCCTAGATGTGAACCAATTTCCCCCAAACTTGGCACAATAGAAGAGTCTGTACATTCCAACATATTCTGAAAATTTCAGATCATTTGGTAAATCACAACAAAAGTTATTCACATTAAGCTCTTTTTAGCAATCATAAAAACACATGGCTTAATGTGAAAAGAGCTTAACATACCAAAATGTGCCTATACCTCCACCAATTGTCTTGAAACTTTGCACAGCCCAAGTTCTGTACTTCCCTCAGCTATCCTGGAGGTTTCATCGATTTTGGTCTCCCACGTGGAAAACTGGGGACATTAAGCTCTTTTTTGGGAAGCCTAATGTTGCTTAACGTACAAAAAAGAGCTTAGATGTGAACCAATTTCCCCCAAACTTGGCACAATAGAAGAGTCTATCTATTCCAACATATTCTGAAAATTTCAGATAATTTGGTAAATCACACCAAAAGTTATTCACATTAAGCTCTTTTTAGCAATCATAAAAACGCATGGCTTAATGTGAAAAGAGCTTAACGTACCAAAATGTGCCTAAACCTCAACCAATTGTCTTGAAACTTTGCACAGCCCAAGTTCTGCACTTCCCAAAGCTATCCTGGAGGTTTCATCGATTTTGGTCTCCCACATGGAAAACTGGGGACATTAAGCTCTTTTTTTTGAGGCGCTTAATGTGGCTTAACGTACAAAAAAGAGCCTAGATGTGAGCCAATTTAACCCAAACTTGGCACAATAGAAGAGCCTATCAATTCCAACATATTCTGAAAATTTCAGATAATTTGGTAAATCACACCAAAAGTTATTCACATTAAGCTCTATTTTGCAATCATAAAAACGCATGGCTTAATGTGAAAAGAGCTTAACGTACCAAAATGTGCCTAAACCTCAACCAATTGTCTTGAAACTTTGCACAGCCCAAGTTCTGCACTTCCCAAAGCTATCCTGGAGGTTTCATTGATTTTGGTCTCCCACGTGGAAAACTGGGGACATTAAGCTCTTTTTTGGGGAGCTTAATGTGGCTTAACGTACAAAAAAGAGCTTAGATGTGAACCAATTTCCCCCAAACTTGGCACAATAGAAGAGTCTATCAATTGCAACATATTCTGAAAATTTCAGGCCATTTGATAAATTACACCAAAAGTTATTCACATTAAACTCTTTTTTGTACAATACTAAAACGTTTAATGTCCATAGCTTAATGTGAAAAGAGCTTAACATACCAAAATGTACCTAAACCTCAACCAATTGTCTTGAAACTTTGCACAGCCCAAGTTCTGCACTTCCCTAAGCTATCCTGGCGGTTTCATCGATTTAGGTCTCCCACATGGAAAACTGGGGACATTAAGCTCTTTTTTTGGGGAGCTTAATGTGGCTTAACGTACAAAAAAGAGCTTAGATGTGAACCAATTTCCCCCAAACTTGGCACAATAGAAGAGTCTGTCTATTTCAACATATTCTGAAAATTTCAGATAATTTGGTAAATCACACCAAAAGTTATTCACATTAAGCTCTTTTTTGCAATCATAAAAACACGTGGCTTAATGTGAAAAGAGCTTAACGTACCAAAATGTGCCTAAACCTCAACCAATTGTCTTGAAACTTTGCACAGCCCAAGTTCTGCACTTCCCAAAGCTATCCTGGAGGTTTCATCGATTTTGGTCTCCCACGTGGAAAACTGGGGACATTAAGCTCTTTTTTGGGAAGCTTAATGTGGCTTAACGTACAAAAAAGAGCTTAGATGTGAACCAATTTCCCCCAAGCTTGGCACAATAGAAGAGTCTATCGATTCCAACATATTCTGAAAATTTCAGGTCATTTGATCAATTACACCAAAAGTTATTCACATTAAACTCTTTTTTGTACAATACTAAAATGTTTAATGTCCATAACTTAATGTGAAAAGAGCTTAACGTACCAAAATGTGCCTAAACCTCAACCAATTGTCTTGAAACTTTGCACAGCCCAAGTTCTGCACTTCCCTAAGCTATCCTGGCGGTTTCATCGATTTAGGTCTCCCACATGGAAAACTGGGGACATTAAGCTCTTTTTTTGGGAGCTTAATGTGGCTTAACGTACAAAAAAGAGCTTAGATGTGAACCAATTTCCCCCAATCTTGGCACAATAGAAGAGTCTGTCTATTCCAACATATTCTGAAAATTTCAGATCATTTGATAAATTACACCAAAAGTTATTCACATTAAACTCTTTTTTGTACAATACTAAAACGTTTAATGTCCATAGCTTAATGTGAAAAGAGCTTAACATACCAAAATGTGCCTAAACCTCAACCAATTGTCTTGAAACTTTGCACAGCCCAAGTTCTGCACTTCCCTAAGCTATCCTGGTGGTTTCATCGATTTAGGTCTCCCACATGGAAAACTGGGGACATTAAGCTCTTTTTTTGGGAGCTTAATGTGGCTTAACGTACAAAAAAGAGCTTAGATGTGAACCAATTTCCCCCAAACTTGGCACAATAGAGGAGTCTGTCTATTCCAACATATTCTAAAATTTCAGATAATTTGGTAAATCACACCAAAAGTTATTCACATTAAGCTCTTTTTTGCAATCATAAAAACACGTGGCTTAATGTGAAAAGAGCTTAACGTACCAAAATGTGCCTAAACCTCAACCAATTGTCTTGAAACTTTGCACAGCCCAAGTTCTGCACTTCCCAAAGCTATCTTGGAGGTTTCATCGATTTTGTTCTCCCACATGGAAAACTGGGGACATTAAGCTCTTTTTTTGAGGCGCTTAATGTGGCTTAACGTACAAAAAAGAGCCTAGATATGAGCCAATTTCCCCCAAACTTGGCACAATAGAAGAGTCTGTCTATTCCAACATATTCTGAAAATTTCAGATCATTTGGTAAATCACAACAAAAGTTATTCACACTAAGCTCTTTTTAGCAATCATAAAAACACGTAGCTTAATGTGAAAAGAGCTTATGTACCAAAATGTGCCTTAACCTCAACCAATTGTCTTGAAACTTTGCACAGCCCAAGTTCTGCACTTCCCAAAGCTATCCTGGAGGTTTCATCGATTTTGGTCTCCCACATGGAAAACTGGGGACATTAAGCTCTTTATTTGAGGCGCTTAATGTGGCTTAACGTACAAAAAAGAGCCTAGATATAAGCCAATTTCCCCCAAACTTGGCACAATAGAAGAGTCTGTCTATTCCAACATATTCTGAAAATTTCAGATCATTTGGTAAATCACAACAAAAGTTATTCACATTAAGCTCTTTTTAGCAATCATAAAAACACGTAGCTTAATGTGAAAAGAGCTTATGTACCAAAATGTGCCTTAACCTCAACCAATTGTCTTGAAACTTTGCACAGCCCAAGTTCTGAACTTCCCAAAGCTATCCTGGAGGTTTCATCGATTTTGGTCTCCCACGTGGAAAACTGGGGACATTAAGCTCTTTGTTTGGGGTGCTTAATTTGGCTTAACGTACAAAAAAGAGCTTAGATGTGAACCAATTTCAGCCAAACTTAGCACAATAGAAGAGTCTGTCTATTCCAACATATTCTAAAATTTCAGATAATTTGGTAAATCACACCAAAAGTTATTCACATTAAGCTCTTTTTAGCAATCATAAAAACACGTAGCTTAATGTGAAAAGAGCTTAATGTACCAAAATGTGCCTTAACCTCAACCAATTGTCTTGAAACTTTGCACAGCCCAAGTTCTGAACTTCCCAAAGCTATCCTGGAGGTTTCATCGATTTTGGTCTCCCACGTGGAAAACTGGGGACATTAAGCTCTTTTTTGGGAAGCTTAATGTGGCTTAACGTACAAAAAAGAGCTTAGATGTGAACCAATTTCCCCCAAACTTAGCACTATAGAAGAGCCTATAAATTCCAACATATTCTGAAAATTTCAGATCATTTGGTGAATCACACCAAAAGTTATTAACATTAAGCGCTATTTTGCAATCATAAAAACGCATGGCTTAATGTGAAAAGAGCTTAACGTACCAAAATGTGCCTAAACCTCAACCAATTGTCTTGAAACTTTGCACAGCCCAAGTTCTGCACTTCCCAAAGCTATAATGGAGGTTTCATCGATTTTGGTCTCCCACGTAGAAAACTGCGGACATTAAGCTCTTTTTTTGGGGAGCTTAATGTGGCTTAACGTACAAAAAAGAGCTTAGATGTGAACCAATTTCCCCCAATCTTGGCACAATAGAAGAGTCTATCGATTCCAACATATTCTGAAAATTTCAGGTCATTTGATAAATTACACCAAAAGTTATTCACATTAAACTCTTTTTTGTACAATACTAAAATGTTTAATGTCCATAACTTAATGTGAAAAGAGCTTAACATACCAAAATGTGCCTAAACCTCAACCAATTGTCTTGAAACTTTGCACAGCCCAAGTTCTGCACTTCCCTAAGCTATCCTGGCGGTTTCATCAATTTTGGTCATCCACGTGGAAAACTGGGGACATTAAGCTCTTTTTTTGAGGCGCTTAATGTGGCTTAACGTACAAAAAAGAGCCTAGATGTGAGCCAATTTTCCCCAAACTTGGCACAATAGAAGAGTCTGTCTATTCCAACATATTCTGAAAATTTCAGATCATTTGGTAAATCACAACAAAAGTTATTCACATTAAGCTCTTTTTAGCAATCATAAAAACACGTGGCTTAATGTGAAAAGAGCTTAACATACCAAAATGTGCCTTAACCTCAACCAATTGTCTTGAAACTTTGCACAGCCCAAGTTCTGAACTTCCAAAGCTATCCTGGAGGTTTCATCGATTTTGGTCTCCCACGTGGAAAACTGGGGACATTAAGCTCTTTTTTTGGGGAGCTTAATGTGGCTTAACGTACAAAAAAGAGCTTAGATGTGAACCAATTTCCCCCAAACTTGGCACAATAGAAGAGTCTATCTATTCCAACATATTCTGAAAATTTCAGATCATTTGGTAAATCACACCAAAAGTTATTCACATTAAGCTATTTTTTTACCATACTAAAACATTTAATGTCCACGGCTTAATGTAAAAAGAGCTTAAATGTACCAAAATGTGCCTTAACCTCAACCAATTGTCTTGAAACTTTGCACAGCCCAAGTTCTGCACTTCCCTAAGCTATCCTGGCGGTTTCATCGATTTAGGTCTCCCACATGGAAAACTGGGGACATTAAGCTCTTTTTTTGGGGAGCTTAATGTGGCTTAACGTACACAAAAGAGCCTAGATGCGAACCAATTTCCCCCAAACTTGGCACAATAGAAGAGTCTGTACATTCCAACATATTCTGAAAATTTCAGATCATTTGGTAAATCACAACAAAAGTTATTCACATTAAGCTCTTTTTAGCAATCATAAAAACACGTGGCTTAATGTGAAAAGAGCTTAACATACCAAAATGTGCCTATACCTCCACCAATTGTCTTGAAACTTTGCACAGCCCAAGTTCTGTACTTCCCTCAGCTATCCTGGAGGTTTCATCGATTTTGGTCTCCCACGTGGAAAACTGGGGACATTAAGCTCTTTTTTTGGGGGCGCTTAATGTGGCTTAACGTACAAAAAAGAGCCTAGATGTGAACCAATTTCCCCCAAACTTGGCACAATAGAAGAGTCTGTACATTCCAACATATTCTGAAAATTTCAGATCATTTGGTAAATCACAACAAACGTTATTCACATTAAGCTCTTTTTAGCAATCATAAAAACACGTGGCTTAATGTGAAAAGAGCTTAACGTACCAAAATGTGCCAAAACCTCAACCAATTGTCTTGAAACTTTGCACAGCCCAAGTTCTGCCCTTCCCAAAGCTATCCTGGAGGTTTCATCGATTTTGGTCTCCCACGTGGAAAACTGGGGACATTAAGCTCTTTTTTTGAGGCGCTTAATGTGGCTTAACGTACAAAAAAGAGCCTAGATGTGAACCAATTTCCCCCAAACTTGGCACAATAGAAGAGTCTGTACATTCCAACATATTCTGAAAATTTCAGATCATTTGGTAAATCACAACAAAAGTTATTCACATTAAGCTCTTTTTAGCAATCATAAAAACACATGGCTTAATGTGAAAAGAGCTTAACATACCAAAATGTGCCTATACCTCCACCAATTGTCTTGAAACTTTGCACAGCCCAAGTTCTGTACTTCCCTCAGCTATCCTGGAGGTTTCATCGATTTTGGTCTCCCACGTGGAAAACTGGGGACATTAAGCTCTTTTTTGGGAAGCCTAATGTTGCTTAACGTACAAAAAAGAGCTTAGATGTGAACCAATTTCCCCCAAACTTAGCACTATATCAGAGCCTATAAATTCCAACATATTCTGAAAATTTCAGATCATTTGGTGAATCACACCAAAAGTTATTAACATTAAGCTCTATTTTGCAATCATAAAAACGCATGGCTTAATGTGAAAAGAGCTTAACGTACCAAAATGTGCCTAAACCTCAACCAATTGTCTTGAAACTTTGCACAGCCCAAGTTCTGCACTTCCCAAAGCTATACTGGAGGTTTCATCGATTTTGGTCTCCCACGTGGAAAACTGGGGACTTTAAGCTCTTTTTTTTGGGAAGCATAATGTGGCTTAACGTACAAAAAAGAGCTTAGATGTGAACCAATTTCCCCCAAACTTGGCACAATAGAAGAGTCTATCTATTCCAACATATTCTGAAAATTTCAGATAATTTGGTAAATCACACCAAAAGTTATTCACATTAAGCTCTTTTTAGCAATCATAAAAACGCATGGCTTAATGTGAAAAGAGCTTAACGTACCAAAATGTGCCTAAACCTCAACCAATTGTCTTGAAACTTTGCACAGCCCAAGTTCTGCACTTCCCAAAGCTATCCTGGAGGTGTCATCGATTTTGGTCTCCCACATGGAAAACTGGGGACATTAAGCTCTTTTTTTTGAGGCGCTTAATGTGGCTTAACGTACAAAAAAGAGCCTAGATGTGAGCCAATTTAACCCAAACTTGGCACAATAGAAGAGCCTATCAATTCCAACATATTCTGAAAATTTCAGATAATTTGGTAAATCACACCAAAAGTTATTCACATTAAGCTCTATTTTGCAATCATAAAAACGCATGGCTTAATGTGAAAAGAGCTTAACGTACCAAAATGTGCCTAAACCTCAACCAATTGTCTTGAAACTTTGCACAGCCCAAGTTCTGCACTTCCCAAAGCTATCCTGGAGGTTTCATTGATTTTGGTCTCCCACGTGGAAAACTGGGGACATTAAGCTCTTTTTTGGGGAGCTTAATGTGGCTTAACGTACAAAAAAGAGCTTAGATGTGAACCAATTTCCCCCAAACTTGGCACAATAGAAGAGTCTATCAATTGCAACATATTCTGAAAATTTCAGGTCATTTGATAAATTACACCAAAAGTTATTCACATTAAACTCTTTTTTGTACAATACTAAAACGTTTAATGTCCATAGCTTAATGTGAAAAGAGCTTAACATACCAAAATGTACCTAAACCTCAACCAATTGTCTTGAAACTTTGCACAGCCCAAGTTCTGCACTTCCCTAAGCTATCCTGGCGGTTTCATCGATTTAGGTCTCCCACATGGAAAACTGGGGACATTAAGCTCTTTTTTTGGGGAGCTTAATGTGGCTTAACGTACAAAAAAGAGCTTAGATGTGAACCAATTTCCCCCAAACTTGGCACAATAGAAGAGTCTGTCTATTTCAACATATTCTGAAAATTTCAGATAATTTGGTAAATCACACCAAAAGTTATTCACATTAAGCTCTTTTTTGCAATCATAAAAACACGTGGCTTAATGTGAAAAGAGCTTAACGTACCAAAATGTGCCTAAACCTCAACCAATTGTCTTGAAACTTTGCACAGCCCAAGTTCTGCACTTCCCAAAGCTATCCTGGAGGTTTCATCGATTTTGGTCTCCCACGTGGAAAACTGGGGACATTAAGCTCTTTTTTGGGAAGCTTAATGTGGCTTAACGTACAAAAAAGAGCTTAGATGTGAACCAATTTCCCCCAAGCTTGGCACAATAGAAGAGTCTATCGATTCCAACATATTCTGAAAATTTCAGGTCATTTGATCAATTACACCAAAAGTTATTCACATTAAACTCTTTTTTGTACAATACTAAAATGTTTAATGTCCATAACTTAATGTGAAAAGAGCTTAACGTACCAAAATGTGCCTAAACCTCAACCAATTGTCTTGAAACTTTGCACAGCCCAAGTTCTGCACTTCCCTAAGCTATCCTGGCGGTTTCATCGATTTAGGTCTCCCACATGGAAAACTGGGGACATTAAGCTCTTTTTTTGGGAGCTTAATGTGGCTTAACGTACAAAAAAGAGCTTAGATGTGAACCAATTTCCCCCAATCTTGGCACAATAGAAGAGTCTGTCTATTCCAACATATTCTGAAAATTTCAGATCATTTGATAAATTACACCAAAAGTTATTCACATTAAACTCTTTTTTGTACAATACTAAAACGTTTAATGTCCATAGCTTAATGTGAAAAGAGCTTAACATACCAAAATGTGCCTAAACCTCAACCAATTGTCTTGAAACTTTGCACAGCCCAAGTTCTGCACTTCCCTAAGCTATCCTGGTGGTTTCATCGATTTAGGTCTCCCACATGGAAAACTGGGGACATTAAGCTCTTTTTTTGGGAGCTTAATGTGGCTTAACGTACAAAAAAGAGCTTAGATGTGAACCAATTTCCCCCAAACTTGGCACAATAGAGGAGTCTGTCTATTCCAACATATTCTAAAATTTCAGATAATTTGGTAAATCACACCAAAAGTTATTCACATTAAGCTCTTTTTTGCAATCATAAAAACACGTGGCTTAATGTGAAAAGAGCTTAACGTACCAAAATGTGCCTAAACCTCAACCAATTGTCTTGAAACTTTGCACAGCCCAAGTTCTGCACTTTCCAAAGCTATCTTGGAGGTTTCATCGATTTTGTTCTCCCACATGGAAAACTGGGGACATTAAGTTCTTTTTTTGAGGCGCTTAATGTGGCTTAACGTACAAAAAAGAGCCTAGATATGAGCCAATTTCCCCCAAACTTGGCACAATAGAAGAGTCTGTCTATTCCAACATATTCTGAAAATTTCAGATCATTTGGTAAATCACAACAAAAGTTATTCACACTAAGCTCTTTTTAGCAATCATAAAAACACGTAGCTTAATGTGAAAAGAGCTTATGTACCAAAATGTGCCTTAACCTCAACCAATTGTCTTGAAACTTTGCACAGCCCAAGTTCTGAACTTCCCAAAGCTATCCTGGAGGTTTCATCGATTTTGGTCTCCCACGTGGAAAACTGGGGACATTAAGCTCTTTGTTTGGGGTGCTTAATTTGGCTTAACGTACAAAAAAGAGCTTAGATGTGAACCAATTTCCCCCAAACTTAGCACAATAGAAGAGTCTGTCTATTCCAACATATTCTAAAATTTCAGATAATTTGGTAAATCACACCAAAAGTTATTCACATTAAGCTCTTTTTAGCAATCATAAAAACACGTAGCTTAATGTGAAAAGAGCTTAACGTACCAAAATGTGCCTTAACCTCAACCAATTGTCTTGAAACTTTGCACAGCCCAAGTTCTGAACTTCCCAAAGCTATCCTGGAGGTTTCATCGATTTTGGTCTCCCACGTGGAAAACTGGGGACATTAAGCTCTTTTTTGGGAAGCTTAATGTGGCTTAACGTACAAAAAAGAGCTTAGATGTGAACCAATTTCCCCCAAACTTAGCACTATAGAAGAGCCTATAAATTCCAACATATTCTGAAAATTTCAGATCATTTGGTGAATCACACCAAAAGTTATTAACATTAAGCGCTATTTTGCAATCATAAAAACGCATGGCTTAATGTGAAAAGAGCTTAACGTACCAAAATGTGCCTAAACCTCAACCAATTGTCTTGAAACTTTGCACAGCCCAAGTTCTGCACTTCCCAAAGCTATAATGGAGGTTTCATCGATTTTGGTCTCCCACGTGGAAAACTGCGGACATTAAGCTCTTTTTTTGGGGAGCTTAATGTGGCTTAACGTACAAAAAAGAGCTTAGATGTGAACCAATTTCCCCCAATCTTGGCACAATAGAAGAGTCTATCGATTCCAACATATTCTGAAAATTTCAGGTCATTTGATAAATTACACCAAAAGTTATTCACATTAAACTCTTTTTTGTACAATACTAAAATGTTTAATGTCCATAACTTAATGTGAAAAGAGCTTAACATACCAAAATGTGCCTAAACCTCAACCAATTGTCTTGAAACTTTGCACAGCCCAAGTTCTGCACTTCCCTAAGCTATCCTGGCGGTTTCATCAATTTTGGTCATCCACGTGGAAAACTGGGGACATTAAGCTCTTTTTTTGAGGCGCTTAATGTGGCTTAACGTACAAAAAAGAGCCTAGATGTGAGCCAATTTTCCCCAAACTTGGCACAATAGAAGAGTCTGTCTATTCCAACATATTCTGAAAATTTCAGATCATTTGGTAAATCACAACAAAAGTTATTCACATTAAGCTCTTTTTAGCAATCATAAAAACACGTGGCTTAATGTGAAAAGAGCTTAACGTACCAAAATGTGCCAAAACCTCAACCAATTGTCTTGAAACTTTGCACAGCCCAAGTTCTGCCCTTCCCAAAGCTATCCTGGAGGTTTCATCGATTTTGGTCTCCCACGTGGAAAACTGGGGACATTAAGCTCTTTTTTTGAGGCGCTTAATGTGGCTTAACGTACAAAAAAGAGCCTAGATGTGAACCAATTTCCCCCAAACTTGGCACAATAGAAGAGTCTGTACATTCCAACATATTCTGAAAATTTCAGATCATTTGGTAAATCACAACAAAAGTTATTCACATTAAGCTCTTTTTAGCAATCATAAAAACACATGGCTTAATGTGAAAAGAGCTTAACATACCAAAATGTGCCTATACCTCCACCAATTGTCTTGAAACTTTGCACAGCCCAAGTTCTGTACTTCCCTCAGCTATCCTGGAGGTTTCATCGATTTTGGTCTCCCACGTGGAAAACTGGGGACATTAAGCTCTTTTTTGGGAAGCCTAATGTTGCTTAACGTACAAAAAAGAGCTTAGATGTGAACCAATTTCCCCCAAACTTAGCACTATATCAGAGCCTATAAATTCCAACATATTCTGAAAATTTCAGATCATTTGGTGAATCACACCAAAAGTTATTAACATTAAGCTCTATTTTGCAATCATAAAAACGCATGGCTTAATGTGAAAAGAGCTTAACGTACCAAAATGTGCCTAAACCTCAACCAATTGTCTTGAAACTTTGCACAGCCCAAGTTCTGCACTTCCCAAAGCTATACTGGAGGTTTCATCGATTTTGGTCTCCCACGTGGAAAACTGGGGACTTTAAGCTCTTTTTTTTGGGAAGCATAATGTGGCTTAACGTACAAAAAAGAGCTTAGATGTGAACCAATTTCGCCCAAACTTGGCACAATCGAAGAGTCTATCTATTCCAACATATTCTGAAAATTTCAGATAATTTGGTAAATCACACCAAAAGTTATTCACATTAAGCTCTTTTTAGCAATCATAAAAACGCATGGCTTAATGTGAAAAGAGCTTAACGTACCAAAATGTGCCTAAACCTCAACCAATTGTCTTGAAACTTTGCACAGCCCAAGTTCTGCACTTCCCAAAGCTATCCTGGAGGTTTCATCGATTTTGGTCTCCCACATGGAAAACTGGGGACATTAAGCTCTTTTTTTTGAGGCGCTTAATGTGGCTTAACGTACAAAAAAGAGCCTAGATGTGAGCCAATTTAACCCAAACTTGGCACAATAGAAGAGTCTATCGATTCCAACATATTCTGAAAATTTCAGGTCATTTGATCAATTACACCAAAAGTTATTCACATTAAACTCTTTTTTGTACAATACTAAAATGTTTAATGTCCATAACTTAATGTGAAAAGAGCTTAACGTACCAAAATGTGCCTAAACCTCAACCAATTGTCTTGAAACTTTGCACAGCCCAAGTTCTGCACTTCCCTAAGCTATCCTGGCGGTTTCATCGATTTAGGTCTCCCACATGGAAAACTGGGGACATTAAGCTCTTTTTTTGGGAGCTTAATGTGGCTTAACGTACAAAAAAGAGCTTAGATGTGAACCAATTTCCCCCAATCTTGGCACAATAGAAGAGTCTGTCTATTCCAACATATTCTGAAAATTTCAGATCATTTGATAAATTACACCAAAAGTTATTCACATTAAACTCTTTTTTGTACAATACTAAAACGTTTAATGTCCATAGCTTAATGTGAAAAGAGCTTAACATACCAAAATGTGCCTAAACCTCAACCAATTGTCTTGAAACTTTGCACAGCCCAAGTTCTGCACTTCCCTAAGCTATCCTGGTGGTTTCATCGATTTAGGTCTCCCACATGGAAAACTGGGGACATTAAGCTCTTTTTTTGGGAGCTTAATGTGGCTTAACGTACAAAAAAGAGCTTAGATGTGAACCAATTTCCCCCAAACTTGGCACAATAGAGGAGTCTGTCTATTCCAACATATTCTAAAATTTCAGATAATTTGGTAAATCACACCAAAAGTTATTCACATTAAGCTCTTTTTTGCAATCATAAAAACACGTGGCTTAATGTGAAAAGAGCTTAACGTACCAAAATGTGCCTAAACCTCAACCAATTGTCTTGAAACTTTGCACAGCCCAAGTTCTGCACTTCCCAAAGCTATCTTGGAGGTTTCATCGATTTTGTTCTCCCACATGGAAAACTGGGGACATTAAGCTCTTTTTTTGAGGCGCTTAATGTGGCTTAACGTACAAAAAAGAGCCTAGATATAAGCCAATTTCCCCCAAACTTGGCACAATAGAAGAGTCTGTCTATTCCAACATATTCTGAAAATTTCAGATCATTTGGTAAATCACAACAAAAGTTATTCACATTAAGCTCTTTTTAGCAATCATAAAAACACGTAGCTTAATGTGAAAAGAGCTTATGTACCAAAATGTGCCTTAACCTCAACCAATTGTCTTGAAACTTTGCACAGCCCAAGTTCTGAACTTCCCAAAGCTATCCTGGAGGTTTCATCGATTTTGGTCTCCCACGTGGAAAACTGGGGACATTAAGCTCTTTGTTTGGGGTGCTTAATTTGGCTTAACGTACAAAAAAGAGCTTAGATGTGAACCAATTTCCCCCAAACTTAGCACAATAGAAGAGTCTGTCTATTCCAACATATTCTAAAATTTCAGATAATTTGGTAAATCACACCAAAAGTTATTCACATTAAGCTCTTTTTTGCAATCATAAAAACACGTGGCTTAATGTGAAAAGAGCTTAACGTACCAAAATGTGCCTAAACCTCAACCAATTGTCTTAAAACTTTGCACAGCCCAAGTTCTGCACTTCCCAAAGCTATCCTGTAGGTTTCATCGATTTTGGTCTCCCACGTGGAAAACTGGGGACATTAACCTCTTTTTTTGAGGCGCTTAATGTGGCTTAACGTACAAAAAAGAGCCTAGATGTGAACCAATTTCCCCCACACTTGGCACAATAGAAGAGTCTGTCTATTTTAACATATTCTGAAAATTTCAAATCATTTGGTAAATCACAACAAAAGTTATTCACATTAAGCTCTTTTTAGCAATCATAAAAACACGTAGCTTAATGTGAAAAGAGCTTAACGTACCAAAATGTGCCTTAACCTCAACCAATTGTCTTGAAACTTTGCACAGCCCAAGTTCTGAACTTCCCAAAGCTATCCTGGAGGTTTCATCGATTTTGGTCTCCCACGTGGAAAACTGGGGACATTAAGCTCTTTTTTGGGAAGCTTAATGTGGCTTAACGTACAAAAAAGAGCTTAGATGTGAACCAATTTCCCCCAAACTTAGCACTATAGAAGAGCCTATAAATTCCAACATATTCTGAAAATTTCAGATCATTTGGTGAATCACACCAAAAGTTATTCACATTAAGCGCTATTTTGCAATCATAAAAACGCATGGCTTAATGTGAAAAGAGCTTAACGTACCAAAATGTGCCTAAACCTCAACCAATTGTCTTGAAACTTTGCACAGCCCAAGTTCTGCACTTCCCAAAGCTATAATGGAGGTTTCATCGATTTTGGTCTCCCACGTGGAAAACTGCGGACATTAAGCTCTTTTTTTGGGGAGCTTAATGTGGCTTAACGTACAAAAAAGAGCTTAGATGTGAACCAATTTCCCCCAATCTTGGCACAATAGAAGAGTCTATCGATTCCAATATATTCTGAAAATTTCAGGTCATTTGATAAATTACACCAAAAGTTATTCACATTAAACTCTTTTTTGTACAATACTAAAATGTTTAATGTCCATAACTTAATGTGAAAAGAGCTTAACATACCAAAATGTGCCTAAACCTCAACCAATTGTCTTGAAACTTTGCACAGCCCAAGTTCTGCACTTCCCAAAGCTATCCTGTAGGTTTCATCGATTTTGGTCTCCCACGTGGAAAACTGGGGACATTAACCTCTTTTTTTGAGGCGCTTAATGTGGCTTAACGTACAAAAAAGAGCCTAGATGTGAACCAATTTCCCCCACACTTGGCACAATAGAAGAGTCTGTCTATTCCAACATATTCTGAAAATTTCAGATCATTTGGTAAATCACAACAAAAGTTATTCACATTAAGCTCTTTTTAGCAATCATAAAAACACATAGCTTAATGTGAAAAGAGCTTAACGTACCAAAATGTGCCTTAACCTCAACCAATTGTCTTGAAACTTTGCACAGCCCAAGTTCTGAACTTCCCAAAGCTATCCTGGAGGTTTCATCGATTTTGGTCTCCCAGGTGGAAAACTGGGGACATTAAGCTCTTTTTTGGGAAGCTTAATGTGGCTTAACGTACAAAAAAGAGCTTAGATGTGAACCAATTTCCCCCAAACTTAGCACTATAGAAGAGCCTATAAATTCCAACATATTCTGAAAATTTCAGATCATTTGGTGAATCACACCAAAAGTTATTAACATTAAGCGCTATTTTGCAATCATAAAAACGCATGGCTTAATGTGAAAAGAGCTTAACGTACCAAAATGTGCCTAAACCTCAACCAATTGTCTTGAAACTTTGCACAGCCCAAGTTCTGCACTTCCCAAAGCTATAATGGAGGTTTCATCGATTTTGGTCTCCCACGTGGAAAACTGCGGACATTAAGCTCTTTTTTTGGGGAGCTTAATGTGGCTTAACGTACAAAAAAGAGCTTAGATGTGAACCAATTTCCCCCAATCTTGGCACAATAGAAGAGTCTATCGATTCCAACATATTCTGAAAATTTCAGGTCATTTGATAAATTACACCAAAAGTTATTCACATTAAACTCTTTTTTGTACAATACTAAAATGTTTAATGTCCATAACTTAATGTGAAAAGAGCTTAACATACCAAAATGTGCCTAAACCTCAACCAATTGTCTTGAAACTTTGCACAGCCCAAGTTCTGCACTTCCCTAAGCTATCCTGGCGGTTTCATCAATTTTGGTCATCCACGTGGAAAACTGGGGACATTAAGCTCTTTTTTTGAGGCGCTTAATGTGGCTTAACGTACAAAAAAGAGCCTAGATGTGAGCCAATTTTCCCCAAACTTGGCACAATAGAAGAGTCTGTCTATTCCAACATATTCTGAAAATTTCAGATCATTTGGTAAATCACAACAAAAGTTATTCACATTAAGCTCTTTTTAGCAATCATAAAAACACGTGGCTTAATGTGAAAAGAGCTTAACATACCAAAATGTGCCTTAACCTCAACCAATTGTCTTGAAACTTTGCACAGCCCAAGTTCTGAACTTCCAAAGCTATCCTGGAGGTTTCATCGATTTTGGTCTCCCACGTGGAAAACTGGGGACATTAAGCTCTTTTTTTGGGGAGCTTAATGTGGCTTAACGTACAAAAAAGAGCTTAGATGTGAACCAATTTCCCCCAAACTTGGCACAATAGAAGAGTCTATCTATTCCAACATATTCTGAAAATTTTAGATCATTTGGTAAATCACACCAAAAGTTATTCACATTAAGCTATTTTTTTACCATACTAAAACATTTAATGTCCACGGCTTAATGTAAAAAGAGCTTAAATGTACCAAAATGTGCCTTAACCTCAACCAATTGTCTTGAAACTTTGCACAGCCCAAGTTCTGCACTTCCCTAAGCTATCCTGGCGGTTTCATCGATTTAGGTCTCCCACATGGAAAACTGGGGACATTAAGCTCTTTTTTTGGGGAGCTTAATGTGGCTTAACGTACACAAAAGAGCCTAGATGCGAACCAATTTCCCCCAAACTTGGCACAATAGAAGAGTCTGTACATTCCAACATATTCTGAAAATTTCAGATCATTTGGTAAATCACAACAAAAGTTATTCACATTAAGCTCTTTTTAGCAATCATAAAAACACGTGGCTTAATGTGAAAAGAGCTTAACATACCAAAATGTGCCTATACCTCCACCAATTGTCTTGAAACTTTGCACAGCCCAAGTTCTGTACTTCCCTCAGCTATCCTGGAGGTTTCATCGATTTTGGTCTCCCACGTGGAAAACTGGGGACATTAAGCTCTTTTTTTGGGGGCGCTTAATGTGGCTTAACGTACAAAAAAGAGCCTAGATGTGAACCAATTTCCCCCAAACTTGGCACAATAGAAGAGTCTGTACATTCCAACATATTCTGAAAATTTCAGATCATTTGGTAAATCACAACAAACGTTATTCACATTAAGCTCTTTTTAGCAATCATAAAAACACGTGGCTTAATGTGAAAAGAGCTTAACGTACCAAAATGTGCCTAAACCTCAACCAATTGTCTTGAAACTTTGCACAGCCCAAGTTCTGCACTTCCCAAAGCTATCCTGGAGGTTTCATCGATTTTGGTCTCCCACATGGAAAACTGGGGACATTAAGCTCTTTTTTTTGAGGCGCTTAATGTGGCTTAACGTACAAAAAAGAGCCTAGATGTGAGCCAATTTAACCCAAACTTGGCACAATAGAAGAGTCTATCGATTCCAACATATTCTGAAAATTTCAGGTCATTTGATCAATTACACCAAAAGTTATTCACATTAAACTCTTTTTTGTACAATACTAAAATGTTTAATGTCCATAACTTAATGTGAAAAGAGCTTAACGTACCAAAATGTGCCTAAACCTCAACCAATTGTCTTGAAACTTTGCACAGCCCAAGTTCTGCACTTCCCTAAGCTATCCTGGCGGTTTCATCGATTTAGGTCTCCCACATGGAAAACTGGGGACATTAAGCTCTTTTTTTGGGAGCTTAATGTGGCTTAACGTACAAAAAAGAGCTTAGATGTGAACCAATTTCCCCCAATCTTGGCACAATAGAAGAGTCTGTCTATTCCAACATATTCTGAAAATTTCAGATCATTTGATAAATTACACCAAAAGTTATTCACATTAAACTCTTTTTTGTACAATACTAAAACGTTTAATGTCCATAGCTTAATGTGAAAAGAGCTTAACATACCAAAATGTGCCTAAACCTCAACCAATTGTCTTGAAACTTTGCACAGCCCAAGTTCTGCACTTCCCTAAGCTATCCTGGTGGTTTCATCGATTTAGGTCTCCCACATGGAAAACTGGGGACATTAAGCTCTTTTTTTGGGAGCTTAATGTGGCTTAACGTACAAAAAAGAGCTTAGATGTGAACCAATTTCCCCCAAACTTGGCACAATAGAGGAGTCTGTCTATTCCAACATATTCTAAAATTTCAGATAATTTGGTAAATCACACCAAAAGTTATTCACATTAAGCTCTTTTTTGCAATCATAAAAACACGTGGCTTAATGTGAAAAGAGCTTAACGTACCAAAATGTGCCTAAACCTCAACCAATTGTCTTGAAACTTTGCACAGCCCAAGTTCTGCACTTCCCAAAGCTATCTTGGAGGTTTCATCGATTTTGTTCTCCCACATGGAAAACTGGGGACATTAAGCTCTTTTTTTGAGGCGCTTAATGTGGCTTAACGTACAAAAAAGAGCCTAGATATAAGCCAATTTCCCCCAAACTTGGCACAATAGAAGAGTCTGTCTATTCCAACATATTCTGAAAATTTCAGATCATTTGGTAAATCACAACAAAAGTTATTCACATTAAGCTCTTTTTAGCAATCATAAAAACACGTAGCTTAATGTGAAAAGAGCTTATGTACCAAAATGTGCCTTAACCTCAACCAATTGTCTTGAAACTTTGCACAGCCCAAGTTCTGAACTTCCCAAAGCTATCCTGGAGGTTTCATCGATTTTGGTCTCCCACGTGGAAAACTGGGGACATTAAGCTCTTTGTTTGGGGTGCTTAATTTGGCTTAACGTACAAAAAAGAGCTTAGATGTGAACCAATTTCCCCCAAACTTAGCACAATAGAAGAGTCTGTCTATTCCAACATATTCTAAAATTTCAGATAATTTGGTAAATCACACCAAAAGTTATTCACATTAAGCTCTTTTTTGCAATCATAAAAACACGTGGCTTAATGTGAAAAGAGCTTAACGTACCAAAATGTGCCTAAACCTCAACCAATTGTCTTAAAACTTTGCACAGCCCAAGTTCTGCACTTCCCAAAGCTATCCTGTAGGTTTCATCGATTTTGGTCTCCCACGTGGAAAACTGGGGACATTAACCTCTTTTTTTGAGGCGCTTAATGTGGCTTAACGTACAAAAAAGAGCCTAGATGTGAACCAATTTCCCCCACACTTGGCACAATAGAAGAGTCTGTCTATTTTAACATATTCTGAAAATTTCAAATCATTTGGTAAATCACAACAAAAGTTATTCACATTAAGCTCTTTTTAGCAATCATAAAAACACGTAGCTTAATGTGAAAAGAGCTTAACGTACCAAAATGTGCCTTAACCTCAACCAATTGTCTTGAAACTTTGCACAGCCCAAGTTCTGAACTTCCCAAAGCTATCCTGGAGGTTTCATCGATTTTGGTCTCCCACGTGGAAAACTGGGGACATTAAGCTCTTTTTTGGGAAGCTTAATGTGGCTTAACGTACAAAAAAGAGCTTAGATGTGAACCAATTTCCCCCAAACTTAGCACTATAGAAGAGCCTATAAATTCCAACATATTCTGAAAATTTCAGATCATTTGGTGAATCACACCAAAAGTTATTAACATTAAGCGCTATTTTGCAATCATAAAAACGCATGGCTTAATGTGAAAAGAGCTTAACGTACCAAAATGTGCCTAAACCTCAACCAATTGTCTTGAAACTTTGCACAGCCCAAGTTCTGCACTTCCCAAAGCTATAATGGAGGTTTCATCGATTTTGGTCTCCCACGTGGAAAACTGCGGACATTAAGCTCTTTTTTTGGGGAGCTTAATGTGGCTTAACGTACAAAAAAGAGCTTAGATGTGAACCAATTTCCCCCAATCTTGGCACAATAGAAGAGTCTATCGATTCCAATATATTCTGAAAATTTCAGGTCATTTGATAAATTACACCAAAAGTTATTCACATTAAACTCTTTTTTGTACAATACTAAAATGTTTAATGTCCATAACTTAATGTGAAAAGAGCTTAACATACCAAAATGTGCCTAAACCTCAACCAATTGTCTTGAAACTTTGCACAGCCCAAGTTCTGCACTTCCCAAAGCTATCCTGTAGGTTTCATCGATTTTGGTCTCCCACGTGGAAAACTGGGGACATTAACCTCTTTTTTTGAGGCGCTTAATGTGGCTTAACGTACAAAAAAGAGCCTAGATGTGAACCAATTTCCCCCACACTTGGCACAATAGAAGAGTCTGTCTATTCCAACATATTCTGAAAATTTCAGATCATTTGGTAAATCACAACAAAAGTTATTCACATTAAGCTCTTTTTAGCAATCATAAAAACACATAGCTTAATGTGAAAAGAGCTTAACGTACCAAAATGTGCCTTAACCTCAACCAATTGTCTTGAAACTTTGCACAGCCCAAGTTCTGAACTTCCCAAAGCTATCCTGGAGGTTTCATCGATTTTGGTCTCCCAGGTGGAAAACTGGGGACATTAAGCTCTTTTTTGGGAAGCTTAATGTGGCTTAACGTACAAAAAAGAGCTTAGATGTGAACCAATTTCCCCCAAACTTGGCACAATAGAAGAGTCTATCTATTCCAACATATTCTGAAAATTTTAGATCATTTGGTAAATCACACCAAAAGTTATTCACATTAAGCTATTTTTTTACCATACTAAAACATTTAATGTCCACGGCTTAATGTAAAAAGAGCTTAAATGTACCAAAATGTGCCTTAACCTCAACCAATTGTCTTGAAACTTTGCACAGCCCAAGTTCTGCACTTCCCTAAGCTATCCTGGCGGTTTCATCGATTTAGGTCTCCCACATGGAAAACTGGGGACATTAAGCTCTTTTTTTGGGGAGCTTAATGTGGCTTAACGTACACAAAAGAGCCTAGATGCGAACCAATTTCCCCCAAACTTGGCACAATAGAAGAGTCTGTACATTCCAACATATTCTGAAAATTTCAGATCATTTGGTAAATCACAACAAAAGTTATTCACATTAAGCTCTTTTTAGCAATCATAAAAACACGTGGCTTAATGTGAAAAGAGCTTAACATACCAAAATGTGCCTATACCTCCACCAATTGTCTTGAAACTTTGCACAGCCCAAGTTCTGTACTTCCCTCAGCTATCCTGGAGGTTTCATCGATTTTGGTCTCCCACGTGGAAAACTGGGGACATTAAGCTCTTTTTTTGGGGGCGCTTAATGTGGCTTAACGTACAAAAAAGAGCCTAGATGTGAACCAATTTCCCCCAAACTTGGCACAATAGAAGAGTCTGTACATTCCAACATATTCTGAAAATTTCAGATCATTTGGTAAATCACAACAAACGTTATTCACATTAAGCTCTTTTTAGCAATCATAAAAACACGTGGCTTAATGTGAAAAGAGCTTAACGTACCAAAATGTGCCAAAACCTCAACCAATTGTCTTGAAACTTTGCACAGCCCAAGTTCTGCCCTTCCCAAAGCTATCCTGGAGGTTTCATCGATTTTGGTCTCCCACGTGGAAAACTGGGGACATTAAGCTCTTTTTTTGAGGCGCTTAATGTGGCTTAACGTACAAAAAAGAGCCTAGATGTGAACCAATTTCCCCCAAACTTGGCACAATAGAAGAGTCTGTACATTCCAACATATTCTGAAAATTTCAGATCATTTGGTAAATCACAACAAAAGTTATTCACATTAAGCTCTTTTTAGCAATCATAAAAACACATGGCTTAATGTGAAAAGAGCTTAACATACCAAAATGTGCCTATACCTCCACCAATTGTCTTGAAACTTTGCACAGCCCAAGTTCTGTACTTCCCTCAGCTATCCTGGAGGTTTCATCGATTTTGGTCTCCCACGTGGAAAACTGGGGACATTAAGCTCTTTTTTGGGAAGCCTAATGTTGCTTAACGTACAAAAAAGAGCTTAGATGTGAACCAATTTCCCCCAAACTTAGCACTATATCAGAGCCTATAAATTCCAACATATTCTGAAAATTTCAGATCATTTGGTGAATCACACCAAAAGTTATTAACATTAAGCTCTATTTTGCAATCATAAAAACGCATGGCTTAATGTGAAAAGAGCTTAACGTACCAAAATGTGCCTAAACCTCAACCAATTGTCTTGAAACTTTGCACAGCCCAAGTTCTGCACTTCCCAAAGCTATACTGGAGGTTTCATCGATTTTGGTCTCCCACGTGGAAAACTGGGGACTTTAAGCTCTTTTTTTTGGGAAGCATAATGTGGCTTAACGTACAAAAAAGAGCTTAGATGTGAACCAATTTCCCCCAAACTTGGCACAATAGAAGAGTCTATCTATTCCAACATATTCTGAAAATTTCAGATAATTTGGTAAATCACACCAAAAGTTATTCACATTAAGCTCTTTTTAGCAATCATAAAAACGCATGGCTTAATGTGAAAAGAGCTTAACGTACCAAAATGTGCCTAAACCTCAACCAATTGTCTTGAAACTTTGCACAGCCCAAGTTCTGCACTTCCCAAAGCTATCCTGGAGGTTTCATCGATTTTGGTCTCCCACATGGAAAACTGGGGACATTAAGCTCTTTTTTTTGAGGCGCTTAATGTGGCTTAACGTACAAAAAAGAGCCTAGATGTGAGCCAATTTAACCCAAACTTGGCACAATAGAAGAGTCTATCAATTCCAACATATTCTGAAAATTTCAGATAATTTGGTAAATCACACCAAAAGTTATTCACATTAAGCTCTATTTTGCAATCATAAAAATGCATGGCTTAATGTGAAAAGAGCTTAACGTACCAAAATGTGCCTAAACCTCAACCAATTGTCTTGAAACTTTGCACAGCCCAAGTTCTGCACTTCCCAAAGCTATCCTGGAGGTTTCATTGATTTTGGTCTCCCACGTGGAAAACTGGGGACATTAAGCTCTTTTTTGGGGAGCTTAATGTGGCTTAACGTACAAAAAAGAGCTTAGATGTGAACCAATTTCCCCCAAGCTTGGCACAATAGAAGAGTCTATCGATTCCAACATATTCTGAAAATTTCAGGTCATTTGATCAATTACACCAAAAGTTATTCACATTAAACTCTTTTTTGTACAATACTAAAATGTTTAATGTCCATAACTTAATGTGAAAAGAGCTTAACGTACCAAAATGTGCCTAAACCTCAACCAATTGTCTTGAAACTTTGCACAGCCCAAGTTCTGCACTTCCCTAAGCTATCCTGGCGGTTTCATCGATTTAGGTCTCCCACATGGAAAACTGGGGACATTAAGCTCTTTTTTTGGGAGCTTAATGTGGCTTAACGTACAAAAAAGAGCTTAGATGTGAACCAATTTCCCCCAATCTTGGCACAATAGAAGAGTCTGTCTATTCCAACATATTCTGAAAATTTCAGATCATTTGATAAATTACACCAAAAGTTATTCACATTAAACTCTTTTTTGTACAATACTAAAACGTTTAATGTCCATAGCTTAATGTGAAAAGAGCTTAACATACCAAAATGTTCCTAAACCTCAACCAATTGTCTTGAAACTTTGCACAGCCCAAGTTCTGCACTTCCCTAAGCTATCCTGGAGGTTTCATCGATTTAGGTCTCCCACATGGAAAACTGGGGACATTAAGCTCTTTTTTTGGGAGCTTAATGTGGCTTAACGTACAAAAAAGAGCTTAGATGTGAACCAATTTCCCCCAAACTTGGCACAATAGAGGAGTCTGTCTATTCCAACATATTCTAAAATTTCAGATAATTTGGTAAATCACACCAAAAGTTATTCACATTAAGCTCTTTTTTGCAATCATAAAAACACGTGGCTTAATGTGAAAAGAGCTTAACGTACCAAAATGTGCCTAAACCTCAACCAATTGTCTTGAAACTTTGCACAGCCCAAGTTCTGCACTTCCCAAAGCTATCTTGGAGGTTTCATCGATTTTGTTCTCCCACATGGAAAACTGGGGACATTAAGCTCTTTTTTTGAGGCGCTTAATGTGGCTTAACGTACAAAAAAGAGCCTAGATATGAGCCAATTTCCCCCAAACTTGGCACAATAGAAGAGTCTGTCTATTCCAACATATTCTGAAAATTTCAGATCATTTGGTAAATCACAACAAAAGTTATTCACACTAAGCTCTTTTTAGCAATCATAAAAACACGTAGCTTAATGTGAAAAGAGCTTATGTACCAAAATGTGCCTTAACCTCAACCAATTGTCTTGAAACTTTGCACAGCCCAAGTTCTGCACTTCCCAAAGCTATCCTGGAGGTTTCATCGATTTTGGTCTCCCACATGGAAAACTGGGGACATTAAGCTCTTTATTTGAGGCGCTTAATGTGGCTTAACGTACAAAAAAGAGCCTAGATATAAGCCAATTTCCCCCAAACTTGGCAAAATAGAAGAGTCTGTCTATTCCAACATATTCTGAAAATTTCAGATCATTTGGTAAATCACAACAAAAGTTATTCACATTAAGCTCTTTTTAGCAATCATAAAAACACGTAGCTTAATGTGAAAAGAGCTTATGTACCAAAATGTGCCTTAACCTCAACCAATTGTCTTGAAACTTTGCACAGCCCAAGTTCTGAACTTCCCAAAGCTATCCTGGAGGTTTCATCGATTTTGGTCTCCCACGTGGAAAACTGGGGACATTAAGCTCTTTGTTTGGGGTGCTTAATTTGGCTTAACGTACAAAAAAGAGCTTAGATGTGAACCAATTTCCCCCAAACTTAGCACAATAGAAGAGTCTGTCTATTCCAACATATTCTAAAATTTCAGATAATTTGGTAAATCACACCAAAAGTTATTCACATTAAGCTCTTTTTTGCAATCATAAAAACACATGGCTTAATGTGATAAGAGCTTAACGTACCAAAATGTGCCTAAACCTCAACCAATTGTCTTAAAACTTTGCACAGCCCAAGTTCTGCACTTCCCAAAGCTATCCTGTAGGTTTCATCGATTTTGGTCTCCCACGTGGAAAACTGGGGACATTAACCTCTTTTTTTGAGGCGCTTAATGTGGCTTAACGTACAAAAAAGAGCCTAGATGTGAACCAATTTCCCCCACACTTGGCACAATAGAAGAGTCTGTCTATTTTAACATATTCTGAAAATTTCAAATCATTTGGTAAATCACAACAAAAGTTATTCACATTAAGCTCTTTTTAGCAATCATAAAAACACGTAGCTTAATGTGAAAAGAGCTTAACGTACCAAAATGTGCCTTAACCTCAACCAATTGTCTTGAAACTTTGCACAGCCCAAGTTCTGAACTTCCCAAAGCTATCCTGGAGGTTTCATCGATTTTGGTCTCCCACGTGGAAAACTGGGGACATTAAGCTCTTTTTTGGGAAGCTTAATGTGGCTTAACGTACAAAAAAGAGCTTAGATGTGAACCAATTTCCCCCAAACGTAGCACTATAGAAGAGCCTATAAATTCCAACATATTCTGAAAATTTCAGATCATTTGGTGAATCACACCAAAAGTTATTAACATTAAGCGCTATTTTGCAATCATAAAAACGCATGGCTTAATGTGAAAAGAGCTTAACGTACCAAAATGTGCCTAAACCTCAACCAATTGTCTTGAAACTTTGCACAGCCCAAGTTCTGCACTTCCCAAAGCTATAATGGAGGTTTCATCGATTTTGGTCTCCCACGTGGAAAACTGCGGACATTAAGCTCTTTTTTTGGGGAGCTTAATGT
Source organism: Pelophylax lessonae (assembly GCF_965119305.1). Lineage (NCBI taxonomy): Eukaryota > Metazoa > Chordata > Amphibia > Anura > Ranidae > Pelophylax > Pelophylax lessonae. The sequence continues at coordinate 250,890,587 of NC_138774.1, forward strand.
GGCTTAACGTACAAAAAAGAGCTTAGATGTGAACCAATTTCCCCCAATCTTGGCACAATAGAAGAGTCTATCGATTCCAACATATTCTGAAAATTTCAGGTCATTTGATAAATTACACCAAAAGTTATTCACATTAAACTCTTTTTTGTACAATACTAAAATGTTTAATGTCCATAACTTAATGTGAAAAGAGCTTAACATACCAAAATGTGCCTAAACCTCAACCAATTGTCTTGAAACTTTGCACAGCCCAAGTTCTGCACTTCCCAAAGCTATCCTGTAGGTTTCATCGATTTTGGTCTCCCACGTGGAAAACTGGGGACATTAACCTCTTTTTTTGAGGCGCTTAATGTGGCTTAACGTACAAAAAAGAGCCTAGATGTGAACCAATTTCCCCCACACTTGGCACAATAGAAGAGTCTGTCTATTCCAACATATTCTGAAAATTTCAGATCATTTGGTAAATCACAACAAAAGTTATTCACATTAAGCTCTTTTTAGCAATCATAAAAACACGTAGCTTAATGTGAAAAGAGCTTAACGTACCAAAATGTGCCTAATGCCCCATACACACGTGCAGATTATCTGCAGACTTTTGTCTGCAGACTTACCAAAACCATATAATATGAGGTCAAACCTAAACACTTTCAATTTGTATGCAATCCGGCAGGCCCTTGCACTACATAGAAAAGGTAAGTCTGCAGACAAAAGTCTGCAGATAATCTGCACGTGTGTATGGGGCATTAACCTCAACCAATTGTCTTCAAACTTTGCACAGCCCAAGTTCTGAACTTCCCAAAGCTATCCTGGAGGTTTCATCGATTTTGGTCTCCCACGTGGAAAACTGGGGACATTAAGCTCTTTTTTGGGAAGCTTAATGTGGCTTAACGTACAAAAAAGAGCTTAGATGTGAACCAATTTCCCCCAAACTTAGCACTATAGAAGAGCCTATAAATTCCAACATATTCTGAAAATTTCAGATCATTTGGTGAATCACACCAAAAGTTATTAACATTAAGCGCTATTTTGCAATCATAAAAACGCATGGCTTAATGTGAAAAGAGCTTAACGTACCAAAATGTGCCTAAACCTCAACCAATTGTCTCGAAACTTTGCACAGCCCAAGTTCTGCACTTCCCAAAGCTATAATGGAGGTTTCATCGATTTTGGTCTCCCACGTGGAAAACTGCGGACATTAAGCTCTTTTTCTGGGGAGCTTAATGTGGCTTAACGTACAAAAAAGAGCTTAGATGTGAACCAATTTCCCCCAATCTTGGCACAATAGAAGAGTCTATCGATTCCAACATATTCTGAAAATTTCAGGTCATTTGATAAATTACACCAAAAGTTATTCACATTAAACTCTTTTTTGTACAATACTAAAATGTTTAATGTCCATAACTTAATGTGAAAAGAGCTTAACATACCAAAATGTGCCTAAACCTCAACCAATTGTCTTGAAACTTTGCACAGCCCAAGTTCTGCACTTCCCTAAGCTATCCTGGCGGTTTCATCAATTTTGGTCATCCACGTGGAAAACTGGGGACATTAAGCTCTTTTTTTGAGGCGCTTAATGTGGCTTAACGTACAAAAAAGAGCCTAGATGTGAGCCAATTTTCCCCAAACTTGGCACAATAGAAGAGTCCGTCTATTCCAACATATTCTGAAAATTTCAGATCATTTGGTAAATCACAACAAAAGTTATTCACATTAAGCTCTTTTTAGCAATCATAAAAACACGTGGCTTAATGTGAAAAGAGCTTAACATACCAAAATGTGCCTTAACCTCAACCAATTGTCTTGAAACTTTGCACAGCCCAAGTTCTGAACTTCCAAAGCTATCCTGGAGGTTTCATCGATTTTGGTCTCCCACGTGGAAAACTGGGGACATTAAGCTCTTTTTTTGGGGAGCTTAATGTGGCTTAACGTACAAAAAAGAGCTTAGATGTGAACCAATTTCCCCCAAACTTGGAACAATAGAAGAGTCTGTCTATTCCAACATATTCTGAAAATTTCAGATCATTTGGTAAATCACAACAAAAGTTATTCACATTAAGCTCTTTTTAGCAATCATAAAAACACGTAGCTTAATGTGAAAAGAGCTTATGTACCAAAATGTGCCTTAACCTCAACCAATTGTCTTGAAACTTTGCACAGCCCAAGTTCTGAACTTCCCAAAGCTATCCTGGAGGTTTCATCGATTTTGGTCTCCCACGTGGAAAACTGGGGACATTAAGCTCTTTGTTTGGGGTGCTTAATTTGGCTTAACGTACAAAAAAGAGCTTAGATGTGAACCAATTTCCCCCAAACTTAGCACAATAGAAGAGTCTGTCTATTCCAACATATTCTAAAATTTCAGATAATTTGGTAAATCACACCAAAAGTTATTCACATTAAGCTCTTTTTTGCAATCATAAAAACACGTGGCTTAATGTGAAAAGAGCTTAACGTACCAAAATGTGCCTAAACCTCAACCAATTGTCTTAAAACTTTGCACAGCCCAAGTTCTGCACTTCCCAAAGCTATCCTGTAGGTTTCATCGATTTTGGTCTCCCACGTGGAAAACTGGGGACATTAACCTCTTTTTTTGAGGCGCTTAATGTGGCTTAACGTACAAAAAAGAGCCTAGATGTGAACCAATTTCCCCCACACTTGGCACAATAGAAGAGTCTGTCTATTTTAACATATTCTGAAAATTTCAAATCATTTGGTAAATCACAACAAAAGTTATTCACATTAAGCTCTTTTTAGCAATCATAAAAACACGTAGCTTAATGTGAAAAGAGCTTAACGTACCAAAATGTGCCTTAACCTCAACCAATTGTCTTGAAACTTTGCACAGCCCAAGTTCTGAACTTCCCAAAGCTATCCTGGAGGTTTCATCGATTTTGGTCTCCCACGTGGAAAACTGGGGACATTAAGCTCTTTTTTGGGAAGCTTAATGTGGCTTAACGTACAAAAAAGAGCTTAGATGTGAACCAATTTCCCCCAAACTTAGCACTATAGAAGAGCCTATAAATTCCAACATATTCTGAAAATTTCAGATCATTTGGTGAATCACACCAAAAGTTATTAACATTAAGCGCTATTTTGCAATCATAAAAACGCATGGCTTAATGTGAAAAGAGCTTAACGTACCAAAATGTGCCTAAACCTCAACCAATTGTCTTGAAACTTTGCACAGCCCAAGTTCTGCACTTCCCAAAGCTATAATGGAGGTTTCATCGATTTTGGTCTCCCACGTGGAAAACTGCGGACATTAAGCTCTTTTTTTGGGGAGCTTAATGTGGCTTAACGTACAAAAAAGAGCTTAGATGTGAACCAATTTCCCCCAATCTTGGCACAATAGAAGAGTCTATCGATTCCAATATATTCTGAAAATTTCAGGTCATTTGATAAATTACACCAAAAGTTATTCACATTAAACTCTTTTTTGTACAATACTAAAATGTTTAATGTCCATAACTTAATGTGAAAAGAGCTTAACATACCAAAATGTGCCTAAACCTCAACCAATTGTCTTGAAACTTTGCACAGCCCAAGTTCTGCACTTCCCAAAGCTATCCTGTAGGTTTCATCGATTTTGGTCTCCCACGTGGAAAACTGGGGACATTAACCTCTTTTTTTGAGGCGCTTAATGTGGCTTAACGTACAAAAAAGAGCCTAGATGTGAACCAATTTCCCCCACACTTGGCACAATAGAAGAGTCTGTCTATTCCAACATATTCTGAAAATTTCAGATCATTTGGTAAATCACAACAAAAGTTATTCACATTAAGCTCTTTTTAGCAATCATAAAAACACATAGCTTAATGTGAAAAGAGCTTAACGTACCAAAATGTGCCTTAACCTCAACCAATTGTCTTGAAACTTTGCACAGCCCAAGTTCTGAACTTCCCAAAGCTATCCTGGAGGTTTCATCGATTTTGGTCTCCCAGGTGGAAAACTGGGGACATTAAGCTCTTTTTTGGGAAGCTTAATGTGGCTTAACGTACAAAAAAGAGCTTAGATGTGAACCAATTTCCCCCAAACTTGGCACAATAGAAGAGTCTATCTATTCCAACATATTCTGAAAATTTTAGATCATTTGGTAAATCACACCAAAAGTTATTCACATTAAGCTATTTTTTTACCATACTAAAACATTTAATGTCCACGGCTTAATGTAAAAAGAGCTTAAATGTACCAAAATGTGCCTTAACCTCAACCAATTGTCTTGAAACTTTGCACAGCCCAAGTTCTGCACTTCCCTAAGCTATCCTGGCGGTTTCATCGATTTAGGTCTCCCACATGGAAAACTGGGGACATTAAGCTCTTTTTTTGGGGAGCTTAATGTGGCTTAACGTACACAAAAGAGCCTAGATGCGAACCAATTTCCCCCAAACTTGGCACAATAGAAGAGTCTGTACATTCCAACATATTCTGAAAATTTCAGATCATTTGGTAAATCACAACAAAAGTTATTCACATTAAGCTCTTTTTAGCAATCATAAAAACACGTGGCTTAATGTGAAAAGAGCTTAACATACCAAAATGTGCCTATACCTCCACCAATTGTCTTGAAACTTTGCACAGCCCAAGTTCTGTACTTCCCTCAGCTATCCTGGAGGTTTCATCGATTTTGGTCTCCCACGTGGAAAACTGGGGACATTAAGCTCTTTTTTTGGGGGCGCTTAATGTGGCTTAACGTACAAAAAAGAGCCTAGATGTGAACCAATTTCCCCCAAACTTGGCACAATAGAAGAGTCTGTACATTCCAACATATTCTGAAAATTTCAGATCATTTGGTAAATCACAACAAACGTTATTCACATTAAGCTCTTTTTAGCAATCATAAAAACACGTGGCTTAATGTGAAAAGAGCTTAACGTACCAAAATGTGCCAAAACCTCAACCAATTGTCTTGAAACTTTGCACAGCCCAAGTTCTGCCCTTCCCAAAGCTATCCTGGAGGTTTCATCGATTTTGGTCTCCCACGTGGAAAACTGGGGACATTAAGCTCTTTTTTTGAGGCGCTTAATGTGGCTTAACGTACAAAAAAGAGCCTAGATGTGAACCAATTTCCCCCAAACTTGGCACAATAGAAGAGTCTGTACATTCCAACATATTCTGAAAATTTCAGATCATTTGGTAAATCACAACAAAAGTTATTCACATTAAGCTCTTTTTAGCAATCATAAAAACACATGGCTTAATGTGAAAAGAGCTTAACATACCAAAATGTGCCTATACCTCCACCAATTGTCTTGAAACTTTGCACAGCCCAAGTTCTGTACTTCCCTCAGCTATCCTGGAGGTTTCATCGATTTTGGTCTCCCACGTGGAAAACTGGGGACATTAAGCTCTTTTTTGGGAAGCCTAATGTTGCTTAACGTACAAAAAAGAGCTTAGATGTGAACCAATTTCCCCCAAACTTAGCACTATATCAGAGCCTATAAATTCCAACATATTCTGAAAATTTCAGATCATTTGGTGAATCACACCAAAAGTTATTAACATTAAGCTCTATTTTGCAATCATAAAAACGCATGGCTTAATGTGAAAAGAGCTTAACGTACCAAAATGTGCCTAAACCTCAACCAATTGTCTTGAAACTTTGCACAGCCCAAGTTCTGCACTTCCCAAAGCTATACTGGAGGTTTCATCGATTTTGGTCTCCCACGTGGAAAACTGGGGACTTTAAGCTCTTTTTTTTGGGAAGCATAATGTGGCTTAACGTACAAAAAAGAGCTTAGATGTGAACCAATTTCCCCCAAACTTGGCACAATAGAAGAGTCTATCTATTCCAACATATTCTGAAAATTTCAGATAATTTGGTAAATCACACCAAAAGTTATTCACATTAAGCTCTTTTTAGCAATCATAAAAACGCATGGCTTAATGTGAAAAGAGCTTAACGTACCAAAATGTGCCTAAACCTCAACCAATTGTCTTGAAACTTTGCACAGCCCAAGTTCTGCACTTCCCAAAGCTATCCTGGAGGTTTCATCGATTTTGGTCTCCCACATGGAAAACTGGGGACATTAAGCTCTTTTTTTTGAGGCGCTTAATGTGGCTTAACGTACAAAAAAGAGCCTAGATGTGAGCCAATTTAACCCAAACTTGGCACAATAGAAGAGCCTATCAATTCCAACATATTCTGAAAATTTCAGATAATTTGGTAAATCACACCAAAAGTTATTCACATTAAGCTCTATTTTGCAATCATAAAAATGCATGGCTTAATGTGAAAAGAGCTTAACGTACCAAAATGTGCCTAAACCTCAACCAATTGTCTTGAAACTTTGCACAGCCCAAGTTCTGCACTTCCCAAAGCTATCCTGGAGGTTTCATTGATTTTGGTCTCCCACGTGGAAAACTGGGGACATTAAGCTCTTTTTTGGGGAGCTTAATGTGGCTTAACGTACAAAAAAGAGCTTAGATGTGAACCAATTTCCCCCAAGCTTGGCACAATAGAAGAGTCTATCGATTCCAACATATTCTGAAAATTTCAGGTCATTTGATCAATTACACCAAAAGTTATTCACATTAAACTCTTTTTTGTACAATACTAAAATGTTTAATGTCCATAACTTAATGTGAAAAGAGCTTAACGTACCAAAATGTGCCTAAACCTCAACCAATTGTCTTGAAACTTTGCACAGCCCAAGTTCTGCACTTCCCTAAGCTATCCTGGCGGTTTCATCGATTTAGGTCTCCCACATGGAAAACTGGGGACATTAAGCTCTTTTTTTGGGAGCTTAATGTGGCTTAACGTACAAAAAAGAGCTTAGATGTGAACCAATTTCCCCCAATCTTGGCACAATAGAAGAGTCTGTCTATTCCAACATATTCTGAAAATTTCAGATCATTTGATAAATTACACCAAAAGTTATTCACATTAAACTCTTTTTTGTACAATACTAAAACGTTTAATGTCCATAGCTTAATGTGAAAAGAGCTTAACATACCAAAATGTTCCTAAACCTCAACCAATTGTCTTGAAACTTTGCACAGCCCAAGTTCTGCACTTCCCTAAGCTATCCTGGAGGTTTCATCGATTTAGGTCTCCCACATGGAAAACTGGGGACATTAAGCTCTTTTTTTGGGAGCTTAATGTGGCTTAACGTACAAAAAAGAGCTTAGATGTGAACCAATTTCCCCCAAACTTGGCACAATAGAGGAGTCTGTCTATTCCAACATATTCTAAAATTTCAGATAATTTGGTAAATCACACCAAAAGTTATTCACATTAAGCTCTTTTTTGCAATCATAAAAACACGTGGCTTAATGTGAAAAGAGCTTAACGTACCAAAATGTGCCTAAACCTCAACCAATTGTCTTGAAACTTTGCACAGCCCAAGTTCTGCACTTCCCAAAGCTATCTTGGAGGTTTCATCGATTTTGTTCTCCCACATGGAAAACTGGGGACATTAAGCTCTTTTTTTGAGGCGCTTAATGTGGCTTAACGTACAAAAAAGAGCCTAGATATGAGCCAATTTCCCCCAAACTTGGCACAATAGAAGAGTCTGTCTATTCCAACATATTCTGAAAATTTCAGATCATTTGGTAAATCACAACAAAAGTTATTCACACTAAGCTCTTTTTAGCAATCATAAAAACACGTAGCTTAATGTGAAAAGAGCTTATGTACCAAAATGTGCCTTAACCTCAACCAATTGTCTTGAAACTTTGCACAGCCCAAGTTCTGCACTTCCCAAAGCTATCCTGGAGGTTTCATCGATTTTGGTCTCCCACATGGAAAACTGGGGACATTAAGCTCTTTATTTGAGGCGCTTAATGTGGCTTAACGTACAAAAAAGAGCCTAGATATAAGCCAATTTCCCCCAAACTTGGCAAAATAGAAGAGTCTGTCTATTCCAACATATTCTGAAAATTTCAGATCATTTGGTAAATCACAACAAAAGTTATTCACATTAAGCTCTTTTTAGCAATCATAAAAACACGTAGCTTAATGTGAAAAGAGCTTATGTACCAAAATGTGCCTTAACCTCAACCAATTGTCTTGAAACTTTGCACAGCCCAAGTTCTGAACTTCCCAAAGCTATCCTGGAGGTTTCATCGATTTTGGTCTCCCACGTGGAAAACTGGGGACATTAAGCTCTTTGTTTGGGGTGCTTAATTTGGCTTAACGTACAAAAAAGAGCTTAGATGTGAACCAATTTCCCCCAAACTTAGCACAATAGAAGAGTCTGTCTATTCCAACATATTCTAAAATTTCAGATAATTTGGTAAATCACACCAAAAGTTATTCACATTAAGCTCTTTTTTGCAATCATAAAAACACATGGCTTAATGTGATAAGAGCTTAACGTACCAAAATGTGCCTAAACCTCAACCAATTGTCTTAAAACTTTGCACAGCCCAAGTTCTGCACTTCCCAAAGCTATCCTGTAGGTTTCATCGATTTTGGTCTCCCACGTGGAAAACTGGGGACATTAACCTCTTTTTTTGAGGCGCTTAATGTGGCTTAACGTACAAAAAAGAGCCTAGATGTGAACCAATTTCCCCCACACTTGGCACAATAGAAGAGTCTGTCTATTTTAACATATTCTGAAAATTTCAAATCATTTGGTAAATCACAACAAAAGTTATTCACATTAAGCTCTTTTTAGCAATCATAAAAACACGTAGCTTAATGTGAAAAGAGCTTAACGTACCAAAATGTGCCTTAACCTCAACCAATTGTCTTGAAACTTTGCACAGCCCAAGTTCTGAACTTCCCAAAGCTATCCTGGAGGTTTCATCGATTTTGGTCTCCCACGTGGAAAACTGGGGACATTAAGCTCTTTTTTGGGAAGCTTAATGTGGCTTAACGTACAAAAAAGAGCTTAGATGTGAACCAATTTCCCCCAAACGTAGCACTATAGAAGAGCCTATAAATTCCAACATATTCTGAAAATTTCAGATCATTTGGTGAATCACACCAAAAGTTATTAACATTAAGCGCTATTTTGCAATCATAAAAACGCATGGCTTAATGTGAAAAGAGCTTAACGTACCAAAATGTGCCTAAACCTCAACCAATTGTCTTGAAACTTTGCACAGCCCAAGTTCTGCACTTCCCAAAGCTATAATGGAGGTTTCATCGATTTTGGTCTCCCACGTGGAAAACTGCGGACATTAAGCTCTTTTTTTGGGGAGCTTAATGTGGCTTAACGTACAAAAAAGAGCTTAGATGTGAACCAATTTCCCCCAATCTTGGCACAATAGAAGAGTCTATCGATTCCAACATATTCTGAAAATTTCAGGTCATTTGATAAATTACACCAAAAGTTATTCACATTAAACTCTTTTTTGTACAATACTAAAATGTTTAATGTCCATAACTTAATGTGAAAAGAGCTTAACATACCAAAATGTGCCTAAACCTCAACCAATTGTCTTGAAACTTTGCACAGCCCAAGTTCTGCACTTCCCAAAGCTATCCTGTAGGTTTCATCGATTTTGGTCTCCCACGTGGAAAACTGGGGACATTAACCTCTTTTTTTGAGGCGCTTAATGTGGCTTAACGTACAAAAAAGAGCCTAGATGTGAACCAATTTCCCCCACACTTGGCACAATAGAAGAGTCTGTCTATTCCAACATATTCTGAAAATTTCAGATCATTTGGTAAATCACAACAAAAGTTATTCACATTAAGCTCTTTTTAGCAATCATAAAAACACGTAGCTTAATGTGAAAAGAGCTTAACGTACCAAAATGTGCCTAATGCCCCATACACACGTGCAGATTATCTGCAGACTTTTGTCTGCAGACTTACCAAAACCATATAATATGAGGTCAAACCTAAACACTTTCAATTTGTATGCAATCCGGCAGGCCCTTGCACTACATAGAAAAGGTAAGTCTGCAGACAAAAGTCTGCAGATAATCTGCACGTGTGTATGGGGCATTAACCTCAACCAATTGTCTTCAAACTTTGCACAGCCCAAGTTCTGAACTTCCCAAAGCTATCCTGGAGGTTTCATCGATTTTGGTCTCCCACGTGGAAAACTGGGGACATTAAGCTCTTTTTTGGGAAGCTTAATGTGGCTTAACGTACAAAAAAGAGCTTAGATGTGAACCAATTTCCCCCAAACTTAGCACTATAGAAGAGCCTATAAATTCCAACATATTCTGAAAATTTCAGATCATTTGGTGAATCACACCAAAAGTTATTAACATTAAGCGCTATTTTGCAATCATAAAAACGCATGGCTTAATGTGAAAAGAGCTTAACGTACCAAAATGTGCCTAAACCTCAACCAATTGTCTCGAAACTTTGCACAGCCCAAGTTCTGCACTTCCCAAAGCTATAATGGAGGTTTCATCGATTTTGGTCTCCCACGTGGAAAACTGCGGACATTAAGCTCTTTTTCTGGGGAGCTTAATGTGGCTTAACGTACAAAAAAGAGCTTAGATGTGAACCAATTTCCCCCAATCTTGGCACAATAGAAGAGTCTATCGATTCCAACATATTCTGAAAATTTCAGGTCATTTGATAAATTACACCAAAAGTTATTCACATTAAACTCTTTTTTGTACAATACTAAAATGTTTAATGTCCATAACTTAATGTGAAAAGAGCTTAACATACCAAAATGTGCCTAAACCTCAACCAATTGTCTTGAAACTTTGCACAGCCCAAGTTCTGCACTTCCCTAAGCTATCCTGGCGGTTTCATCAATTTTGGTCATCCACGTGGAAAACTGGGGACATTAAGCTCTTTTTTTGAGGCGCTTAATGTGGCTTAACGTACAAAAAAGAGCCTAGATGTGAGCCAATTTTCCCCAAACTTGGCACAATAGAAGAGTCCGTCTATTCCAACATATTCTGAAAATTTCAGATCATTTGGTAAATCACAACAAAAGTTATTCACATTAAGCTCTTTTTAGCAATCATAAAAACACGTGGCTTAATGTGAAAAGAGCTTAACATACCAAAATGTGCCTTAACCTCAACCAATTGTCTTGAAACTTTGCACAGCCCAAGTTCTGAACTTCCAAAGCTATCCTGGAGGTTTCATCGATTTTGGTCTCCCACGTGGAAAACTGGGGACATTAAGCTCTTTTTTTGGGGAGCTTAATGTGGCTTAACGTACAAAAAAGAGCTTAGATGTGAACCAATTTCCCCCAAACTTGGAACAATAGAAGAGTCTATCTATTCCAACATATTCTGAAAATTTCAGATCATTTGGTAAATCACACCAAAAGTTATTCACATTAAGCTATTTTTTTACCATACTAAAACATTTAATGTCCACGGCTTAATGTAAAAAGAGCTTAAATGTACCAAAATGTGCCTTAACCTCAACCAATTGTCTTGAAACTTTGCACAGCCCAAGTTCTGCACTTCCCTAAGCTATCCTGGCGGTTTCATCGATTTAGGTCTCCCACATGGAAAACTGGGGACATTAAGCTCTTTTTTTGGGGAGCTTAATGTGGCTTAACGTACACAAAAGAGCCTAGATGTGAACCAATTTCCCCCAAACTTGGCACAATAGAAGAGTCTGTACATTCCAACATATTCTGAAAATTTCAGATCATTTGGTAAATCACAACAAAAGTTATTCACATTAAGCTCTTTTTAGCAATCATAAAAACACGTGGCTTAATGTGAAAAGAGCTTAACATACCAAAATGTGCCTATACCTCCACCAATTGTCTTGAAACTTTGCACAGCCCAAGTTCTGTACTTCCCTCAGCTATCCTGGAGGTTTCATCGATTTTGGTCTCCCACGTGGAAAACTGGGGACATTAAGCTCTTTTTTTGGGGGCGCTTAATGTGGCTTAACGTACAAAAAAGAGCCTAGATGTGAACCAATTTCCCCCAAACTTGGCACAATAGAAGAGTCTGTACATTCCAACATATTCTGAAAATTTCAGATCATTTGGTAAATCACAACAAACGTTATTCACATTAAGCTCTTTTTAGCAATCATAAAAACACGTGGCTTAATGTGAAAAGAGCTTAACGTACCAAAATGTGCCAAAACCTCAACCAATTGTCTTGAAACTTTGCACAGCCCAAGTTCTGCACTTCCCAAAGCTATCCTGGAGGTTTCATCGATTTTGGTCTCCCACGTGGAAAACTGGGGACATTAAGCTCTTTTTTTGAGGCGCTTAATGTGGCTTAACGTACAAAAAAGAGCCTAGATGTGAACCAATTTCCCCCAAACTTGGCACAATAGAAGAGTCTATCTATTCCAACATATTCTGAAAATTTCAGATCATTTGGTAAATCACACCAAAAGTTATTCACATTAAGCTATTTTTTTACCATACTAAAACATTTAATGTCCACGGCTTAATGTAAAAAGAGCTTAAATGTACCAAAATGTGCCTTAACCTCAACCAATTGTCTTGAAACTTTGCACAGCCCAAGTTCTGCACTTCCCTAAGCTATCCTGGCGGTTTCATCGATTTAGGTCTCCCACATGGAAAACTGGGGACATTAAGCTCTTTTTTTGGGGAGCTTAATGTGGCTTAACGTACACAAAAGAGCCTAGATGTGAACCAATTTCCCCCAAACTTGGCACAATAGAAGAGTCTGTACATTCCAACATATTCTGAAAATTTCAGATCATTTGGTAAATCACAACAAAAGTTATTCACATTAAGCTCTTTTTAGCAATCATAAAAACACGTGGCTTAATGTGAAAAGAGCTTAACATACCAAAATGTGCCTATACCTCCACCAATTGTCTTGAAACTTTGCACAGCCCAAGTTCTGTACTTCCCTCAGCTATCCTGGAGGTTTCATCGATTTTGGTCTCCCACGTGGAAAACTGGGGACATTAAGCTCTTTTTTTGGGGGCGCTTAATGTGGCTTAACGTACAAAAAAGAGCCTAGATGTGAACCAATTTCCCCCAAACTTGGCACAATAGAAGAGTCTGTACATTCCAACATATTCTGAAAATTTCAGATCATTTGGTAAATCACAACAAACGTTATTCACATTAAGCTCTTTTTAGCAATCATAAAAACACGTGGCTTAATGTGAAAAGAGCTTAACGTACCAAAATGTGCCAAAACCTCAACCAATTGTCTTGAAACTTTGCACAGCCCAAGTTCTGCACTTCCCAAAGCTATCCTGGAGGTTTCATCGATTTTGGTCTCCCACGTGGAAAACTGGGGACATTAAGCTCTTTTTTTGAGGCGCTTAATGTGGCTTAACGTACAAAAAAGAGCCTAGATGTGAACCAATTTCCCCCAAACTTGGCACAATAGAAGAGTCTGTACATTCCAACATATTCTGAAAATTTCAGATCATTTGGTAAATAACAACAAAAGTTATTCACATTAAGCTCTTTTTAGCAATCATAAAAACACATGGCTTAATGTGAAAAGAGCTTAACATACCAAAATGTGCCTATACCTCCACCAATTGTCTTGAAACTTTGCACAGCCCAAGTTCTGTACTTCCCTCAGCTATCCTGGAGGTTTCATCGATTTTGGTCTCCCACGTGGAAAACTGGGGACATTAAGCTCTTTTTTGGGAAGCCTAATGTTGCTTAACGTACAAAAAAGAGCTTAGATGTGAACCAATTTCCCCCAAACTTAGCACTATATCAGAGCCTATAAATTCCAACATATTCTGAAAATTTCAGATCATTTGGTGAATCACACCAAAAGTTATTAACATTAAGCTCTATTTTGCAATCATAAAAACGCATGGCTTAATGTGAAAAGAGCTTAACGTACCAAAATGTGCCTAAACCTCAACCAATTGTCTTGAAACTTTGCACAGCCCAAGTTCTGCACTTCCCAAAGCTATACTGGAGGTTTCATCGATTTTGGTCTCCCACGTGGAAAACTGGGGACTTTAAGCTCTTTTTTTTGGGAAGCATAATGTGGCTTAACGTACAAAAAAGAGCTTAGATGTGAACCAATTTCCCCCAAACTTGGCACAATAGAAGAGTCTATCTATTCCAACATATTCTGAAAATTTCAGATAATTTGGTAAATCACACCAAAAGTTATTCACATTAAGCTCTTTTTAGCAATCATAAAAACGCATGGCTTAATGTGAAAAGAGCTTAACGTACCAAAATGTGCCTAAACCTCAACCAATTGTCTTGAAACTTTGCACAGCCCAAGTTCTGCACTTCCCAAAGCTATCCTGGAGGTTTCATCGATTTTGGTCTCCCACATGGAAAACTGGGGACATTAAGCTCTTTTTTTTGAGGCGCTTAATGTGGCTTAACGTACAAAAAAGAGCCTAGATGTGAGCCAATTTAACCCAAACTTGGCACAATAGAAGAGCCTATCAATTCCAACATATTCTGAAAATTTCAGATAATTTGGTAAATCACACCAAAAGTTATTCACATTAAGCTCTATTTTGCAATCATAAAAACGCATGGCTTAATGTGAAAAGAGCTTAACGTACCAAAATGTGCCTAAACCTCAACCAATTGTCTTGAAACTTTGCACAGCCCAAGTTCTGCACTTCCCAAAGCTATCCTGGAGGTTTCATTGATTTTGGTCTCCCACGTGGAAAACTGGGGACATTAAGCTCTTTTTTGGGGAGCTTAATGTGGCTTAACGTACAAAAAAGAGCTTAGATGTGAACCAATTTCCCCCAAACTTGGCACAATAGAAGAGTCTATCAATTGCAACATATTCTGAAAATTTCAGGTCATTTGATAAATTACACCAAAAGTTATTCACATTAAACTCTTTTTTGTACAATACTAAAACGTTTAATGTCCATAGCTTAATGTGAAAAGAGCTTAACATACCAAAATGTACCTAAACCTCAACCAATTGTCTTGAAACTTTGCACAGCCCAAGTTCTGCACTTCCCTAAGCTATCCTGGCGGTTTCATCGATTTAGGTCTCCCACATGGAAAACTGGGGACATTAAGCTCTTTTTTTGGGGAGCTTAATGTGGCTTAACGTATAAAAAAGAGCTTAGATGTGAACCAATTTCCCCCAAACTTGGCACAATAGAAGAGTCTGTCTATTTCAACATATTCTGAAAAGTTCAGATAATTTGGTAAATCACACCAAAAGTTATTCACATTAAGCTCTTTTTTGCAATCATAAAAACACGTGGCTTAATGTGAAAAGAGCTTAACGTACCAAAATGTGGCTAAACCTCAACCAATTGTCTTGAAACTTTGCACAGCCCAAGTTCTGCACTTCCCAAAGCTATCCTGGAGGTTTCATCGATTTTGGTCTCCCACGTGGAAAACTGGGGACATTAAGCTCTTTTTTGGGAAGCTTAATGTGGCTTAACGTACAAAAAAGAGCTTAGATGTGAACCAATTTCCCCCAAGCTTGGCACAATAGAAGAGTCTATCGATTCCAACATATTCTGAAAATTTCAGGTCATTTGATCAATTACACCAAAAGTTATTCACATTAAACTCTTTTTTGTACAATACTAAAATGTTTAATGTCCATAACTTAATGTGAAAAGAGCTTAACGTACCAAAATGTGCCTAAACCTCAACCAATTGTCTTGAAACTTTGCACAGCCCAAGTTCTGCACTTCCCTAAGCTATCCTGGCGGTTTCATCGATTTAGGTCTCCCACATGGAAAACTGGGGACATTAAGCTCTTTTTTTGGGAGCTTAATGTGGCTTAACGTACAAAAAAGAGCTTAGATGTGAACCAATTTCCCCCAATCTTGGCACAATAGAAGAGTCTGTCTATTCCAACCTATTCTGAAAATTTCAGATCATTTGATAAATTACACCAAAAGTTATTCACATTAAACTCTTTTTTGTACAATACTAAAACGTTTAATGTCCATAGCTTAATGTGAAAAGAGCTTAACATACCAAAATGTGCCTAAACCTCAACCAATTGTCTTGAAACTTTGCACAGCCCAAGTTCTGCACTTCCCTAAGCTATCCTGGTGGTTTCATCGATTTAGGTCTCCCACATGGAAAACTGGGGACATTAAGCTCTTTTTTTGGGAGCTTAATGTGGCTTAACGTACAAAAAAGAGCTTAGATGTGAACCAATTTCCCCCAAACTTGGCACAATAGAGGAGTCTGTCTATTCCAACATATTCTGAAAATTTCAGATCATTTGGTAAATCACAACAAAAGTTATTCACATTAAGCTCTTTTTTGCAATCATAAAAACACGTAGCTTAATGTGAAAAGAGCTTAACGTACCAAAATGTGCCTTAACCTCAACCAATTGTCTTGAAACTTTGCACAGCCCAAGTTCTGAACTTCCCAAAGCTATCCTGGAGGTTTCATCGATTTTGGTCTCCCACGTGGAAAACTGGGGACTTTAAGCTCTTTTTTTGGGAAGCATAATGTGGCTTAACGTACAAAAAAGAGCTTAGATGTGAACCAATTTCCCCCAAACTTGGCACAATAGAAGAGTCTATCTATTCCAACATATTCTGTAAATTTCAGATCATTTGGTAAATCACACCAAAAGTTATTCACATTAAGCTATTTTTTTACCATACTAAAACATTTAATATCTACGGCTTAATGTAAAAAGAGCTTAAATGTACCAAAATGTGCCTTAACCTCAACCAATTGTCTTGAAACTTTGCACAGCCCAAGTTCTGCACTTCCCTAAGCTATCCTGGCGGTTTCATCGATTTAGGTCTCCCACATGGAAAACTGGGGACATTAAGCTCTTTTTTTGGGAGCTTAATGTGGCTTAACGTACAAAAAAGAGCTTAGATGTGAACCAATTTCCCCCAATCTTGGCACAATAGAAGAGTCTGTCTATTCCAACATATTCTGAAAATTTCAGATCATTTGATAAATTACACCAAAAGTTATTCACATTAAACTCTTTTTTGTACAATACTAAAACGTTTAATGTCCATAGCTTAATGTGAAAAGAGCTTAACATACCAAAATGTGCCTAAACCTCAACCAATTGTCTTGAAACTTTGCACAGCCCAAGTTCTGCACTTCCCTAAGCTATCCTGGTGGTTTCATCGATTTAGGTCTCCCACATGGAAAACTGGGGACATTAAGCTCTTTTTTTGGGAGCTTAATGTGGCTTAACGTACAAAAAAGAGCCTAGATGTGAACCAATTTCCCCCAAACTTGGCACAATAGAAGAGTCTGTACATTCCAACATATTCTGAAAATTTCAGATCATTTGGTAAATCACAACAAAAGTTATTCACATTAAGCTCTTTTTAGCAATCATAAAAACACGTGGCTTAATGTGAAAAGAGCTTAACATACCAAAATGTGCCTTAACCTCAACCAATTGTCTTGAAACTTTGCACAGCCCAAGTTCTGTACTTCCCTCAGCTATCCTGGAGGTTTCATCGATTTTGGTCTCCCACGTGGAAAACTGGGGACATTAAGCTCTTTTTTTGGGGAGCTTAATGTGGCTTAACGTACAAAAAAGAGCCTAGATGTGAACCAATTTCCCCCAAACTTAGCACTATAGAAGAGCCTATAAATTCCAACATATTCTGAAAATTTCAGATCATTTGGTAAATCACACCAAAAGTTATTCACATTAAGCTATTTTTTTACCATACTAAAACATTTAATGTCCACGGCTTAATGTAAAAAGAGCTTAAATGTACCAAAATGTGCCTTAACCTCAACCAATTGTCTTGAAACTTTGCACAGCCCAAGTTCTGCACTTCCCTAAGCTATCCTGGCGGTTTCATCGATTTAGGTCTCCCACATGGAAAACTGGGGACATTAAGCTCTTTTTTTGGGGAGCTTAATGTGGCTTAACGTACACAAAAGAGCCTAGATGTGAACCAATTTCCCCCAAACTTGGCACAATAGAAGAGTCTGTACATTCCAACATATTCTGAAAATTTCAGATCATTTGGTTAATCACAACAAAAGTTATTCACATTAAGCTCTTTTTAGCAATCATAAAAACACGTGGCTTAATGTGAAAAGAGCTTAACATACCAAAATGTGCCTATACCTCCACCAATTGTCTTGAAACTTTGCACAGCCCAAGTTCTGTACTTCCCTCAGCTATCCTGGAGGTTTCATCGATTTTGGTCTCCCACGTGGAAAACTGGGGACATTAAGCTCTTTTTTTGGGGGCGCTTAATGTGGCTTAACGTACAAAAAAGAGCTTAGATGTGAACCAATTTCCCCCAAACTTGGCACAATAGAAGAGTCTGTCCATTCCAACATATTCTGAAAATTTCAGATCATTTGGTAAATCACAACAAACGTTATTCACATTAAGCTCTTTTTAGCAATCATAAAAACACGTGGCTTAATGTGAAAAGAGCTTAACGTACCAAAATGTGCCAAAACCTCAACCAATTGTCTTGAAACTTTGCACAGCCCAAGTTCTGCACTTCCCAAAGCTATCCTGGAGGTTTCATCGATTTTGGTCTCCCACGTGGAAAACTGGGGACTTTAAGCTCTTTTTTTGGGAAGCATAATGTGGCTTAACGTACAAAAAAGAGCTTAGATGTGAACCAATTTCCCCCAAACTTGGCACAATAGAAGAGTCTATCTATTCCAACATATTCTGTAAATTTCAGATCATTTGGTAAATCACACCAAAAGTTATTCACATTAAGCTATTTTTTTACCATACTAAAACATTTAATATCTACGGCTTAATGTAAAAAGAGCTTAAATGTACCAAAATGTGCCTTAACCTCAACCAATTGTCTTGAAACTTTGCACAGCCCAAGTTCTGCACTTCCCTAAGCTATCCTGGCGGTTTCATCGATTTAGGTCTCCCACATGGAAAACTGGGGACATTAAGCTCTTTTTTTGGGAGCTTAATGTGGCTTAACGTACAAAAAAGAGCTTAGATGTGAACCAATTTCCCCCAATCTTGGCACAATAGAAGAGTCTGTCTATTCCAACATATTCTGAAAATTTCAGATCATTTGATAAATTACACCAAAAGTTATTCACATTAAACTCTTTTTTGTACAATACTAAAACGTTTAATGTCCATAGCTTAATGTGAAAAGAGCTTAACATACCAAAATGTGCCTAAACCTCAACCAATTGTCTTGAAACTTTGCACAGCCCAAGTTCTGCACTTCCCTAAGCTATCCTGGCGGTTTCATCGATTTAGGTCTCCCACATGGAAAACTGGGGACATTAAGCTCTTTTTTTGGGGAGCTTAATGTGGCTTAACGTACAAAAAAGAGCCTAGATGTGAACCAATTTCCCCCAAACCTGGCACAATAGAAGAGTCTGTACATTCCAAAATATTCTGAAAATTTCAGATCATTTGGTAAATCACAACAAAAGTTATTCACATTAAGCTCTTTTTAGCAATCATAAAAACACGTGGCTTAATGTGAAAAGAGCTTAACATACCAAAATGTGCCTTAACCTCAACCAATTGTCTTGAAACTTTGCACAGCCCAAGTTCTGTACTTCCCTCAGCTATCCTGGAGGTTTCATCGATTTTGGTCTCCCACGTGGAAAACTGGGGACATTAAGCTCTTTTTTTGGGGAGCTTAATGTGGCTTAACGTACAAAAAAGAGCCTAGATGTAAACCAATTTCCCCCAAACTTAGCACTATAGAAGAGCCTATAAATTCCAACATATTCTGAAAATTTCAGATCATTTGGTAAATCACACCAAAAGTTATTCACATTAAGCTATTTTTTTACCATACTAAAACATTTAATGTCCACGGCTTAATGTAAAAAGAGCTTAAATGTACCAAAATGTGCCTTAACCTCAACCAATTGTCTTGAAACTTTGCACAGCCCAAGTTCTGCACTTCCCTAAGCTATCCTGGCGGTTTCATCGATTTAGGTCTCCCACATGGAAAACTGGGGACATTAAGCTCTTTTTTTGGGGAGCTTAATGTGGCTTAACGTACACAAAAGAGCCTAGATGTGAACCAATTTCCCCCAAACTTGGCACAATAGAAGAGTCTGTACATTCCAACATATTCTGAAAATTTCAGATCATTTGGTAAATCACAACAAAAGTTATTCACATTAAGCTCTTTTTAGCAATCATAAAAACACGTGGCTTAATGTGAAAAGAGCTTAACATACCAAAATGTGCCTATACCTCCACCAATTGTCTTGAAACTTTGCACAGCCCAAGTTCTGTACTTCCCTCAGCTATCCTGGAGGTTTCATCGATTTTGGTCTCCCACGTGGAAAACTGGGGACATTAAGCTCTTTTTTTGGGGGCGCTTAATGTGGCTTAACGTACAAAAAAGAGCCTAGATGTGAACCAATTTCCCCCAAACTTGGCACAATAGAAGAGTCTGTCCATTCCAACATATTCTGAAAATTTCAGATCATTTGGTAAATCACAACAAACGTTATTCACATTAAGCTCTTTTTAGCAATCATAAAAACACGTGGCTTAATGTGAAAAGAGCTTAACGTACCAAAATGTGCCAAAACCTCAACCAATTGTCTTGAAACTTTGCACAGCCCAAGTTCTGCACTTCCCAAAGCTATCCTGGAGGTTTCATCGATTTTGGTCTCCCACGTGGAAAACTGGGGACATTAAGCTCTTTTTTTGAGGCGCTTAATGTGGCTTAACGTACAAAAAAGAGCCTAGATGTGAACCAATTTCCCCCAAACTTGGCACAATAGAAGAGTCTATCTATTCCAACATATTCTGAAAATTTCAGATCATTTGGTAAATCACACCAAAAGTTATTCACATTAAGCTATTTTTTTACCATACTAAAACATTTAATGTCCACGGCTTAATGTAAAAAGAGCTTAAATGTACCAAAATGTGCCTTAACCTCAACCAATTGTCTTGAAACTTTGCACAGCCCAAGTTCTGCACTTCCCTAAGCTATCCTGGCGGTTTCATCGATTTAGGTCTCCCACATGGAAAACTGGGGACATTAAGCTCTTTTTTTGGGGAGCTTAATGTGGCTTAACGTACACAAAAGAGCCTAGATGTGAACCAATTTCCCCCAAACTTGGCACAATAGAAGAGTCTGTACATTCCAACATATTCTGAAAATTTCAGATCATTTGGTAAATCACAACAAAAGTTATTCACATTAAGCTCTTTTTAGCAATCATAAAAACACGTGGCTTAATGTGAAAAGAGCTTAACATACCAAAATGTGCCTATACCTCCACCAATTGTCTTGAAACTTTGCACAGCCCAAGTTCTGTACTTCCCTCAGCTATCCTGGAGGTTTCATCGATTTTGGTCTCCCACGTGGAAAACTGGGGACATTAAGCTCTTTTTTTGGGGGCGCTTAATGTGGCTTAACGTACAAAAAAGAGCCTAGATGTGAACCAATTTCCCCCAAACTTGGCACAATAGAAGAGTCTGTACATTCCAACATATTCTGAAAATTTCAGATCATTTGGTAAATCACAACAAACGTTATTCACATTAAGCTCTTTTTAGCAATCATAAAAACACGTGGCTTAATGTGAAAAGAGCTTAACGTACCAAAATGTGCCAAAACCTCAACCAATTGTCTTGAAACTTTGCACAGCCCAAGTTCTGCACTTCCCAAAGCTATCCTGGAGGTTTCATCGATTTTGGTCTCCCACGTGGAAAACTGGGGACATTAAGCTCTTTTTTTGAGGTGCTTAATGTGGCTTAACGTACAAAAAAGAGCCTAGATGTGAACCAATTTCCCCCAAACTTGGCACAATAGAAGAGTCTGTACATTCCAACATATTCTGAAAATTTCAGATCATTTGGTAAATAACAACAAAAGTTATTCACATTAAGCTCTTTTTAGCAATCATAAAAACACATGGCTTAATGTGAAAAGAGCTTAACATACCAAAATGTGCCTATACCTCCACCAATTGTCTTGAAACTTTGCACAGCCCAAGTTCTGTACTTCCCTCAGCTATCCTGGAGGTTTCATCGATTTTGGTCTCCCACGTGGAAAACTGGGGACATTAAGCTCTTTTTTGGGAAGCCTAATGTTGCTTAACGTACAAAAAAGAGCTTAGATGTGAACCAATTTCCCCCAAACTTAGCACTATATCAGAGCCTATAAATTCCAACATATTCTGAAAATTTCAGATCATTTGGTGAATCACACCAAAAGTTATTAACATTAAGCTCTATTTTGCAATCATAAAAACGCATGGCTTAATGTGAAAAGAGCTTAACGTACCAAAATGTGCCTAAACCTCAACCAATTGTCTTGAAACTTTGCACAGCCCAAGTTCTGCACTTCCCAAAGCTATACTGGAGGTTTCATCGATTTTGGTCTCCCACGTAGAAAACTGGGGACTTTAAGCTCTTTTTTTTGGGAAGCATAATGTGGCTTAACGTACAAAAAAGAGCTTAGATGTGAACCAATTTCCCCCAAACTTGGCACAATAGAAGAGTCTATCTATTCCAACATATTCTGAAAATTTCAGATAATTTGGTAAATCACACCAAAAGTTATTCACATTAAGCTCTTTTTAGCAATCATAAAAACGCATGGCTTAATGTGAAAAGAGCTTAACGTACCAAAATGTGCCTAAACCTCAACCAATTGTCTTGAAACTTTGCACAGCCCAAGTTCTGCACTTCCCAAAGCTATCCTGGAGGTTTCATCGATTTTGGTCTCCCACGTGGAAAACTGGGGACATTAAGCTCTTTTTTGGGGAGCTTAATGTGGCTTAACGTACAAAAAAGAGCTTAGATGTGAACCAATTTCCCCCAAACTTGGCACAATAGAAGAGTCTATCAATTGCAACATATTCTGAAAATTTCAGGTCATTTGATAAATTACACCAAAAGTTATTCACATTAAACTCTTTTTTGTACAATACTAAAACGTTTAATGTCCATAGCTTAATGTGAAAAGAGCTTAACATACCAAAATGTACCTAAACCTCAACCAATTGTCTTGAAACTTTGCACAGCCCAAGTTCTGCACTTCCCTAAGCTATCCTGGCGGTTTCATCGATTTAGGTCTCCCACATGGAAAACTGGGGACATTAAGCTCTTTTTTTGGGGAGCTTAATGTGGCTTAACGTATAAAAAAGAGCTTAGATGTGAACCAATTTCCCCCAAACTTGGCACAATAGAAGAGTCTGTCTATTTCAACATATTCTGAAAATTTCAGATAATTTGGTAAATCACACCAAAAGTTATTCACATTAAGCTCTTTTTTGCAATCATAAAAACACGTGGCTTAATGTGAAAAGAGCTTAACGTACCAAAATGTGGCTAAACCTCAACCAATTGTCTTGAAACTTTGCACAGCCCAAGTTCTGCACTTCCCAAAGCTATCCTGGAGGTTTCATCGATTTTGGTCTCCCACGTGGAAAACTGGGGACATTAAGCTCTTTTTTGGGAAGCTTAATGTGGCTTAACGTACAAAAAAGAGCTTAGATGTGAACCAATTTCCCCCAAGCTTGGCACAATAGAAGAGTCTATCGATTCCAACATATTCTGAAAATTTCAGGTCATTTGATCAATTACACCAAAAGTTATTCACATTAAACTCTTTTTTGTACAATACTAAAATGTTTAATGTCCATAACTTAATGTGAAAAGAGCTTAACGTACCAAAATGTGCCTAAACCTCAACCAATTGTCTTGAAACTTTGCACAGCCCAAGTTCTGCACTTCCCTAAGCTATCCTGGCGGTTTCATCGATTTAGGTCTCCCACATGGAAAACTGGGGACATTAAGCTCTTTTTTTGGGAGCTTAATGTGGCTTAATGTACAAAAAAGAGCTTAGATGTGAACCAATTTCCCCCAAACTTGGCACAATAGAAGAGTCTATCAATTCCAACATATTCTGAAAATTTCAGGTCATTTGATAAATTACACCAAAAGTTATTCACATTAAACTCTTTTTTGTACAATACTAAAACGTTTAATGTCCATAGCTTAATGTGAAAAGAGCTTAACATACCAAAATGTGCCTAAACCTCAACCAATTGTCTTGAAACTTTGCACAGCCCAAGTTCTGCACTTCCCTAAGCTATCCTGGCGGTTTCATCGATTTAGGTCTCCCACATGGAAAACTGGGGACATTAAGCTCTTTTTTATGGGGAGCTTAATGTGGCTTAACGTACAAAAAAGAGCTTAGATGTGAACCAATTTCCCCCAAACTTGGCACAATAGAAGAGTCTGTCTATTTCAACATATTCTGAAAATTTCAGATAATTTGGAAAATCACACCAAAAGTTATTCACATTAAGCTCTTTTTTGCAATCATAAAAACACGTGGCTTAATGTGAAAAGAGCTTAACGTACCAAAATGTGCCTATACCTCCACCAATTGTCTTGAAACTTTGCACAGCCCAAGTTCTGTACTTCCCTCAGCTATCCTGGAGGTTTCATCGATTTTGGTCTCCCACGTGGAAAACTGGGGACATTAAGCTCTTTTTTGGGAAGCCTAATGTTGCTTAACGTACAAAAAAGAGCTTAGATGTGAACCAATTTCCCCCAAACTTAGCACTATATCAGAGCCTATAAATTCCAACATATTCTGAAAATTTCAGATCATTTGGTGAATCACACCAAAAGTTATTAACATTAAGCTCTATTTTGCAATCATAAAAACGCATGGCTTAATGTGAAAAGAGCTTAACGTACCAAAATGTGCCTAAACCTCAACCAATTGTCTTGAAACTTTGCACAGCCCAAGTTCTGCACTTCCCAAAGCTATCCTGGAGGTTTCATCGATTTTGGTCTCCCACGTGGAAAACTGGGGACATTAAGCTCTTTTTTGGGAAGCTTAATGTGGCTTAACGTACAAAAAAGAGCTTAGATGTGAACCAATTTCCCCCAAGCTTGGCACAATAGAAGAGTCTATCGATTCCAACATATTCTGAAAATTTCAGGTCATTTGATCAATTACACCAAAAGTTATTCACATTAAACTCTTTTTTGTACAATACTAAAATGTTTAATGTCCATAACTTAATGTGAAAAGAGCTTAACGTACCAAAATGTGCCTAAACCTCAACCAATTGTCTTGAAACTTTGCACAGCCCAAGTTCTGCACTTCCCTAAGCTATCCTGGTGGTTTCATCGATTTAGGTCTCCCACATGGAAAACTGGGGACATTAAGCTCTTTTTTTGGGAGCTTAATGTGGCTTAACGTACAAAAAAAGAGCTTAGATGTGAACCAATTTCCCCCAAACTTGGCACAATAGAAGAGTCTGTCTATTCCAACATATTCTGAAAATTTCAGATCATTTGGTAAATCACACCAAAAGTTATTCACATTAAGCTATTTTTTTACCATACTAAAACATTTAATGTCCACGGCTTAATGTAAAAAGAGCTTAAATGTACCAAAATGTGCCTTAACCTCAACCAATTGTCTTGAAACTTTGCACAGCCCAAGTTCTGCACTTCCATAAGCTATCCTGGTGGTTTCATCGATTTAGGTCTCCCACATGGAAAACTGGGGACATTAAGCTCTTTTTTTGGAGCTTAATGTGGCTTAACGTACAAAAAAAGAGCTTAGATGTGAACCAATTTCCCCCAAACTTGGCACAATAGAAGAGTCTGTCTATTCCAACATATTCTGAAAATTTCAGATCATTTGGTAAATCACAACAAAAGTTATTCACATTAAGCTCTTTTTAGCAATCATAAAAACACGTAGCTTAATGTGAAAAGAGCTTAACGTACCAAAATGTGCCTTAACCTCAACCAATTGTCTTGAAACTTTGCACAGCCCAAGTTCTGAACTTCCCAAAGCTATCCTGGAGGTTTTATCGATTTTGGTCTCCCACGTGGAAAACTGGGGACATTAAGCTCTTTTTTAGGGAGCTTAATGTGGCTTAACGTACAAAAAAGAGCCTAGATGTGAACCAATTTCCCCCAAACTTGGCACAATAGAAGAGTCTATCTATTCCAACATATTCTGAAAATTTCAGATAATTTGGTAAATCACACCAAAAGTTATTCACATTAAGCTCTTTTTAGCAATCATAAAAACGCATGGCTTAATGTGAAAAGAGCTTAACGTACCAAAATGTGCCTAAACCTCAACCAATTGTCTTGAAACTTTGCACAGCCCAAGTTCTGCACTTCCCAAAGCTATCCTGGAGGTTTCATCGATTTTGGTCTCCCACATGGAAAACTGGGGACATTAAGCTCTTTTTTTGAGGCGCTTAATGTGGCTTAACGTACAAAAAAGAGCCTAGATGTGAGCCAATTTCCCCCAAACTTGGCACAATAGAAGAGTCTATCTATTCCAACATATTCTGAAAATTTTAGATAATTTGGTAAATCACACCAAAAGTTATTCACATTAAGCTCTATTTTCCAATCATAAAAACGCATGGCTTAATGTGAAAAGAGCTTAACGTACCAAAATGTGCCTAAACCTCAACCAATTGTCTTGAAACTGTGCACAGCCCAAGTTCTGCACTTCCCAAAGCTATCCTGGAGGTTTCATCGATTTTGGTCTCCCACGTGGAAAACTGGGGACATTAAGCTCTTTTTTGGGGAGCTTAATGTGGCTTAACGTACAAAAAAGAGCTTAGATGTGAACCAATTTCCCCCAAACTTGGCACAATAGAAAAGTCTATCGATTCCAACATATTCTGAAAATTTCAGGTCATTTGATAAATTACACCAAAAGTTATTCACATTAAACTCTTTTTTGTACAATACTGAAACGTTTAATGTCCATAGCTTAATGTGAAAAGAGCTTAACGTACCAAAATGTGCCTAAACCTCAACCAATTGTCTTGAAACTTTGCACAGCCCAAGTTCTGTACTTCCCTCAGCTATCCTGGAGGTTTCATCGATTTTGGTCTCCCACGTGGAAAACTGGGGACATTAAGCTCTTTTTTTGAGGCGCTTAATGTGGCTTAACGTACAAAAAAGAGCCTAGATGTGAACCAATTTCCCCCAAACTTGGCACAATAGAAGAGTCTATTCCAACATATTCTGAAAATTTCAGATCATTTGGTAAATCACACCAAAAGTTATTCACATTAAGCTCTTTTTAGCAATCATAAAAACGCATGGCTTAATGTGAAAAGAGCTTAACGTACCAAAATGTGCCTTAACCTCAACCAATTGTCTTGAAACTTTGCACAGCCCAAGTTCTGAACTTCCCAAGGCTATCCTGGAGGTTTCATCGATTTTGGTCTCCCACGTGGAAAACTGGGGACATTAAGCTCTTTTTTGGGAGCTTAATGTGGCTTAACATACAAAAAAGAGCTTAGATGTGAACCAATTTCCCCCAAACTTGGCACAATAGAAGAGTCTATCTATTCCAACATATTCTGAAAATTTCAGATAATTTGGTAAATCACACCATAAGTTATTCACATTAAGCTCTTTTTTGCAATCATAAAAACGCATGGCTTAATGTGAAAAGAGCTTAACGTACCAAAATGTGCCTAAACCTCAACCATTTGTCTTGAAACTTTGCACAGCCCAAGTTCTGCACTTCCCAAAGCGTCCAGCATTGTGCACTGAGCACCCATGCACTAGCGACAATCGAGTCCCCAACACAGGATCCAATATCCATCGCTCCCCAGGCTGTTCCCCGTGAAGGCGTCCGGCTGATCGGCTCTACAGGAAGTGACGACCGGGAGGACACCTCTGACCCGGAAGTCAATCTCCGCAGCCGCCGGCTAAGCCACATGGAGGGGTAGAACGCCGACGGGTTAGAGTGACAACTACAGGCTCACTGGACCTGGGGGACCGTGCCACCAAATACCGCTATCCATCCTCCCTCTCTAAATGGCCAAAACACTGGCATACCAAGAAGCTTATGCTAAGGTAAACCTATGATTCGTTGATTCCGTTTACTTGGACGGTGAGATTTTATTTGCATCAACTATCGACTTCAGGTATATTGACTGTTCACTTTAAATCTATTTTGAATTTCATCTAATGATGACCGCGGTTCTTACCTATCTTTAATACCAAGGACTGTCCTTACCTCGATGATCTAATTCTGAATTTTCCACAGACCATCAAGTTCACATCGTTCAATACCTCCTAAACTTTGGGGAATTATCCACCGCAATCAAATCTAATTCTGATCAATCCTGTTGGCAGTTAATTGCAGATTAATAGGCTGGAAGTCCTTTATGCCACCAATATCTTCCTTATGAGATATCTCATTATATTCAGTTTACCATTCTGGTGAATCCCAGCCAGGTTTTGTTCATTATAATTGTTAGAGGGGTACTTTATAACTTCTGAGGTCCTCACACTGTACCTTACGTATTATCCAGCCTACCAGGTATGCTGGTTTGCGCACGGTCCAAGTGTTTAAGATTGAATGGTATGTTCCAATATGCATGGGTGCCCAATTATTGATTTTAATTTTTGTTGTTTTTGTGTCACCATGGTTTACCACCTTACTGTCTGCTTCTGTCTTGAATTCACATTTTAAGGCATACGTGCCTAATAAATTTATACTTTTTTATATTAAAACACGTCTGTGGTGCCCTTATTTGGCGGTTGGGCTATTGAGTAACAGTGCACATCTGTATTCTCATGGTCTCCCAACCTCTTGTCTTTGGTTTTTCGATATCTATGCTTATGCCAACGGTCACCATACAGATCAGGGTAATACAGTAGAGGTCTGCCATGCATTATTGATGTGGTGTTCATTATAATGTAGTGAACCTCCCTGAGCCCTCTATAGAACACTATTTTCTGTTTTTTCTTTTATACTTCCCAAAGCTATCCTGGAGGTTTCATCGATTTTGGTCTCCCAGGTGGAAAACTGGGGACATTAAGCTCTTTTTTTGAGGCGCTTAATGTGGCTTAACGTACAAAAAAAGAGCCTAGATGTGAGCCAATTTCCCCCAAACTTGGCAAAATAGAAGAGTCTGTCTATTCCAACATATTCTGAAAATTTCAGGTCATTTGATAAATTACACCAAAAGTTATTCACATTAAACTCTTTTTTGTACAATACTAAAACGTTTAATGTCCATTGCTTAATGTGAAAAGAGCTTAACATACCAAAATGTGCCTAAACCTCAACCAATTGTCTTGAAACTTTGCACAGCCCAAGTTCTGCACTTCCCAAAGCTATCCTGGAGGTTTCATCGATTTTGGTCTCCCACGTGGAAAACTGGGGACATTAAGCTCTTTTTTGGGGAGCTTAATGTGGCTTAACGTACAAAAAAAGAGCTTAGATGTGAACCAATTTCCCCCAAACTTGGCACAATAGAAGAGCCTATAAATTCCAACATATTCTGAAAATTTCAGATCATTTGGTAAATCACAACAAAAGTTATTCACATTAAGCTATTTTTAGCAATCATAAAAACACGTGGCTTAATATGAAAAGAGCTTAACGTACCAAAATGTGCCTAAACCTCAACCAATTGTCTTGAAACTTTGCACAGCCCAAGTTCTGCACTCCCCTCAGCTATTCTGGAGGTTTCATCGATTTTGGTCTCCCACGTGGAAAACTGGGGACATTAAGCTCTTTTTTTGGGGAGCTTAATGTGGCTTAACGTACAAAAAAGAGCTTAGATGTGAACCAATTTCCCCCAAACTTGGCACAATAGAAGAGTTTATCAAATCCAACATATTCTAAAAAATGTCAGATCATTTGGTAAATCACACCAAAAGTTATTCACATTAAGCTCTATTTTACAATCATAAAAACGCATGGCTTAATGTGAAAAGAGCTTAACGTACCAAAATGTGCCTAAACCTCATCCAATTGTCTTGAAACTTTGCACAGCCCAAGTTCTGCACTTCCCAAAGCTATCCTGGAGGTTTCATCGATTTTGGTCTCCAACACGGAAAACTGGGGACATTAAGCTCTTTTTTGGGGAGCTTAATGTGGCTTAACATACAAAAAAGAGCTTAGATGTGAACCAATTTCCCCCAAACTTGGCACAATAGAAGACTCTGTCTATTCCAACATATTCTAAAAAGTTTCAGATCATTTGGTAAATCACACCAAAAGTTATTCACATTAAGCTCTTTTTTGCAATCATAAAAACACGTGGCTTAATGTGAAAAGAGCTTAACGTACCAAAATGTGCCTAAACCTCAACCAATTGTCTTGAAACTTTGCACAGCCCAAGTTCTGCACCTCCCAAAGCTATCCTGGAGGTTTCATCGATTTTGGTCTCCCACGTGGAAAACTGGGGACATTAAGCTCTTTTTTTGAGGCGCTTAATGTGGCTTAACGTACAAAAAAGAGCTTAGATGTGAGCCAATTTCCCCCAAACTTGGCACAATAGAAGAGTCTATCGATTCCAACATATTCTAATATTTTTAGGTCATTTGATAAATTACACCAAAAGTTATTCACATTAAACTATTTTTGTACAATACTAAAACGTTTAATGTCCATAGCTTAATGTGAAAAGAGCTTAACGTACCAAAATGTGCCTAAACCTCAACCAATTGTCTTGAAACTTTGCACAGCCCAAGTTCTGCACTTCCCAAAGCTATCCTGGAGGTTTCATCGATTTTGGTCTCCCACGTGGAAAACTGGGGACATTAAGCTCTTTTTTTGAGGCGCTTAATGTGGCTTAACGTACAAAAAAGAGCTTAGATGTGAACCAATTTCCCCCAAACTTGGCACAATAGAAGAGTCTGTCTATTCCAACATATTCTGAAAATTTCAGATCATTTGGTAAATCACAACAAAAGTTATTCACATTAAGCTCTTTTTAGCAATCATAAAAACACGTGGCTTAATGTGAAAAGAGCTTAACGTACCAAAATGTGCCTAAACCTCCACCAATTGTCTTGAAACTTTGCACAGCCCAAGTTCTGCACTTCCCTCAGCTATCCTGGAGGTTTCATCGATTTTGGTCTCCCACGTGGAAAACTGGGGACATTAAGCTCTTTTTTTGGGAAGCATAATGTGGCTTAACGTACAAAAAAGAGCTTAGATGTGAACCAATTTCCCCCAAACTTGGCACAATAGAAGAGTTTATCAAATCCAACATATTCTAAAAAATGTCAGATCATTTGGTAAATCACACCAAAAGTTATTCACATTAAGCTCTTTTTTGCAATCATAAAAACACGTGGCTTAATGTGAAAAGAGCTTAACGTACCAAAATGTGCCTAAACCTCAACCAATTGTCTTGAAACTTTGCACAGCCCAAGTTCTGCACTTCCCAAAGCTATCCTGGAGGTTTAATCGATTTTGGTCTCCCACGTGGAAAACTGGGGACATTAAGCTCTTTTTTTGAGGCGCTTAATGTGGCTTAACGTACAAAAAAGAGCTTAGATGTGAACCAATTTCACCCAAACTTGGCACAATAGAAGAGTCTGTCTATTCCAACATATTCTGAAAATTTCAGATCATTTGGTAAATCACAACAAAAGTTATTCACATTAAGCTCTTTTTAGCAATCATAAAAACACGTGGCTTAATGTACCAAAATGTGCCTAAACCTCCACCAATTGTCTTGAAACTTTGCACAGCCCAAGTTCTGCACTTCCCTCAGCTATTCTGGAGGTTTCATCGATTTTGATTCTCCCACGTGGAAAACTGGGGACATTAAGCTCTTTTTTTGGGGAGCTTAATGTGGCTTAACGTACAAAAAAGAGCTTAGATGTGAACCAATTTTCCCCAAACTTGGCACAATAGAAGAGTCTATCGATTCCAACATATTCTAATATTTTTAGGTCATTTGATAAATTACACCAAAAGTTATTCACATTAAACTATTTTTTGTACAATACTAAAACGTTTAATGTACATAGCTTAATGTGAAAAGAGCTTAACGTACCAAAATGTGCCTAAACCTCCACCAATTGTCTTGAAACTTTGCACAGCCCAAGTTCTGCACTTCCCTCAGCTATCCTGGAGGTTTCATCGATTTTGGTCTCCCACGTGGAAAACTGGGGACATTAAGCTCTTTTTTTGGGAAGCATAATGTGGCTTAACGTACAAAAAAGAGCTTAGATGTGAACCAATTTCCCCCAAACTTGGCACAATAGAAGAGTTTATCAAATCCAACATATTCTAAAAAATGTCAGATCATTTGGTAAATCACACCAAAAGTTATTCACATTTAGCTCTTTTTTGCAATCATAAAAACACGTGGCTTAATGTGAAAAGAGCTTAACGTACCAAAATGTGCCTAAACCTCAACCAATTGTCTTGAAACTTTGCACAGCCCAAGTTCTGCACTTCCCAAAGCTATCCTGGAGGTTTCATCGATTTTGGTCTCCCACGTGGAAAACTGGGGACATTAAGCTCTTTTTTGGGGAGCTTAATGTGGCTTAACGTACAAAAAAGAGCATAGATGTAAACCATTTTCCCCCAAACTTGGCACAATAGAAGAGTCTGTCTATTCCAAATTATTCAAAAAATTTCAGATCATTTGGTAAATCACAACAAAAGTTATTCACATTAAGCTCTTTTTAGCAATCATAAAAACACGTGGCTTAATGTACCAAAATGTGCCTAAACCTCCACCAATTGTCTTGAAACTTTGCACAGCCCAAGTTCTGCACTTCCCTCAGCTATTCTGGAGGTTTCATCGATTTTGATTCTCCCACGTGGAAAACTGGGGACATTAAGCTCTTTTTTTGGGGAGCTTAATGTGGCTTAACGTACAAAAAAGAGCTTAGATGTGAACCAATTTCCCCCAAACTTGGCACAATAGAAGAGTTTATCAAATCCAACATATTCTAAAAAATGTCAGATCATTTGGTAAATCACACCAAAAGTTATTTACATTAAGCTCTTTTTTGCAATCATAAAAACACGTGGCTTAATGTGAAAAGAGCTTAACGTACCAAAATGTACCTAAACCTCAACCAATTGTCTTGAAACTTTGCACAGCCCAAGTTCTGCACTTCCCAAAGCTATCCTGGAGGTTTCATCGATTTTGGTCTCCCACGTGGAAAACTGGGGACATTAAGCTCTTTTTTTGAGGCGCTTAATGTGGCTTAGCGTACAAAAAAGAGCTTAGATGTGAACCAATTTCCCCCAAACTTGGCACAATAGAAGAGTCTGTCTATTCCAACATATTCTGAAAATTTCAGATCATTTGGTAAATCACAACAAAAGTTATTCACATTAAGCTCTTTTTAGCAATCATAAAAACACGTGGCTTAATGTGAAAAGAGCTTAACGTACCAAAATGTGCCTAAACCTCCACCAATTGTCTTGAAACTTTGCACAGCCCAAGTTCTGCACTTCCCTCAGCTATCCTGGAGGTTTCATCGATTTTGGTCTCCCACGTGAAAAACTGGGGACATTAAGCTCTTTTTTTGGGAAGCATAATGTGGCTTAACGTACAAAAAAGAGCTTAGATGTGAACCAATTTCCCCCAAACTTGGCACAATAGAAGAGTTTATCAAATCCAACATATTCTAAAAAATGTCAGATCATTTGGTAAATCACACCAAAAGTTATTCACATTAAGCTCTTTTTTGCAATCATAAAAACACGTGGCTTAATGTGAAAAGAGCTTAACGTACCAAAATGTGCCTAAACCTCAACCAATTGTCTTGAAACTTTGCACAGCCCAAGTTCTGCACTTCCCAAAGCTATCCTGGAGGTTTCATCGATTTTGGTCTCCCACGTGGAAAACTGGGGACATTAAGCTCTTTTTTTGAGGCGCTTAATGTGGCTTAACGTACAAAAAAGAGCTTAGATGTGAACCAATTTCCCCCAAACTTGGCACATTAGAAGAGTCTGTCTATTCCAACATATTCTGAAAATTTCAGATCATTTGGTAAATCACAACAAAAGTTATTCACATTAAGCTCTTTTTAGCAATCATAAAAACACGTGGCTTAATGTGAAAAGAGCTTAACGTACCAAAATGTGCCTAAACCTCCACCAATTGTCTTGAAACTTTGCACAGCCCAAGTTCTGCACTTCCCTCAGCTATCCTGGAGGTTTCATCGATTTTGGTCTCCCACGTGGAAAACTGGGGACATTAAGCTCTTTTTTTGGGAAGCATAATGTGGCTTAACGTACAAAAAAGAGCTTAGATGTGAACCAATTTCCCCCAAACTTGGCACAATAGAAGAGTTTATCAAATCCAACATATTCTAAAAAATGTCAGATCATTTGGTAAATGACACCAAAAGTTATTCACATTAAGCTCTTTTTTGCAATCATAAAAACACGTGGCTTAATGTGAAAAGAGCTTAACGTACCAAAATGTGCCTAAACCTCAACCAATTGTCTTGAAACTTTGCACAGCCCAAGTTCTGCACTTCCCAAAGCTATCCTGGAGGTTTAATCGATTTTGGTCTCCCACGTGGAAAACTGGGGACATTAAGCTCTTTTTTTGAGGCGCTTAATGTGGCTTAACGTACAAAAAAGAGCTTAGATGTGAACCAATTTCACCCAAACTTGGCACAATAGAAGAGTCTGTCTATTCCAACATATTCTGAAAATTTCAGATCATTTGGTAAATCACAACAAAAGTTATTCACATTAAGCTCTTTTTAGCAATCATAAAAACACGTGGCTTAATGTACCAAAATGTGCCTAAACCTCCACCAATTGTCTTGAAACTTTGCACAGCCCAAGTTCTGCACTTCCCTCAGCTATTCTGGAGGTTTCATCGATTTTGATTCTCCCACGTGGAAAACTGGGGACATTAAGCTCTTTTTTTGGGAAGCATAATGTGGCTTAACGTACAAAAAAGAGCTTAGATGTGAACCAATTTCCCCCAAACTTGGCACAATAGAAGAGTTTATCAAATCCAACATATTCTAAAAAATGTCAGATCATTTGGTAAATCACACCAAAAGTTATTCACATTTAGCTCTTTTTTGCAATCATAAAAACACGTGGCTTAATGTGAAAAGAGCTTAACGTACCAAAATGTGCCTAAACCTCAACCAATTGTCTTGAAACTTTGCACAGCCCAAGTTCTGCACTTCCCAAAGCTATCCTGGAGGTTTCATCGATTTTGGTCTCCCACGTGGAAAACTGGGGACATTAAGCTCTTTTTTGGGGAGCTTAATGTGGCTTAACGTACAAAAAAGAGCATAGATGTAAACCATTTTCCCCCAAACTTGGCACAATAGAAGAGTCTGTCTATTCCAAATTATTCAAAAAATTTCAGATCATTTGGTAAATCACAACAAAAGTTATTCACATTAAGCTCTTTTTAGCAATCATAAAAACACGTGGCTTAATGTACCAAAATGTGCCTAAACCTCCACCAATTGTCTTGAAACTTTGCACAGCCCAAGTTCTGCACTTCCCTCAGCTATTCTGGAGGTTTCATCGATTTTGATTCTCCCACGTGGAAAACTGGGGACATTAAGCTCTTTTTTTGGGGAGCTTAATGTGGCTTAACGTACAAAAAAGAGCTTAGATGTGAACCAATTTCCCCCAAACTTGGCACAATAGAAGAGTTTATCAAATCCAACATATTCTAAAAAATGTCAGATCATTTGGTAAATCACACCAAAAGTTATTTACATTAAGCTCTTTTTTGCAATCATAAAAACACGTGGCTTAATGTGAAAAGAGCTTAACGTACCAAAATGTACCTAAACCTCAACCAATTGTCTTGAAACTTTGCACAGCCCAAGTTCTGCACTTCCCAAAGCTATCCTGGAGGTTTCATCGATTTTGGTCTCCCACGTGGAAAACTGGGGACATTAAGCTCTTTTTTTGAGGCGCTTAATGTGGCTTAGCGTACAAAAAAGAGCTTAGATGTGAACCAATTTCCCCCAAACTTGGCACAATAGAAGAGTCTGTCTATTCCAACATATTCTGAAAATTTCAGATCATTTGGTAAATCACAACAAAAGTTATTCACATTAAGCTCTTTTTAGCAATCATAAAAACACGTGGCTTAATGTGAAAAGAGCTTAACGTACCAAAATGTGCCTAAACCTCCACCAATTGTCTTGAAACTTTGCACAGCCCAAGTTCTGCACTTCCCTCAGCTATCCTGGAGGTTTCATCGATTTTGGTCTCCCACGTGAAAAACTGGGGACATTAAGCTCTTTTTTTGGGAAGCATAATGTGGCTTAACGTACAAAAAAGAGCTTAGATGTGAACCAATTTCCCCCAAACTTGGCACAATAGAAGAGTTTATCAAATCCAACATATTCTAAAAAATGTCAGATCATTTGGTAAATCACACCAAAAGTTATTCACATTAAGCTCTTTTTTGCAATCATAAAAACACGTGGCTTAATGTGAAAAGAGTTTAACGTACCAAAATGTGCCTAAACCTCAACCAATTGTCTTGAAACTTTGCACAGCCCAAGTTCTGCACTTCCCAAAGCTATCCTGGAGGTTTCATCGATTTTGGTCTCCCACGTGGAAAACTGGGGACATTAAGCTCTTTTTTTGAGGCGCTTAATGTGGCTTAACGTACAAAAAAGAGCCTAGATGTGAGCCAATTTCCCCCAAACTTGGCACAATAGAAGAGTCTGTCTATTCCAAATTATTCTAAAAATTTCAGATCATTTGGTAAATCACAACAAAAGTTATTCACATTAAGCTCTTTTTAGCAATCATAAAAACACGTGGCTTAATGTGAAAAGAGCTTAACGTACCAAAATGTGCCTAAACCTCCACCAATTGTCTTGAAACTTTGCACAGCCCAAGTTCTGCACTTCCCTCAGCTATTCTGGAGGTTTCATCGATTTTGGTCTCCCACGTGGAAAACTGGGGACATTAAGCTCTTTTTTTGGGGAGCTTAATGTGGCTTAACGTACAAAAAAGAGCTAGATGTGAACCAATTTCCCCCAAACTTGGCACAATAGAAGAGTCTATCGATTCCAACATATTCTGAAAATTTCAGATCATTTGGTAAATCACACCAAATGTTATTCACATTAAACTCTTTTTTGCAATCATAAAAACACGTGGCTTAATGTGAAAAGAGCTTAATGTACCATAATGTGCCTAAACCTCAACCAATTTTCTTGAAACTTTGCACAGCCCAAGTTCTGCACTTCCCAAAGCTATCCTGGCGGTTTCATCGATTTAGGTCTCCCACATGGAAAACTGGGGACATTAAGCTCTTCTATGGGGAGCTTAATTTGGCTTAAGGTACAAAAAAGAGCTTAGATCAGGCATGTCCAACCAGCGGCCTGGGGGCCACATAAGGCCCAGAACCCCAGGCAGTGCGGCCCACTGCCCCCTGACAATTTTTTTTTTGCTGGGGAGGAAGGAAGTCGGGTCCATGCCAGGGTGACCGGCGGGAGTAGAGGACATGACAAGGTAACCCATGGGAGAAATTGACTTCCATGCCAGGGTGACCGGCGGGGCAGAAGTCGGCTTCCATGTCAGGGTGACCGGCGGGGTAGAAGTCGTCATCCAAGCCAGGTTAACCGACCGGAGTAGAGGACATGACTAGGTAACCCATGGGAGAAGTTGACTTCCATGCCAGGGTGACCGGTGGGGCAGAAGTAGGCTTCCATGTCAGGATGACCGGCGGGTGGGAAGAGCTTTGAGCCATGCAGGGTGTTTGAGAAGTGCAGAACTTGGGCTGTGCAAAGTTTCAAGACAATTGGTTGCGTTAAGCCACATTAAGCTCCCCAAGAAAAGAGCTTAATGTCCCCAGTTTTCCATATGGGAGACCTAAATCGATGAAACCGCCAGGATAGCTTAGGGAAGTGCAGAACTTGGGCTGTGCAAAGTTTCAAGACAATTGGTTGAGGTTTAGGCACATTTTGGTACGTTAAGTTCTGTTCACATTAAGCCATGCGTTTTTATGATTGCAAAAAAGAGCTTAATGTGAATAACTTTTGGTGTGATTTACCAAATGATCTGAAATTTTCAGAATATGTTGGAATTGATAGGCTCTTCTATAGTGCCAAGTTTGGGGGAAATTGGTTCACATCTAAGCTCTTTTTTGTACGTTAAGCCACATTAAGCTCCCAAAAAAAGAGCTTAATGTCCCCAGTTTTCCGTGTGGGAGACCAAAATCAATGAAACCTCCAGGATAGCTTTGGGAAGTGGAGAACTTGGGCTGTGCAAAGTTTCAAGACAATTGGTTGAGGTTTAGGCACATTTTGGTACATTAAGCTCTTTTCACATTAAGCCACGTGTTTTTATGATTGCAAAAAAGAGCTTAACCACTTCCATACAGAGCAGTTAGACACCCTTCCTGCCCAGACCAATTTTCAGCTTTCAGCACTCTCACACTTTGAATGACAATTGCTCAGTCATGCTACACTGTAACCAAACAAAATTTTTATCATTTTTTTCACACAAATAGAGCTTTCTTTTGGTGGTATTTGATCACAACTGGGGTTTTTTTTTCATGATATATGCAAAAAAAGAGCAAAAATTTTGAAAAAAAACACTTTTTTTAGTTTCAATTATAAAATTTTGCAAAAAAATTAATTTTTCTTCATACATTTGGGCCAAAATGTATACTGCTACATGTCTCTGGTAAAATTAACCCAAATTAGTGTATATTATTTAGTCTGTGTGAAAGTTATTGAGTCTAGAAGCTATGGTACCAATTACTGAAAATTGATCACACCAGATGTACTGACTGCCTATCTCCTTTCTTGAGGCCCTGAAATGTCAGGACAGTACAAATACCGCCCAAATGACCCCTTTTTGTAAAGTAGACAGTCCAAGGTATTTAGTAAGAGGCATGGTGGGTTTTTTGAAGTTGTAATTTTTTCCCACAATTCTTAGGAAAATGAAGAAATTTTTTTTTCTTTTTTTCCCACAAAGTTGTCAATTTATAAGCTATTTCTAACACATAGCATGTACACAGCAAAAATTACACCCAAAAATACATTCTGCTACTCCTTCCGAGTATGGTGATACCACATGTGTGAGACTTTTACACAGCCTGGCCACAAAAAGAGACTCCACGTCCAAGAAGCACCTTCGGGCGTTCTAGGAGCATAAATACACATAAAACTTTCTTACTACCTATCACACTTTTCAAGGCCCTAGAGCACCAATACAATGGAAAAGTCCACAAAATGACCCCATTTTGGAAAGCAAACACTCCAACGTATATTCTATGAGGCATTATGGGTCGTTTGAACGTGTCATTTTTTTCCACAAGTTTTTGGAAAATGTGGGAAACAAATGAAAACCTTTTTCTTTTTACACAAAGTTGTCAATTTATAGGATATTTCTAACACAGCATGTAAATAGCAAAAATTACACCCCAAAATACATTCTGCCACTCCTCCTGAGTATGGCAATACCACATGTGTGAGACTTTTTCACAGCCTAGCCATATAGAGGGGCCTAACAGCCAAGGAGCATCATCATGCATCCTAGCCACTTGCCTAGGCCTATTTTTGACATTTGGTGTTTACAAGCTAAAATCAGTTGTTTTGCTAGAAAACTGCTTAGAACCCCCAAACATTATATATATTTTTTAGCAGAGACCCTAGAGAATAAAATGGAGATTATTGCAATATTTTTTATCACACCGTATTTGCGCAGCGGTCTTCCAAACGCAATTTTTTTGGAAAAAATTCACTTTTTTTAATTAAAAAATAAGAAACCAGTAAAGTTAGCCCAATTTTTTTCCATAATGTGAAAGATAATGTTACGCCGAGTAAATAGATACCCAACATGTCATGTTTCAAAATTGCGCACGCTCATGGAATGGCGACAAACTTTGGTACTTAAAAATCCCCATAGGCGACAATTTAAAAATTTCTACAGGTTGCCATCTTTGAGTTACAGAGGAGGTCTAGGGCTAAAATTATTCCCCTTGCTCTAACGATCGCGGCGAAACCTCACATGTGTGGTTTGAACACAGTTTACATATGTGGGCGAGGTTTCTGTATGCGTTCGCTTCTGCGCGCGAGCTCACGGGGACAGGGCGCTTTAATTTTTTTTTTTTACTATTTATTTTATTTATTATTTTTTATTTTTACACCGTTTAAAAAAAAAAATTGATCATTTTTATTTCTATTAAAAGGAATGTAAACATTCTTCGTAATAGAAATAGGCACGACAGGACCTCTTTTTTGTGAGATCTGGGATCAAAAAGTCCTCAGATCTCACAAGTACACTAAAAGATAGTAAAAAAAAAAAAATTATTATATAAAATGAAAAAAAAAGGACCTTTAAACCGGTTGCTAGGCAACAACATTTTCCGTAGCTCCGGTCCTCCAAGACCATAGAGTAAAGTGAGGGCAAGCTTGCCCTCACTCGACATCCTGTCTGTGAGGATCTGGGACCGGATCGTTTTCCCCGCTGCCGGCGGGTCCAGTAAGCGGGGAAAAGGACCGGAATGTGGCGGGAGGGGGGGGGGCGCCTCTTCCGCCATCCCGGAAGGGTGATCCCACAGTGAATCCGCCGCTGGGACCACCCTTATCGGAAAGCCAACCGTCCACCGTTTAAAAAAATACCAGGGTTATGGCAGCTATCTGCTGCCATAACACCGGTATTTAGGTTTAAACGGAGGACGTATATAAACCTTTTTGGACTTGGACATGGTGGCTGTATGAAGGGTGACAGGTACTCGGGTACTTTGTTGGGCAGGTGACAGGTACTCTGGTACTGATGAGCAGGTGGCAGGTACTCGGGTACTCCGATAGGCAGGTGACAGGTACTCGGGTACTCTGATGGGCAGGTGACAGGCAGGTGATAGGTACTGATGAGTAGTACTGATACTGATAGGTAATACTGTACTGATGGGTACTGATGATCAGTACTGATATGTGATAGGTACTGATGAGTACTGATGAGTAGTGATGGGTACTTATGAGCAGGCGGCAAGTACTCGGGTACTTCAGGCATCAGGTACTCTGATGAGCAGGTGGAAGGTACTCGGGTACTCTGATGGGTAGGTGACAGGTACTCAGGTACTCTGATGACGGGTACTCTGTTGACAGGTACTCAAAGTACCCAAGTACCTGTCATCAGAGTACCCGAGTACCCGTCATCAGAGTACCCGAGTACCTGTCATCAGAGTACCCGAGTACCCATCATCAGAGTACCCGAGTACCTGTCATCAGAGTACCCGAGTACCTGTCATCAGAGTACCCGAGTACCCGTCATCAGAGTACCTGAGTACCCATCATCAGAGTACCTGAGTACCCGTCATCAGAGTACCCGAGTACCTGTCATCAGGGTACCCGAGTACCCGTCATCAGAGTACCCGAGTACCGGTCATCAGAGTACCCGAGTACCTGTCATCAGAGTACCCGAGTACCTGTCATCAGAGTACCCGAGTACCTGTGATCTGAGTACCTGATGGGCTGGTGACAGGTACTCGGGTACTTTAATGGGCTAGTGACAGGTGCTCTTTATTGGGGGGGGCAATCAGTGTGTTTGGGGTGTACTGTAATTGGTAACTAGCTGTTACCACACTCTCTTCCTCACACAGGATCAGTGTGTGAGGAGGAGAACACGGTGACAGCTAGTTACCGTGTTCTCTGTTGACATTTGTGACCGGCTGTGATTGGACACAGCCGGTCACGTGGTAAAGAGCCAATTTCATTGGCTCTTTACCTAGATTGGGGATCGACTCTGTCCGAGGGACGAGCCTCGTCCCCGATCGCTGCTCTGCGTGCCCCCGGGGGCGCGCATTGCAGAGAGAACGAGCGGCTCGTGCTGGAGCCGCTCATGTGATCGGATGTGATTGACACAGCCGATCACATGGTAAACAGCCAATTTCTATTGGCTGTTTACCTTGATCAGGGATGGGCTATGTCCGAGGGACGAGCCTCACCCCCGATCACCGCGCTGCGCGCCCCCGGGGGACGAGCAGTAGAGGGGAGATCCGGGCAACGTCTTATGATGGCGGCCCAGATCCTTACAACCACTTTACATGACTCGGTATGGAAGTGGTTAATGTGAATAACTTTTGGTGTGATTTACCAAATGATCTGAAATTTTTAGAATATGTTGGAATAAACAGGCTCTTCTATTTTGCCAAGTTTGGGGGAAATTGGTTCACATCTAGGCTCTTTTTTTGTACGTTAAGCCACATTAAGCTCCCAAAAAAAGAGCTTAATGTCCCCATTTTTCCACGTGGGAGACCAAAATCGATGAAACCGCCAGGATAGCTTTGGGACGTGCAGAACTTGGTCTGTGCAAAGTTTCAAGACAATTGATTGAGGTTTAGGTACATTTTGGTACGTTAAGCTCTTTTCACATTAAGCCACGTGTTTTTATGATTGCTAAAAAGAGCTTAATGTGAATAACTTTTGGTGTAATTTATCAAATCACCTGAAATTTCCAGAATATGTTGGAATCGATAGACTCTTCTATTGTGCCAAGTTTGGGGGAAATTGGTTCACATCTAAGCTCTTTTTTGTACGTTAAGCCACATTAAGCGCCTCAAAAAAAGAGCTTAATGTCCCCAGTTTTCCACGTGGGAGACCAAAATCGATGAAACCTCCAGGATAGCTTTGGGAAGTGCAGAACTTGGGCTGTGCAAAGTTTCAAGACAATTGGTTGAGGTTTAGGCACATTTTGGTACGTTAAGCTCTTTTCACATTAAGCTATGGACATTAAACGTTTTAGTATTGTACAAAAAGAGCTTAATGTGAATAACTTTTGGTGTAATTTATCAAATCACCTGAAATTACGTTAAGCTCTTTTCACATTAAGCCATGCGTTTTTATGATTGCAAAAAAGAGCTTAACCACTTTCCCACCGGAGGATTTTGCAGCTTAAAGACCAGACCCCTTTTTTCAACTTGGCACTTCGTGACTTTAACTGATAATTGCTCGGTCATGCAATGCTGTACCTAAACGAAATTTACGTCCTTTTTTTCCCACAAACAGAGCTTTCTTTTGGTGGTATTTGATCGCCTCTGCGCTTTTTATTTTTTGCGATATTAATAAAAAAAGAGCAAAAATTTTGCAAAAAAATGACATTTTCAACTTTGTCTTTTAAAAAATATCCAATATACTCAATTTATGTCATTTTTTTGCCAAAATATATTTAGCTACATGTCTTTCACAAAAAAAAAAAATCAATGAGCGTATTTTTATTGGTTTGCGCAAAAGTTATAGCGTCTACAAACTATGGTGTAAAAAGTGAAATTTACGCAGCTTTAATTTCTGACTGCCAATCTCATTTCATGAAGTGCTAAAATGGCGGGGCAGTACAAAACCCCCCCCAAACTACCACTTTTTGGAAAGTAGACATCCTAAGGAATATCCTGACAGGCATGTTGAGCTCATTGAATATTTCATTTTTTTGTCACAGGTGTTTGAAAAATGACTAAAAAAATTTTTTTTTTTTACACAAAGTTGTCATTGAAATGATATATTGCTCACACATGCCATGGGTATATGTGTAATTACACCCCAAAATATATTCTGCTGCTTCTCCTGAGTACAGAGATACCACATATGTGGGACTTTTTGGGAGCCTAGCTGTGTAGGGGTCCCCAAAAACAAATCACCACCATCAGAATTTCAAAGGGCGTACATTTTTCATTGCATTTTCTCACTACCTCTAACGGTTTAGGAGGCCCTGAAATGTCAAGATACCACAAAACCCCCCCAAATGACCCCATTTTGGAAAGTAGACACCCCAAGCTGTTTGCTGAGAGGCATGGTGAGTCCATGGAATATTTTATATTTTGCCACAAGTTTTGGGAAAATTACAATTTTTTTTTTATTTTTTTTTTTTTACACAACGTTGTCACTAAAAGATACATTTCTCACACGACATGGGTATATGTGGAATGACACCCCAAAATACATTCTGCTGCTTCTCCTGAGTATGGGGATACCCCATGTGTGAGACTTTTTGGGAGCCTAGCTGTGTACAGGACCGCAAAAGCCAATCAACACTCTCAGGTTTTCTAATGGCGTAAATTGTTCATGTCATCTCTGCACTACCTGTCACAGTTTCGGAGGCCCTAAAATTCCAAGATAGCACAAAACCCCCCCAAATGACCCCATTTTGGAAAGTAGACACCCCAAGCTATTTGCTGAGAGGCATGGTGAGTCCATGGAATATTTTATATTTTGCCACAAGTTCCGGGAAATATATATATATATATATATATATATATATATATATATATATATATATATATATTTTTTTTTTTACACAAAGTTGTCAGTAAATGATATATTGCTCACACATGCCATGGGTATATGTGAACTGACACCCCAAAATACATTCTCCTGCTTCTCCTGAGTATAGGGATACCCCATGTGTGAGACTTTTTTGCAGTCTAGCCGAGTACAGGTCCCCGAAAACCAGTCCCCGCTTTCAGGCTTTCCAAGGGCGTAAATTGTTGATTTCACTCCTGACTACCTATCACAGTTTCGGAGGCCCTAAAATTCCAAGATAGCACAAAACCCCCCCAAATGACCCCATTTTGGAAAGTAGACACCCCAAGCTATTTGCTGAGAGGCATGGTGAGTCCATGGAATATTTTATATTTTGCCACAAGTTCTGGGAAATATATATATATATATATATATTTTTTTTTTACACAAAGTTGTCAGTAAATGATAT
Organism: Pelophylax lessonae; assembly: GCF_965119305.1. NCBI lineage: Eukaryota > Metazoa > Chordata > Amphibia > Anura > Ranidae > Pelophylax > Pelophylax lessonae. The sequence goes on from NC_138774.1 coordinate 250,934,772, forward strand.
ATTGCTCACACATGCCATGGGTATATGTGAACTGACACCCCAAAATACATTCTGCTGCTTCTCCTGAGTACAGGGATACCCCATGTGTGAGACTTTTTTGCAGTCTAGCCGAGTACAGGACCCCGAAAACCAACCTCCACTTTCAGGCTTTCCAAGGGCGTAAATTGTTGATTTCACTCCTGACTACCTATCACAGTTTTGGAGGCCATGAAATGCCAAGACAGCACAACCGCCCCCCCCCAAATGACCCCTTTTCGGACACCCTGAGCTATTTGCAGAGAGGCATGTTGAGTATTTTGCAGATCTCACTTTTTGTCACAAAGCTTTGGAAATTGAAAAAAGAGGAAAAAAAATGCATTTTCCTGTTTTTTCTTCATTTTCCAAAAAAAATGAGAGCTGCAAAATACTCACCATGCCTCTCAGCAAATAGATTGGAGTGTCTACTTTGCAAAATGGGGTCATTTGGGGGGGGGGGGTTTGTGCCATCTTGGCTTTTTATGGACTTCAAAAGTGTGATAGGTAGTAAGGAGTGAGATCAACAATTTACGCCCTTGGAAAGCCAAAAGGTGCGCATTGGTTTTCCGGGTCCTGTACGCGGCTAGACTGGCAAAAAGTCTCACACATGGGGTATCATTGTACTCAGGAGAAGCAGCAGAATGTATTTTGGGGTGTCATTTCACATAAACCCATGGCATGTGTGAGCAATATATCATTTACTGACAAAAAAACCAAAAAAATAAAAAATAAAAATTTTCCCGAAACTTGTGGCAAAATATAAACTATTCCATAGACTCACCATGCTTCTCAGCCAGTAGCTTGGAGTGTCTATAGTTCATAGACACCTAACATGACATGCTTTAAAAATTGCGCATGCCTGCGCAGCGGCAAAAACATACGTACATTTTTAAAAACATTTAAAAGTCTCTACAGGTTACCACTTTAGACTTACAGAGGAGGTCTACTGCAAGAATTACTGCACTCGATCTGGCGATCGCGGCGATACCTCACATGCATGCTGCAATTGTGGTTTACATATGACACTAGACCACCGCTTGCGTGCGCCATTGCGCGCAAGCACCGGGGGAAAGGGGGGGGCTCAATTTTTTTTTTCTTCTTTTTTATGTTATTTTGACACCTTTCCTTTAATTTTTTTTAAAATCATTTTTATTGTTATCACAGTGAATTTAAATATCCCCTATGATAGCAATCTGTGGTGACAGGTACTCTTTTTAAAAAAAATTGGGGTCTTTTAGACTCTAGATCTCTCCTCTGACCTTAACGCATCTGACCACACCAAAATTGGTGTGATAAAATACTTTCCCAATTTCCCAATGGCCCTGCTTATTTCTGGCGAAACAGAAGTCATGAAATGCTCGTAGCCTCCGGCATCTTAGGCCATAGAGATGATTGGAGCCATTCTCATCTCCAATTAGCTCTATGGTTAGACAATTGAACCACCGGCTGCACTCTCGGGTTAACCGGTGGGACAGGAGAGCCCGAGAAAAACCACGGAAGGCTGCGGAAGGCGGCGGTGGGGGGGGGGAGGCCCCTCCCACTGCATGTAAAAGCAGTCTAGCGGCCAATTACCTGCTAGGATTGCTTTTACATGTAAGCCGACCGCTGGCTGTAAAAAAACGATACCAAGATGATGCCTAAATCTGCAGGCATCATCCTGGTATAACCACTCAAAGTCCAGCAACGTACCAGTACATTGCTGGTCCTTGTTTGGCATATAGTTTTTTTTTTTCATGCAGCCTGTGGGCTGAACGGAAAAAAAGAGAACCTATCAGAAATCAGCACAGGAATAATGCGTAGTATTACTCATCATTAACCGCCCAAACAACCACCCACTGAATTTAATGATGGGTATACACGACACTATCCACATATACCAAAATAGGATTTTAACTGCAGTGCTGAAATCAGAAAATCACCACAGCTGCTATCAGCAAAGGTATCCATATATGCTGAGCGCAAACACTGTTTGTGTCAGAATATATAAAATCAATGCGTGGTAGCCGACGAGTACCTGCAAGAGAAACAGGTCACAAAAGAATGAAAAAACAAAGGACATAAAAAAAAAGTACAGTAGGAAGAGTAGGACATATAAAATGACTGACACAACAAAAGTTTTTGGATTCTCATCATTAACCGCCCAAACAACCACCCACTGAATTTAATGGGTATACACGGCACTATCCACGTATACCAAAATAGGATTTTAACTGCAGTGCTGAAATCAGAAAATCACCACAGCTGCTATCAGCAAAGGTATCCATATATGCTGAGCGCAAACACTGTTTGTGTCAGAATATATAAAATCAATGCGTGGTAGCCGACGAGTACCTGCAAGAGAAACAGGTCACAAAAGAATGAAAAAACAAACAAAGGACATTGAAAAAAGTATAGTAGGAAGGAGTAGAAGGACATATAAAATGACTGACACAACAACAGTTTTTGGATCCTTTTATTTTTCTTTCTAACTGTTTCTTGATTTGGGACTGCGATCTTCTCTTCCAGCTTGGGTCTCTCAAAATGTCGATGGACATCCAACATCTTTCGAGACCCTGTGTTTGTGTGCCCTACACTGTGTCGTGCTGTACCCTACGCTAATACTCCACTAGTGTATGGTAGCGCTCGAAACATTCCCCGATGCAGAGACCAGGTTGGGACATTTGGGACAATAATAACGGGTGTCACGCCTACATCCGTGCCTGCTACAGACACGACATCTTTTTTGGGGGTATCTTTGGGTAGGGGTACTCGGGAGGACATAAGAAAAATGCCTCTCATGCAGCCGGCTCACTGCATCTGGAAGTGGAAGTTGGACAGGCATGATCTCTTCCTGGAATTCCCGGAAAGATCCAGTTCGTCCTGACGCCCTGTATAGGACAAAGGCGTTCAGCATAGCCAATTGGTAAAGGTAAACAGACACTTTTTTGTACCAGCGTCTGGCTTTACGGGCAACTAAATACGGTGCCAAAAGCTGGTCGTTAAGGTCCACCCCCTCCCATGTTAAGGTTATATTCGTGGACACAGAGGGGTTTCTCCACAACGCCAGTTGCCGTAGTGATTTGGATCGTCGTGTCTGCGTGAAGGGAGGACAGAACAGAAACATCCCGTGTATCCTTCCACTTCACCGCAAGCAATTTGTCCGTTTTCAAGCAGGCTCTCGCCCCCCGACTAAGACGGGAATTTACAAGCCGTTGAGGGAAGCCCCGGCGATTAGGTCGCACGGTGCCACATGCGCCAATTTGTAAATCGAGAAGGTGACTAAATAGTGGCACGCTTGTATAAAAGTTGTCCACGTACAAATGGTACCCCTTTCCGGATAAGGGTGACACCAAGTCCCAAACGATCTTACCGCTGCTCCCTATGTAGTCTGGGCAGTTGGGGGGCTCCACACAGCTATCTTTTCCCTCATAGACCCGGAAACTAACTGTATAGCCTGTGGCCCTGTCACACAATTTATACAGTTTGACCCCGTACTTGGCACGCTTGCTGGGGAGGTACTGTTTCATAGCAAGGCGGCCAGTAAATTTAATCAGGGACTCGTCAACGCAGACAACTTGTTCGGGGGTAAACAAGGCTGCAAACCGCTGATTGAAGTGGTCTATGAGGGGCCGAATTTTGTGGAGCCGATCGTATTCAGGGTCTCCCCGAGGACGACAGATTTCATTGTCGCTGAAATGCATAAATCGCAGAATTTGCTCGTATCTCCCCCTGGACATGGAGGCAGAGTACATGTGCATATGGTGAACTGGGCTAGTGGACCAATATAGCCGCAATTCACTCTGTTTAGTTATGCCCATGTGGAGGGAAAGGCCCAGAAAGATCTTAAATTCGGAAACCGTTATAGGTTTCCAGCCGAATTGTCTGGCAAGGTGTGAATTTGGGTTGGCGGCGATGAACTGTTGTCCATATAGATTTGATTGATCCACAATCAATCTGTAAAGATCTTCCGTGAAGAACAGCTCATAAAAGTTCAGGGGCGTAAAACCAGCTGTCTCCACGTGGATTCCAGGTTGGGCGGTGAATGGGGGAAGTACTGGCGCTGTAGTATCAGTGGGTTGCCAATTAGGATATGCCAGCGCATCAGGGAGGGCACTATGGGCTCTACGGGCCTGTCTACGAATACGCGGTGGTTGCGGGCCACTACTTGTGCTAGCCACCGCACCAGCTTCAACTGCACTTAGGGGACTCGCCACGTCACCAGGTGTTACTGCAGTGCTGGTTGTACTAGGTCCAGGGTGTACTAGGCCGCTGGCGCTTGCCAGGTCGCCAGAAAAATGAGCGGCACTAGTAACCACACTCTGCTCCATACGAGCACCCTGCGATTCCTGCATCTCAACAACTTCAGAATGGGGTCGGGTACGCCTGGGTCTAACAGGGACCCATCTGTCGTCGGAGCTATCTGTCAGGGAGCCGCTGCTGTCATCAGGTTCATATACTGACACTAATTCGGTCATTGTAGCTTCCCCTTCGCTATCAGATGACCTGGTCAGCATATAACTGAGAAGCTCTTCATCACTGTACGAACGTTAGGACATTTTGGTAACTAAATTTACCCGTACAGTGATGCGACTCACAGGTAATAAAAGCACCTGGTTGTCGAAGATTATTTCAAGCGCTACCAAAAAAACTGCTAATGCTAGCAGGGATCAGGCCTGACTCTGCTAACACAGCGGTTTTGTGTTTAGTGTTTTTTTGCAAGTGACAGTAATCTATTGATTACTACACTTGCCTGGGTGAAAGGGTTAAACGCAGGTGCTGGCCGGAATCAGTGCTGATCGTGCAAACACCGCGTTTTGGGAACCCTAAACTATGGGGGCGCTAGTATAGTTCTGATCAGATCAGATATTGATCTGTTCAAACACTATACTAGAAATGGAAGTGTATGTGCGTGCGTGCGTGGTAATCAAGGGGTTACTTCTAAACTATGCGCCGGGGATCTGGGGGGGGGGTGGCGGGGACCCTAAACCTCCTTTGGGAAAGAAACTAGCTCGCTAGCGCAGCCTCAAGTCACAATGACACCAATACAAAATACAGTAAAAACAGTATATTATGTGTGTATTAGTGCTAATGTGACAGAGGGTGTAGGGGTTAACGGAATGTGATCAGGGGGGGATCAGGGGTTTAAATCTTTATTGGAAGGGGCTGGCGGGTATCCTAAGGATAAAAGGAATGGTGGCAAGCGCTAAACCTGGTCACAAGTCACCCTTATACGGGTATATAGAAAATGCTATATACTGTATACAGTGTGCGTTGTGGCAGGGGGTGTAGGGGTGATCAGGGGGGGATCAGGGGATTAAATCTTTATTGGGCGGGTGGCGGGGACCCTAAACCTCCTTGGGACACAAACTTAGTCGCCTGCGCTAATTCTGATCACAATCACACTAATACAAAAATACAAAAACACTGTATATTATGTTTGTATTAGTGCTGATGTGACAGAGGGTGTAGGGGTTAACTAGCGGTGATCAGGAGGGGATCAGGGGCTTAAATCTTTATTAGGGGGGGTGGCGGGTAATTCAAGTGGAAAAAGGGGGGGTCGCAAGCGCTAGACCTGACCACAAATCACACTTATACGGGTATATAGCAAAATGCTATATACTGTATACGGTGTGTGTTATGGCAGGGGGTGTAGGGGTGATCAGGGGGGGGGGTCAGGGGCTTAAATCTTTATTGGGCGGGTGGCGGGGACCCTGAACCTTCTTGGGACACAAACTTAGTCGCCTGCGCAAATTCTGATCACAATGACACTAATACAAAAATACAAAAACACTGTATATTACGTTTGTATTAGTGCTGATGTGACAGAGGGTGTAGGGGTTAACTAGCGGTGATCAGGGGGGGGGGTCAGGGGAGATCAGGGGCTCAAATCTTTATTGGGGGGGTGGTGGGTAATTCAAGTGGAAAAGGGGGGGTCGCAAGTGCTACACCTGTTCACAAATCACACTTATACAGGTATATAGGTAACTGCTATATGCTGTATATAGTGTGTGTTGTGTCAGGTGCTGTAGGGGTTAATCGGGGGGGGGCGATTGGGGGGTAAATGTGCCTATCTAGCTGTGTGTGACTGTGTTTGGTGCAGTACTTACAGTTAGAAGTGCTCTCTTCTCCAGATGAATCCAAAAGGGATCATGGGAGAAGAGGGCACGTCTTTTCTGAGTCTGTGTTTACATTTCACAGACTCAGAACAAGATCTGATTGGGCAGGACCGATCTACAGGTCCAGGCCAAAAATCATTAGCCTGGACCTGATGACTGATCGGTTCTGAACCCAATCGAGCCATCGGTGTCGGCGGGCACGCGCGGGAGCGCGCACAGGACCGGCGGCAAGTAGCAACGTAGACCTACGTCACTCTGCCTGGCCGGGGCTGACTGCCGCAGTAAATATACTGTGCGCAGTCGGCAAGTGGTTAATGTGAATAACTTTTGGTGTGATTTACCAAATGATCTGAAATTTTCAGAATATGTTGGAATTGAAAGGCTCTTCTATAGTGCCAAGTTTGGGGGAAATTGGTTCACATCTAAGCTCTTTTTTGTACGTTAAGCCACATTAAGCTCCCAAAAAAAGAGCTTAATGTCCACAGTTTTCCACGTGGGAGACCAAAATCGATGAAACCGCCAGGATAGCTTTGGGAAGTGCAGAACTTGGTCTGTGCAACGTTTCAAGACAATTGTTTGAGGTTTAGGTACATTTTGGTACGTTAAGCTCTTTTCACATTAAGCCATGCGTTTTTATGATTGCAAAAAAGAGCTTAATGTGAATAACTTTTGGTGTGATTTACCAAATGATCTGAAATTTTCAGAATATGTTGGAATAGACAGACTCTTCTATTGTGCCAAGTTTGAGGGAAATTGGTTCACATCTAGGCTCTTTTTTTACGTTAAGCCACATTAAGCGCCTCAAAAAAAAGAGCTTAACCACTTGCCTACGGTGCACTTTCACCCCCTTCCTGCCCAGACCGATTTTCAGCTTTCAGCGCTCTCACACTTTGACTGAGAATTACTCAGTCATGCAACACTGTACCCATACAAAAATTGTGTCCTTTTTTCACACAAATAGAGCTTTCTTTTGATGGTATTTGATCAATACTGGGTTTTTTATTTTTTGTGCTATAAATAAAAAAAGACTGAAAATATCGTGAAAAAACAAATTTTTCTTTGTTTCTGTCATAAAATTTTGCAAATTAGTCATTTTTCTTCACAAATTTTGGCCAAATTTATACTGCTACTTATCTTTGGTAAAAATAACCCAAGTAAGTGTATATTATTTGGTCTTTGTGAAAGTTATAGAGTCCACAAGCTATGGTGCGAATCATTGAAAATTGATCACACTTGATCACACCTGATGTACTGAAGGCCTATCTCATTTCTTGAGACACTAAAAAGTCAGGAAAGTACAATACCCCCCAAATGACCCCTTTTTGGAAAGTAGACATTCCAAGGTATTTAATAAGGGGCATGGTGAGTTTTTTGAAGTTGTAATTTTTTCCCATAATGCTTTGCAAAATGAAGATTTTTTTTTTTTTACAAATTGCCGTATTAACAGGTTATTTCTCTCACACAGCACATGTATACTTGCAACTACACCCCAAAACACATTCTACTACTCCTCCTGAGTATGGCGATACCACATGTGTGAGACTTTTTCACAGCCTGGCCACATACAGAGGCCTAAAATCCAAGTAGCAGCGTCCGGCATTCTAGGAGCATAAATTACACATATAATTTCCTGACAACCTATCGCACTTTTGAAGGCCCTGGAGCACCAGGACAATGGAAACCCCCATAAAATGACCCCATTTTGGAAAGCAAACAGCCCAATGTATAATTTTTGAGGCATAATGAGTCTTTTGAATATGTAATTTTTTTCCACAAGTTTTTGGAAAATGTGGAAAGAAAATGAAAACACATTTTTTTTTACACAAAGCTGTCCATTTATGCAATATTTCGAACACATAGCATGTACATAGCAAAAATTGCACCACAAAATACATTCTGCTATTCCTCCTGAGTATGGCGATACCACATGTGTAACACTTTTTCATAGCCTGGCCACATACAGAGGCCTAACATTCAAGTAGCGCTTTACACAAAGTTGTCCATTTATCCACTTTAAGACTGGGCCTATTTTTGACACTTGGTGTTTACAAGCTAAAATCATTTTTTTTGCTAGAAAACTACTTGGAACCCGCAAACATTATATATTTTTTTTTAGCAGAGACCCTAGAGAATAAAATGGAGATCGTTGCAATATTTTTTATCACACCATATTTGCGCAGCCGTCTTCCAAATGCGATTTTTTGGAAAAAAAAAATCACTTTTTTGAACTAAAAAATAAGAAAACAGTAAATTTAGCCAAATTTTTTTCCATAATGTGAAAGATAATGTTACGCCGAGTAATTAGATACCCAACATGTCATGCTTCAAAATTGCGCATGCTCACAGAATGGCGCCAAACATTGGTACTTAAAAATCCCCATAGGCAACATTTTAAAAATTTCTGCAGGTTACTAGCTTAGAGTTACAGAGGAGGTTTAGGGCTCAAATTATTGCTCTTGCTCTAACGATCGCGGCGATACCTCACATGTATGGTTTGAACACAGTTTACATGTGTGGGCGGGACTTGCGTATGCGTTTGCTTCTGCGCGCGAGCTAACGGGGGCAGGGCGCTTTAATTTTTTTTTTCCTATTTATTTTATTTATTATTTTTTTATTTTTACACAGTTTAAAAAAAAAATGTTTTGATCATTTTTATTCCTATTACAAGGAATGTAAACATCCCTTGTAATAGAAATAGGCATGACAGGTCCTCTTTATTGTGAGATCTGGGGTCAAAAAGACCTCACACCTCACAACTACACTAAAAAAAAAAAAAAAAATTGTTGAAAGAGGAAAAAAAAAAAAGAAAAAAAAAAGCGGCCCTTTAAACCGGTTGCTAGGCAACGTCTTTTGACATAGCTCCGGTCCTCCAAGACCATAGAGTCGAGTGAGGGCCATCTTGCCCTCACTCGACTTCCTGTCTCTGAGGATCCGGGACCGGATAGTTTTCCCCGCTGCCGGCGGGTCCGGTAAGCTGGGAAAACGTCTGGGACGCGGCAGGAGGGGGGGGGGCACCTCTTCCCCTGCACCGTAAGGGTAATTCCGCGGCGAATCCGCCACTGGGACCACCCTGATCTGAAAGCCGACCGCTCGCCGTTTCAAAAAATACCGGGGTTATGGGGGCTATCTGCTGCCATAACCCCAGTATTTAGCTTTTAATGGCCGACGCATATAGTCGCTAGGCGGTCAGTAAGTGATTGCATGTATATGGCAAACAGGTGACGATGACTGATGGGGTGACAGGTGACAATGACTGATGGGGTGACAGGTGACAATGACTGATGGGGTGACAGGTGACGATGACTGATGGGGTGACAGGTGACGATGACTGATGGGGTGACAGGTGACGATGACTGATGGGGTGACAGGTGACGATGACTGATGGGGTGACAGGTGACGATGACTGATGGGGTGACAGGTGACGATGACTGATGGGGTGACAGGTGACGATGATTGATGAGGTGACAGGTGATGATGATTGATGAGGTGACAGGTGACGATGATTGATGAGGTGACAAGTGATGATGATTGATGGGGTGACAGATGACACTCACTGACGGGGTGACATGTGACGATGATTGATGGGGTGACAAGTGACGATCACTGATGGGGTGACAAGTGACGATGATTGATAGGGTGACAGATGACGATGACTGATGGGGTGACAGGTGACGGTGATTGATGGGGTGACAGGTGACGGGCGATGGTGCACGGCGGTACTGATGGCAGTCTATGGTGACCGGTGAACTTTAGGCTACGTTCACATGTGAGCGTAGCGATTGCGGGCAGAATCACTGCGATTCTGCCCGTGATCCAGAAATCATTGCAAATTGCGGGATGCCTGTGCGTTGCCCGTGATTTGCAATAGCACCCCAAACGCTGTGCGATGTTGCTGCGATTTCCGCCTGCCGAATCGCGGTAACATCACGCAAAGAACGCATGACGCCCCAAAGAAACTCTTGTACCTTTTTTGGGCGTCATGCAATGTTTGTGCGATGTTACCGTGATTCGGCAGGCAGAAATGGCGGCAACATCGCACAGCGTTTGGGGTGCTATTGCAAAAAACAGGCAACGCACAGGCGTCCAGCAATTTGCAATGATTTCCGGATCGCGGGCAGAATCGCGGTGATTCTGCCCACGATCGCTGCGCTCACATGTGAACGTTATGGGTGTCAATTTCTGGGCACTGATGAGGTGACTGTTGGGTGACAGGTGACATTGGGGGGGTTGAGGACTGTGTGGGGACCTTTATTTGTGTGATTTTACTTTTACAGGTACACAGAGCAGTAACTCACTGTTTCTAGCTCTGCTCTCCTCATACTGGAAACTGTATGAGGGGAGAAGAGCTAGTAACACTGAGTTACTGCTCTTTGTTTACATTTTGTGATCGGCTGTGAATGGATTCACAGCCGATCACATAGTAAACAGTCACTTTCAGTGACTGTTTACTACTGCCGGTGACAGCTGTGTTCCTACGGAACACAGCGCCACCGACATGACCGCGCTGCGCGCTCCCGATCGCGCATGCGCGGTCATCTTGTGGGCGCCTCCATTGTGATTGGCTGTGTCATTGGAACACAGCCGATCACGTGGGAAACAGCCACGCCCATTGGCTGTTTCCCCCCTGCCGGTGACGGGGGGTGTCCCGGGACACCCCGACACCGGCAGTGCAGGGCGGCGCGCACGCGATTGCGCGCCTGCCCTGCTTAAAGTGCCGCCGTCATATGACGGCGGCCCAGGATAATGGTCGCTCTGCTCCGCCGTCATATGACGGCAGGCAGGCGGCAAGCGGTTAATGTCCCCAGTTTTCCACGTAGGAGACCAAAATCGATGAAATCTCCAGGCGAGCTTTGGGAAGTGCAGAACTTGGGCTGTGCAAAGTTTAAAGACAATTGGTTGAGGTTTAGGCACATTTTGGTACGTTAAGCTCTTTTCACATTAAGTTATGGAGATTTAACGTTTTAGTATTGTACAAAAAGAGCTTAATGTGAATAACTTTTGGTGTGATTTATCAAATGACCTAAAATTTTCAGAATATGTTAGAATCGATAGACTCTTCTATTGTGCCAAGTTTGGGGGAAATTGGTTCACATCTAGGCTCTTTTTTGTACATTAAGCCACATTAAGCTCCCAAAAAAAGAGCTTAATGTCCCCAGTTTTCCACATGGGAGACCAAAATCGATGAAACCGCCAGGATAGCTTTGGGAAGTGCAGAACTTGGGATGTGCAAAGTTTCAGGACAATTGGTGGAGGTTTAGGCACATTTTGGTACATTAAGCTCTTTTTTACATTAAGCCGTGGACATTAAACGTTTTAGTATTGTAAAAAAATAGCTTAATGTGAATAACTTTTGGTGTGATTTACCAAATGAGCTAAAATTTTCAGACTATCTTAGCATCAATAGAGTCTTCTATTGTGTGAAGTTTGGGGGAAATTGGTTAACATCTAAGCTCTTTTTTGTACGTTAAGCCACATTAGGCTCCCCAAAAAACAAGCTTAATGTCCCTTGTTTGCCTCCTGGAAGACCAAACTACATGAAACTTCTAGGATATATTAGGAAAGTTAAAAACTTAGTCTGTGCAAAGTTTCAGGGCAATTGATTATGGTTTAGGCACTTTATTACACATTAAGCTACATTAAGCCATTTTCACATTAAATGTTTTAGTATGTCCCCAGAAAGGTTTCTTCACCGTAAGAGCTGCAAAAATGTGGAATAGACTCTCTCCAGAGGTGGTTCTGGCTAGCTCACTAGATTGCTTTAAAAAAGGCCTGGATTCTTTCCTAGGTGTACATAACATAAATGGGTACTACATTTTTTTTTTTTTTTTAGGTAAAGTTGATCCAGGGAATATCCGATTGCCTCTCAGGGAATCAGGAAGGAATTTTTTCCCCTGCTGTAGCAAATTGCATCATGCTTTGCTGGGGTTTATTTTCGCCTTCCTCTGGATCAACTGCGGGTAATAGGATTGTGTATATGGATTGTATGGTTGGGTTTTCAATACTTTTTTTTTTTATGGTTGAACCAGATGGACTTGTGTCTTTTTTCAACCTGACTAACTATGTAACTCTAAGAACACTAATGAAAAAATGAGGCATTCTGGCAGTTAGAGGTGTTATATCCTTTGCTGATCTGCAGTTTTCTTGTTTGCCAGCATCCAATAGCCCTGTAGGCCCAGTAGAATGATTTAAGCCTTCAAGTGTCTCTTAATGGCCAAGAAAGAAAAAAAAAATGCAAGCCACTAAGCCAATGGTTTCTAAAAAGCTATACAGGTTAACATTTTGGAAACTCATTTGTACCTTGAGGTAATCAACATCAAAAGCTCATGAAAAATTGTCAGGCTGTGCACTAAACACTTTCCTGGGTTTTATTAAAGCAGTTGTAAGCCCGAAAACAAAAAATCACACTAAAGACTTCAAAATAAGTTTCTTTAACAATGTGTGCCTTTACTTTCATAATTTCACATTTTCAATGGGGAGGATAATAGCATTGAAAGACAGCAGCTCCTCTGGAAGACTTTACTGCCACTGACATTGACTGCAGGGCTAGAGGAGAGTTTACTGGGGATATCAGGGCGATGTGCTGTGGCTTGGTCCCCCACAACCTTCAGGCAACGCACAGCCCAGTAGGAGTGATGCTGTCGCGCAACTTGTTTGAGTGACGGTGGCCCCACAGCCCCGTTGTCACTGTTATTTTGGTATCACTATGCACGCAATGACATGCTGCAGTTTGGCCCTGTCCACTACCTTGCCTGTGTATAAGACAAGATAGTCATCTGATCTGTGAGAAAAACGGCAAATGATGCTATTTAAAAGATTTAAAAAAAAAAAACTGATTTTAAGTCTTTTTTTGGGAGAAGATTCCCTATATTTCTTCAATACATCATTTGGGTTTACAACCGCTTTAAAATAAATGAGAACTTAAGTGCTAGGATGAGCAAATGCTGCTCTTTAAGTACATTATAGTTTGTTACTAAGCAAAATGAATCCAAAACTGTCCTAATAAAGCCATGATCAGGCTCGTTACACTGCTAACACAATGATTGTACAAGAACAGATTAAAGTGATTGCTACCCCAACAATATGATGCTCCTATCCCTTTAAGGTACAAGCTGCAGCATAGTGCTTTTCCCTTTTCAATTGCCCCTTTCTATTTTCTACAGTACCTGGTTAATTCTGCCTGGTCCTTACTTCCCCCCTAGACCTGACCACGTTTATCATGGCTGCTGAGCTATGAAAGCATGGTCAGAATACGTGCCTCCGTCAATGCAGCTCTCCTGTGTGTGCGTCTCTGCATTTCCCCCCTCTTCCCCCTCCCTCTCAGCTCGGTAGTCAGCAAGGAGAAAATGTACTTCTCAACTTCCTGCCCCACCCCTCTCCTAAAGCTCTCATGGAGTAAAAGGTTTACCTGAAAAAGCTGCATTGTCTCTCAAAACATAGTTTAACCACTTGCCAACCACCCACAGCACATTTACTGTGGCAAGGTAGCTCGGCTGCACGAATTGGCATACCTGTACGCCGCTTGCGTCTGCGGGTAGGGGGGTGTGCATACTGATTTGGCGGTGATCAGATTAGTTTCAGAACCGATCACTCGTCGGGTTCAGGCCAATGATTTATGGCCTGGACCTGCTGATCGGTTCCGGCAAATCACAGAACATCATGTGCCTGCGTAATGTAAACAGAGGCACAGGAAATTATGGAATCTCCCCTCCGAGAGCCCTTTTTGGTTCCAGCAAGTGAAGAGAGAGCATCAACAGTGAGTACACAAGCACTATACTGACACCAGTACACAAAGGCACATTTTTCACCCCCCCCCAATCACTCCCCAGTTAACTCTTTCACTCCCTGTCACAGTATCACTATATACAGTGTACAGGTTTTTTTTTACTGATCACTGTATTAGTGTCATTGGTGACACCAGTTAGTGTGAGCAGCAGTTAGTTGTAGTTAGTGTCAGTCCCAGATAGGTTTAGGGTACCCACCATATATTCCCTAATAAAGATTTAACCCCCTGATCACTCCCAGTTAACCCCTTCACTGTCCTGTCACAGTGTCATTATTATAATGTGCAGATCTATTTTCTGATAACTGCATTAGTGTCACAGGTGACGTCAGTTAGCGTCAATCCACGATAGTGTCAGATTGCCCTCCACATATTCAGTAATTAATTTTAACCCTTTAGTGTGTGTCACTGGCAATCAAACACCTCTATTACCAGCATAGTGTCTGAACGGATTAATATCTTTGATCAGATCAGAACTAAACTAGCATCCCTAATAGTATAGTATAGTGTTCCCAAAACGCAGCATTAGCAGGATCAGCCCCGACACCTGCCAGCACCTGCATTTAGCCCCTCCGCCCAGCCCCCAAGAAGTGCAGTATTGGCATAAGCTGAACAAAAAAAAAAAAAGAACATTAACGATGGGCATACATGCAAAGTGGTGGATGCTGGGAGGTCCAATAGTGGGCATACCACACACTTTCTGGCAGATTTCTTCATCTATATCGATCAATGTAAATGGAGGAATCTGTTAGGTTCTCTTTTTCATTCAGCCCACAAGCTGCATGAAAAAAAAAGAAACTTAAAATATATGCACAAGGACCAGCAACGTACTGGTTTGGGCATCATCTTGGTATCGTTTTTTTTTTTTACAGCTGACGGTCTGGTTTCATGTTAAAGCAATCATAGCGGCTAATTAGCTGCTAGACTGCTTTTACAAGCAGTGAGAGGAGACTCTTCCCCCCCCTCCCGCCACCTTCCACAGTTTTCTCAGGCTCTGCTGTCCCGAGATTGCATCCAGTGGTTCAGGGACCAGAATAGCTCCAATCAATTATATGGCCTAAGATACCGGAAGCTACGAGTATTTTATCACTTCAGTTTGGCCGGATATAAACAGCGCCATTTTAAAATTGGGAAAGCATCTTATCAGACCGATCTTGGTGTTGTCAGATGCTTTGAGGGGAGAAGAGAGATATAGAGTCAAAAAGACTCCAGTTTTTTAAAAAAAGAAAAGAGTACCTGTCACTACTTATTGCTATCATAGGGGGTATTTACATTCCCTGTGATAACAATAAAAGTGAGAAATATAATAATAATAACAATGAAAGGGAAGGTGTAAAAAATAAAATAAAAAGCAAAATAAACAAATAAAAAAATAAATAAAAGCACCCGTCCCCCCATGTTTGCGTGCAAAGGCGTCTCGTGTCATATGTAAACTGCAATTGCACCATGCATGTGAGGTATCACCACGAATGTCAGATTGAGGACAGTAAGTCTAGCAGTAGACCTCCTCTGTAAATCTAAAGCAGTAACCTGTAAAGGCTTTTCAAATGTACATAGGTTGTCACTGCTGCATGGGCATGTGCAATTTTAAAGCATGTCATCTTTGGTATTTATGTATTTATTCTGCATAAGATAAGGCACTACGCTTGTAAATGCTAGTCTCCACAGATCTGGAGCATGCCTGAGACCATGGCAAGCTGACCAGAGGTGTTGCTGTGAAATGCTGACCACGGCAAGCTGACCAGAGGTGGTGCTGTGCAGTGCTGTGCGAGAGAAGGCAGGATAACTGTCTGCGGAGCCAGCGTGCGTGCAGGGAGAGTGCAGCGTGGGAAGAGCGGAGTGAGAGGAAACTATTCTTAGCAGACCCCCCACTTTCCCCCGGACTGTTGAGGCGGCGGGAGATCAGGGACCAGAAGAGGCGGCGGGTGATCGGCGGGACTGAGTGATCATAAGGACAGGCTGACCGAGAGCTGACCAAGAGCTGACGAGGCTGATGCTGACCGAGGTTGACCGAGGGCGGCGGGTAAGTGACAGTATAAAGGAGGGAGCAGGGTAGGAGACTGACAGATGTACTGAGGGAGGAGGGTTCACTGTTAACCTACAAGTGTCAGTGTCAAGTTACAGGGTAGCTGTGCAGGAGCACAGAGAAACAGATTAGGTAAGTAAAGACTGAAACTGTGACTGTGACTAGACTGACTGAGGGTGTAGTGTGAGTACCCGATCGTGAGTACCTGAGTGTGAGTGCCTGAGTACTTGACCGTGAGTACCTGAGCGTGAGTATCCGAGTACCTGAGTGTGAGTACCTGGGCGTGAGTACCCGAGTATCTGAGTGTGTGTACCTGAGTACCTGAGCGTGAGTACATGTGCCTGAGTACCCGAGTGTGTGTGCCTGAGTACCTGGGCACCCGAGTTCCTGAGCGTGAGTTCCCGAGCGCGAGTGCCTGAGTACCGAGTGTGAGTGCCTGAGCGTGAGTGCCTGGGCACCTGAGTGGGTGTACCTGAGTGTGAGTATCTGAGCGTGAGTGCCTGAGTACCCGAGTGTGAGTGCCTAAGTATCTGAGCCCGAGTACCTGAGGCCCTGAGTGTGTGTACCTGAGGCCCTGAGTTTGTGTACCTGAGGCCCTGAGTGTGTGTACCTGAGGCCCTGAGTGTGTGTACCCGAGCCCCTGAGCATGTGTACCCGAGCACCTGAGCGTGTGTACCCGAGCGTGGGTACCTGAGCGTGAGTATCTGAGCCTGAGTACCTGAGTGTGAGTGCTGAGTTTGAGTTCCTGTGTACCTGAGCGTGAGTGACTGAGTGCCTGAGTGTGAGTGCCGAGCGTGAGTGCCTGAGCGTGAGTACCTGAACCAAAGTACCTGAGTGTGAATGCCCGATTGTTGTAAAGTACCTGTGTGTGAGTTCCAGACTGTTGCGGTTGTGGAGATGCAATTCGGTGTACATCTTGTGGCATGTATACGTTCCTCGATCGGGCGATCGAGGGTGAAAACAGCTGCACAAAATGTAAGCACGTTGCTTCCCTGGAAGCTCAGGTCCTGAATCTAGGGAAGCAGCTGGCAACACTGAGAAGAATCTCCATACTGAAGGAGAGCAGGGAGTGTACCCGTCAGGTGCAGGCAGAGGCCTGCACAGAGGAGGGCGGAGCTACAAGGGTGCAGGCATCAGAGCAGAGACGTTGGGTGAGTTAGGAAGGGAAGAAGGGAACAAGGCAAGGAGGCCGGTCCTGGGCTGGAGCATCCCAGTAAATACGCCCTGTCGCGTGATGTTGGAAAAACCAGTCAGGGATCGGCATTGCTGGAGCAGAGCGATGCCCCTAGCTGCCAGGGGGTAGGAGGGCAGGAGCAAGGGAAAGGAAAGACAGGTTCTGGTGGTAGGGGACTCAATTATTAGAAGGACAGAGAGGGCAATCTGTCACAAAGACCGTAAGTCCCGAACTGTCTGTTATTTACCGGGCGCTCGGGTTCGGCACATCACGGATCTGGTGGACAGATTATTGGGTGGGGCTGGGGAAGCCTCAGCTTTTATGGTACACGTGGGTACCAATGACAAAGTCAGAGGGAGATGGAGAGTCCTTAAAAACAATTTCAGGGACTTAGGAGCTAAATTGAGGAGCTACCTCCAAGGTAGTATTTTCAGAAATACTACCTGTACCTCGAGCCACACCAGAGAGGCAGCTGGAGATTAGGGAAGTAAACAAGTGGCTGAGGAGCTGGTGTAGTAAGGAGGGTTTCGGGTTCCTGGAGAACTGGGCCGACTTCTCAGTCGGCTACCGGCTCTTTAGTAGGGACGGATTGCACCTAAATGCAACCGTACTGGGTGAGAAGATGGCCAACAAGTTAGAGGGACTTTTAAATTAGGTGATGGGGGGAGGGTACAGATGTAGAATTAGCCAGTGGGGAGCAAGATTCAGTGGGCACAAAGGGGGACAGTAGCGGTAGGGTGTACAAAGTTCCTAAACCCAAGGTGGGCATGGGAAAAAAGAAAAATCGCAAGAGCAGCCTAAAATCAACATCAAACCGGACAAAATTACGAGGTTTGTATACCAATGCTAGAAGCCTGGCCAACAAGATGGGAGAGCTGGAGCTGCTGATGTATGAGGAGGACTTAGATTTTGTAGGTATTTCAGAGACTTGGTTTGACAGCTCTCATGATTGGCTGGCAACCATCCAGGGGTATTCCCTTTACCGCAGAGATAGAGGAGGCAAAAAAGGGGGAGGGGTATGTCTGTATACTAAGAACAGTGTACAGGTAAATAGGAGAGAAAATATTAATAATGGAGCTAAGGAGGAGGTAGAATCCCTATGGGTAGAACTTCAAAGGGAAGGCACTATGGGGAAAGTAATATTGGGCATATGCTATAGGCTCCCCAACCAGAGGGAGGAGGGGGAGGCGGACCTCCTTTCACAGATTGGATTGGCAGTAGGATGGGAAATGTAATTATAATGGGGGACTTTAATTATCCAGATATAGACTGGGCAGAAGGAACCGCGCATTCATCCAAGGCTCGGCAGTTCCTAAATGTTTTGCAGGATAATTTCATGGGTAAGATGGTGAACGCACCAACAAGAAACACTTGACATACTGATTACCAACAATACAGACCTAATCACGGATATAGAAATACGGGGCAACTTAGGAAACAGTGACCATAGGTCAATTAGTTTCAGTATAAATTATAGTAATAGAAAACACAAGGGTAATATAAGGACACTAAATTTCAAAAGAGCCAACTTCCCAAAACTGCGCTCTTTGCTAGAAAATATCAAATGGGATAGACCCTAAGAGCAAAAAACACGGAGGAAAAATGGGAGTGCTTCAAGAGCATACTAAACAAAAGGAATTGGCCAGTGATTTCCAAAAGGGAATAAATTTAAAAGAGCAAAAGCAAACCCAGGGTGGCTAAACTCCAACATAAAAAGGCATATTAATACCAAAGAAAAGGCATTCAAAAAATAAAAGGCTCAGGGGTCATTGGCAGCATTCCAACAGTATAAAGAGTGCAATAAGAAATGTAAAGGCAAAATCAAGGCGGCTAAAATAGAACACGAGAGACATATAGCGGAAGAGAGTAAAAAAAAACCCTAAGAAATTCTTTAAGTATATAAATAGTAAGAAAGCGAGACCAGAACACATTGGCCCCATAAAAGACGACAAAGGGAATCTGGCCACAGAGGACAGAGAGAAGGCGAAAGTGCTAAATATAACAAGAGGGGAACCCTGCGCTACATGTAAAACAAGAACAAATGATATTGTCCCAAAATAAAAGCAGCTAAACACTGGACCTATAGAAATCCAACAAGATATATACCAAAAAAGTGTAGCGCTAATAAACAAACAAAAAATGTGAATATGAATACCACATCAATCATAAAAACATGTGCAGTGACAAAATAAGAACAAAAGTCCATAAAAGACGCGAGTCCCAGAATGGATAATGGATGGAAAGCTGTAATGCAAAGACGGAATCCCAATAGACGGTGAGGCAGGAGGAAAAAACACCCGTGATAGGTAATGAGAGATGGCTGCTTACCAGAATATATGGGCCCCAAAATTAATGGACAGGCCACAAAAGACTTGGTAGAAACTCAGCATAAACTCTTGCCTCCGCATACACAGGGATATGAACATGGATCCATAAACCAATAATCAACCTTGACTCCACATGTAGAAGGGTGAAGCGATAAACTCAAATACAGCTCCAGCAGTGTGTGATATCGTACACATGGGACGGAAGATTAAAGGAAACCATAGCGTAATCCAGTAATATGTACCAAAGCATTTATTTAAGATCACACTTACATTTTTGTAGACAAATAGAGGCAAAACAGTAAGAACCGTGGCGTCCCACGGAAGTGTAGCAAGCCGGCGTTCAGAGGGGCGTGGTCAGCGTGGTGTCCGGTACAGCCCGACCGGTTTCGTCATATGTGACGTCGTCCGGGGCATCATATGTGAGCACGCACGCTGATCTCTGCATTGGGGACATGTACACTGGTCACTGGCTGCATTGGAGGCACGCACGCTAAACTCTGCATTGGGGACATGTACACTGGTCACTGGCTGCATTGGAGGCACGCACGCTGATCTCTGCATTGGGGACATGTACACTGGTCACTGGCTGCATTGGAGGCACGCACGCTAAACTCTGCATTGGGGACATGTACACTGGTCACTGGCTGCATTGGAGGCACGCACGCTGATCTCTGCATTGGGGACATGTACACTGGTCACTGGCTGCATTGGAGGCACGCACGCAGATCTCTGCATTGGGGACATGTACACTGGTCACTGGCTGCATTGGAGGCACACACGCTGATCTCTGCATTGGGGACATGTACACTGGTCACTGGCTGCATTGGAGGCACGCACGCTGATCTCTGCATTGGGGACATGTACACTGGTCACTGGCTGCATTGGAGGCACGCACGCTGATCTCTGCATTGGGGACATGTACACTGGTCACTGGCTGCATTGGGGGCACACACGCTGATCTCTGCATTGGGGACATGTACACTGGTCACTGGCTGCATTGGGGGCACGCACGCTGATCTCTACATTGGGGACATGTACACTGGTCACTGCATTGGAGGCACGTACGCTGATCTCTGCATTGGGGACATGTACATTGGTCACTGCATTGGAGGCACGCACGCTGATCTCTGCATTGGGGACATGTACACTGGTCACTGTCTGCATTGGAGGCACGCTGATCTCTGCATTGGGGACTTGTACACTGGTCACTGGCTGCATTGGGGGCATGCACGCTGATCTCTGCATTGGGGACATGTACACTGGTCACTGCATTGGAGGCACGCACTCTGATCTCTGCATTGGGAACATGTACGCTGGTCACTGCATTGGGGACATGTATGCTGGTCACTACATTGAAAGGGGCATGTATGCTGGTCACTGCATTGAAGGGGGCATGTATACTGGTCACTACATTGAAAGGGGCATGTATGCTGGTCACTGCATTGAAGGGGGCATGTATACTGGTCACTACATTGAAAGGGGGCCTGTACTGTGGGGTTTGTGCTAGGGGGCCTGTACTGTGGGATTAGTGCTAGGGGGCCTGTACTGTGGGATTAGTGCTAGGGGGCCTGTACTGTGGGGTTTGTGCTAGGGGGTCTGTACTGTGGGATTCGTGCTAGGGGGCCTGTACTGTGGGGTTTGTGCTAGGGGGCCTGTACTCTGGGGTTTGTGCTAGGGGGCCTGTAATGTGGGATTAGTGCTAGGGGGTCTGTACTGTGGGGTTTGTGCTAGGGGGCCTGTACTGTGGGGTTTGTGCTAGGGGATCTGTACTGTGGGATTAGTGCTAAGGGGTCTGTACTGTGGGGTTTGTGCTAGGGGGCCTGTACTGTGGGATTAGTGCTAAGGGGGTCTGTACTGTGGGATTAGTGCTAAGGGGCCTGTACTGTGGGGTTTGTGCTAGGGGGCCTGTACTGTGGGATTAGTGCTAAGGGGTCTGTACTGTGGGGTTTATGCTAGGGGGCCTGTACTGTGGGGTTTGTGCTAGGGGGCCTGTACTGTGGGGTTTGTGCTAGGGGGCCTGTACTGTGGGGTTTGTGCTAGGGGGTTTGTACTGTGGGGTTTGTGCTTGAGGGGTCTGTACTGTGGGGTTTGTGCCACTCTCAGTCAGTGTATCCCATAATAGGGTGTCTCTCACAGTATATCCCATAATAGGGCCTCTGCTCCCTATTATGGGATATACTAGTACTGATGGGCCCTTAATATGTGATATATTGGGAGAATTTGTTCACGTAAGCAAAATACAGGGGACAAAATGGGTGGAGTCTATAAGGGGTGGGGCTTCTGAGAAATGGGAGGGGTCAAAATGGAAGGGCGGGGTCTTGCACCCCCCCCATCTTAAAACTTCACCAGCCGCCACTGCCGGGACCGGATGGCTTGCACCCGAGGGTTCTTAAAGAACTCATCCAGGTGATAGCCAGACCTTTATTCTTTTTTTTTTCCAGAAAAGTTTTATTGAATAAAAAAACTAAAAGTTGTACAAGTACAGAAACTTCATACAATGACTATTGGTACAGTTTTAAAGAGAACAAACATAGCAAAAACATAGATCAGTCAGATGATATGTGTTAAGTTATCGTTAAACATCAACCATGTTGACTATCATCAGCATATAAACATAAAAGGTAATAGAATACATCTATGGTGGATAGTCGGAACCAGCTTTTGCAAGCTTGTGAAAGCTTGTATATTAGTAGGTCGGCTAAAATAGGGGAATGAGGAAAAAAAAAGAATGAATAAAGGTTTAAATGACGGATTTGCATGTGTTGGGTTCCTCCCGTCACATCACTTGTTTAGGGAGGAGAGGGTCCAACTTTGTGGTGTTTAAGGATGAAATATGGTAAAGGGGATTCACATAGAAGTATCGTGGCATATGCCATAGCTTTGATCCAAGCGTGTTGGGAGGAAGACATGGCTAAGAAGTCCGAATATCGTGTGGTGGTTCGGGAAGTGTATCCAGCTAGTCCAAGTGTTGTAGAATGTAGTTGGGAGTATCTTTCGCAATGTGTATAAGTTCCTCCATTTCTGCAATTTTGTTTACTCTTCTTAACCAGTCTGATATAGATGGTGTGCGGTCGGATTTCCATAGTGAAGGAATGCAGAGTTTGGCCGCGTTAAGTAGGTAAAAAGGAAGGGACTTCCGATATTGCGCTAGAGGAACAGTGGAGTGGTGTAGTAGAAATTCTGCTGGATTAAATTCAATTGGGTAGGTAGATTTGGATATAATGATTTGGTGTATTTGGGACCAGAACGGTTGTATGCATGGGCAATCCCACCATACGTGGAGCATTGTACCTATTCCCTGAGAGCAGCGTCAACATTTGTCTGATAGTGAAGTGTTGTAGTGGTTGGTAATAAGAGGAGTTCTGTACCATCGGCTTGCAATTTTATAGTTATTTTCTTGCGTCGTGACATTAATTGAGCCTTTGTGGGTAATGGTGAAGATTTTTTCCCAGTCCTGTTCGGTCAATTGTATGTCTAATTCATGTTCCCAAGAAGTGCAGGCCCTGTTAGATTTAGGGGAGGACTTCTCGAAAAACAGGGAGTGAATAGTGGATAGCACATGTCTTTGGGGTGATTTAGCTGTACAGAGGGACTTAAAGCTGATATAACGGCTTAATTGTTGACAAAACCTGGATGGGAAAGATTTCTCTACTGTTCGAGCAACGATATCAGGAAGTTTCAGGAGGGAATAGTTTTCAAAAAAGTGGTGGGCTGTCATTCGGTCATGGGGCCAATTTTGGAGTAAAGGAGTCAGATGTCGAGTGGGTGCGAAGGCGGGATTGTTGTTTATAGGGGTTACATAGTTACATAGTAGGTGAGGTTGAATAAAGACAACAGTCCATCCAGTTCAACCTGTGTAGGTGTGTGTGGCTGTAATCATCTCACATACCCCTGAATGTTCTGATCCTTGAGATGTACGTCTAATAGTCTTTTGAAAGCCACCATACTACCCGCAGAAACCACCTCTTGTGGTAGAGAATTCCACAATCTTGTAGCCTGAGTTGCCTGAGGTTAAAACGTTTCTCCTCTAATCGCATTGTATGCCCCCGAGTCCTCATGCAATCCCTTCGACTGAACAGCTTTTTTTCTAAGCCGAGATCCCCATTGAGATATTTAAAAATTGCTATCATGTCCCCCCTCAGGCGTCTCTTCTCCAGGGAGAATAAATCAAGCGATTGCAGACGCTCTTCATAATTAAGGTCCTCCAATCCCCTAATTAGTTTAGTTGCCCTTCTCTGGACTCTCTCCAGCTCCAACATATCCCTCCTGAGGACTGGCGACCAGAACTGGACAGAATACTCCAGATGCGGTTGGACCAGAGTTTTATAAAGTGGAAGGATTATAGACTTATCTCTGGAATACATCCCTTTCTTTATGCATGCTAATATTCTGCTGGCCTTGGCAGCTGCCGCTTGACATTGCATGCTGTTGCCTAGACTATCATCAACCAAGACTCCCAGATCTTTCTCCATTTTTGATTCCCCCAAGGGTTCCCCTCCTAATGTGTATTGTGCTTTTATGTTTATAGTCCCCAAGTGCAAAACCTTACACTTCTCCACATTAAACCTCATTTGCCAAGTCGTTGCCCATTCCGTTATTTTGTCCAGGTCATCCTGTAGGATATCTGCTTCATGCTGTGCGGTTATTGCCCTGCCCAATTTTGTGTCATCTGCAAAAACTGATATCGAACTACTGATCCCGTCCTCAATGCTGTTTATGAATAAATTGAACAAGGTTGGTCCCAGGACTGAGCCTTGGGGGACCCCGCTTACTACCTCAGACCAGTCTGAGTATGCGCTGTTTATTACCACCCTTTGGACACGCCCTTTTAGCCAGTTCCGTATCCAAGAGCAAACCCTGCTGTCAATACCTGCAGACCTTATTTTATAAATAAGCGCTTATGGGGAACTGTATCAAACGCCTTAGCGAAATCTAAGTACACCACATCCACTGGTCTGCCCCTATCTAGCTCACCTCCTCGTAGAATGTTAAGAGATTGGTTTGACAAGAACGCCCATTTGTAAACCCGCGCTGGTTACTGCTGATGGGTTAGTGGACCAGGGTTAGAAGATAAATGAAATTTGGAGCATATGTGACGAAAAGTTTTCAGGGTTGGACCAATTAGCGGGTGTTCTTTTAATGTTTTTGGTATGTGTTTGGATAGGATCCACGGAGTGGATCTGAGATCCAGGAGGCTAAAGGCTGATTCCAGGGTGGTCCAGTCTTTCAAGTTACCATGAATATTC
Source organism: Pelophylax lessonae (assembly GCF_965119305.1). Classification (NCBI taxonomy): domain Eukaryota; kingdom Metazoa; phylum Chordata; class Amphibia; order Anura; family Ranidae; genus Pelophylax; species Pelophylax lessonae. The sequence goes on from NC_138774.1 coordinate 250,959,435, forward strand.
CAATCAACAATTCTATTGAGATGGCATGCCCAGTAATAATGTTGTATGTCCGGGCGTGGCCTGGCACAGCATGGAGTAAGGCTGGCCATACACTATACAATTTTCTTATTCAATTTCCTTTAGATTTACCTTAAACTATGTAGTGCAAGGGCCTGCCTGACTGCATACAAATTGAAAGTGTTTAGGTTTGACCCTATATTACATGGTTTTGGCCAATCTAAAGGAAAGTTGAACAAGAAAATTGTATAGTGTATGGCCAGCCTAAGACACAAGTGAGCTGAGCTCTGCACATTACTCCTTAATAGACCCATCCTGTACTCCGGAATCCCCCCTGGGCTGACCTGGCTGGCTCCTGTAGTGCTCCCACACATACCCCAATCCAGGGGAACGGCTCCTGAACAGGGCGGCGACCCGCAAAAAACTGACGTTTTTCTTGGCCGGATACACAATCTAGGCGAGTCCCCAGCTTCGGCCTACTCCTGGAAGTCGGCGGCCATCTTGGTACACCCACTCGATCGGTTTTTGAGCTGTTCTGACCCTCCTGACGCCCGGATCTCTCCTTTTAAAAGTACTGTGGGACACTCTGGCTCCTCTTTATGCTGCCTGACCACTCTAGTGACGCTACTCAGATTTTATCAGTGACCAGCTGCTTAATTTCACTTCAGCACGGTCGGCCATCTTGCTGCACCCCAGCCTCTATTCATCTCCTGTTAACAACTGTACTTGGTAATTTTTGCCCGAACAAAGTCCTGACTATGGCACCCCCAAAATCTAAGCCAGAGACTGTTGCCAAGTTGGATAAGTTCAGGAGAAATGACAATGCTGATTTGGGAGAGACTGCCAGTATTGTAGCAGAGGGGGGAAGATCGGCAGGCGCTGACACGGATAAGGTGCTAGGGGCCATTTCGGCCCTGCAAGCTACTCTCACTACTAAAATAGAAGAGGTCAAAGTGGATATCTCCCTAGTTAGGCAAGACCTACACCTGCTTAAGGAGAGAGTTAAAACCTCTGAAACAAGAATTGGAGAGATGGAGGACGCGATCCCGCCTTTACAACATGCCTCTGAACATATGCAGCACCAAATAAATCAGATCCTTGCAAAACAGGATGACATGGAGAACAGACTTCGTAGGTGTAACTTGCGTTTTATCGGGCTACCAGAAGGTTCGGAGGGCAAAGACCCGACTACATTTTTGGAACAATTACTAACTACAACTTATGGCAGAGAGACCTTCTCGGCTACGTTTGCGGTAGAAAGGGCCCACCGAATGCCCGCTAGGCCTCCGCCGCAGGGTGCTCCCTCGCTTCATCGCGAAACTGCTCAATTATAAAGACCGTGATGCTGCACTCAGGCTGGCAAGGGTGAAAGGCAACATACCCATAGATAACGTAAGGGTGGCCATCTTTCCTGATTTTTCTACCGAAGTCCAGAAACGCAGACAGAGCTTTACAGAAGCCAAACGCCGCTTACGCATTAAAAACCTCAAATACTCCATGTTATTTCCTGCACGCCTTCGAGTGGAAGATGGAGATCGCACTGTGTTCTTTGAATCTCCTGAGGATGCAATTAACTGGTTGGAAAAACGTGAACCAGGGGGCGTGACCGGAAGTGAATGGTGCTGGACGTTTTCGGCTGAGCTCCGGATCGGCCGATACTTAATCTTAAAACATCGCCTCCGTGGTGGTCTCCACAAGCCCTACCACCCTTCGGGGAGCTTGGCACGGTGTCCCTCTATCCAGGGATACCTTCATCTCGGGGATCCGATCGGTTTGACCGCTCAGGCGGTTTGCGGCCTACCATCCGCCGTCCGCAGGGTGAAGCCGCGGCCTCCATTTTGAGCCTGCCCGCCGACACTACCATCTGCGGCAATCCTCCATCCCTGCTAAACCTAGCGGCTCGCCACTGCCCTACCTTGCCTTGCCAGACTCTGAGGGGCCCACCAGGCAAATCATTTCTGCAATCAAGCCATCGGGACCGGACTTACTTCCGCGGCCTAGCTGGGCCTAAAGCCGGGGACTTTCCAAAGGCGGCACCTCGAGGCCTGCGCGGCCGCCGCGGCCCGCCATCGGGAGCTCCAGAGGGGAGGTAGGCACCAACAACATCCCCACACACCATCCTGTCCCACAGTGCTGCCCCTTCTCTGCTCTAATTTGCCCCGCTGTGCCTCCTGGACCCTCTCCACCGTCGGCCGCGGCCTGCATACCAACACCCGGCCGCCATCTTCCCGGCCCCCTCACACTTGCTGGGCACCTCTGGGACTCCCACCCCCCTCCCAGGACTCAGGACCCCAGACAGCACCTTCTAGCAGTTGTGCCAATACCATCATTACTTACTGCTGTAGTGAGCTCTCACCATCTCCCTGTAAGTACTATCTGCCTCACTGTCATCTGAGTGATACCGCCTGCAGACTATTGCACCTTATCTGCCTCCCTGTCATTTGTGCGGGACTGCCTGCAGATTATTACACCTTGTCTGCCTCACTGTCATATGTGCGGGACTGCCTGCAGTCTATTACACCCTGTCTGCCTCACTGTCATCTGAGTGGTACCGCCTGCAGACTATTGCACCCTATCTGCTTCACTGTCATTTGTGCGGGACTGCCTGCAGATTATTACTCCTTGTCTGCCTCACTATCATATGTGCGGGACTGCCTGCAGACTATTACACCCTGTCTGCCTCACTGTCATCTGAGTGGTACCGCCTGCAGACTATTGCACCATTTCTGCTTCACTGTCATTTGTGCGGGACTGCCTGCAGAATATTACACCTTGTCTGCCTCACTGTCATATGTGCTGGACCGCCTGCAGACTATCACACCCTGTCTGCCTCACTGTCATCTGTGAGTTACTGCCTGCAGATTATTACACCCGGTTTGCATCACTCATTTCAATACACTGGGCATACGCAGATATATGCCTTTCACTGTATTGAACATATATGCACTAATTAATGCAGTAATGTTCAGCGCTGATATGATCGAGTGCTAAGAGCGCAGCTTTATCGGAGGGGAGAGAGAACGGCCGGATCCCCGGGGCCAACTTAGCTTATACTTGCTCACAATTTTCAACACCCCCGGGGGAACACCTGGTGCATGCCGTCGGCCAGGAAGAAGAATCGGGGGGGCACGACAAAGCACTCCCTGACGACCTATCTGCTCCGCACAAAGGAAGTCACCAAGATGTCTCAGGATGGCGCCCACGCCCCTCCATCGCCTCAGGCAAAACCCACACAACCACCTTCACCTCCCAGCCCTCAACTAGTGCCCCGTGAGAACTCATGTATGGTCACAAAGGCCGATTTAGATGCAGGTTTTGCTGCTATGTATGAAAAATTAGCAGACAAGTTTCAAACTGAAATTCACAAGGCCACTAATACGCTAACCCAAGAGATAGCTGCTTTGGGCGGCCGCACGGATTTATTGGAGACCAAGCACGACGAACTTTCTATCGCCCATAATGACCTTAGAAAGGACTTTGAGCTGCTTTCTGATAACTATAGCGTGTTACAAACACAAGTGGAGGACTTGGACAACAGAAATCGCAGGAATAACCTGCGCATCAGAGGCATTCCTGAAACGGTTACAGATCTGATCCCTGCAATTTCCAAGCTCTTCAAAGACCTGCTGCCTGACAAACAGGGGTCGGATTTTACCTGTGACAGGATTCACAGGGCCCTGCGCCCCAAACCTCCTCCTGACAAGCCTCCAAGAGATATTATTTTATGCCTCAAAGACTTCCTAATTAAGGAGGATATTCTGCGAGCCTCCAGGAACACTCCCAACATCTTATTGGAGGGCACTCGCTTACAGATCTATCCCGATATTTCTCAGGCCACACTTGAAAGGCGACGCAAGATGAAAGAGGTCACCTCTGTGCTACAAGCAGCCCGGATCCGATACAGATGGGGTTTTCCCTTCAAGCTGACAGTCCCTCACAATGGCACAGTGTACGTGGTGTATAACCTGGCTGAAGGAAAAGAACTTTTAGTCAAACTGGGCTTACTGGAAGCTGCTCCTGAGGTTCGCCCTCAGAACACCCCTAGGCCGTCGCCATCTTGGTCCACCCCAGCAACCAGAAGAGACCAGCGGAGGTGGCGGAATCCTTTTAGAGATGGCGGTTTCTGAGGATGTCCACTATAGAGCTAGGAATTCCTAGTGATACTCTAAATATCACTTAAGTGCCTCCTTGGTTTTCTTGATTGGTGGTGTGTCCTTGCCCTAGTGGGGTCGCTCCCTACCATGGGGCGGCTCTGCTGGGGTAACTGTGCCCACTAGCGTTTATGCAAAGACATTCTGATGGTTTAAAAGTTCTTGATATAACTACTTGAATTTGCTTGTTTACCTTTCTCTCTCCTCTCCCGTGTGTTAGTCCCCCATGTGCCGTTTTGCGGATGCCTGTGCGCCCGAGGCGGGGGTGGTCCCCCGGGGCCTGCCGCGCCTTCGGTGCCCGGATTTCCGCACACGGTTTTTGGACGTTTTTGTCCAATCGGTAATGTTTTTTTGGATGGGTTTTATTTTTCTGCCCATCTCCAAAAAATTTTCTCAGGTTCAAAATTTTTGTATGATCTTCTTTTGTTTGATCAGTTGTTGTTTCAAAAAATGTTCGTCTGTTAACAGAAAGTCATTTTCTCAGGTCTTTATATATAACATGCAAGTATTTTGGTTGATCTATACCTTTCTTGCCCCTACTTGGGAGCGAGGTTTGCACTATACCGAATCAGAGATTCAACCCCCACTCAGTCTGGGGCCCACTCTTTGGGTTCCCCAGGGGGGTTATATGTTGGATTATTTACACTCGGCTCGGGTCATTTTTTCTTTCTCTCAAAAGTTTACCCTGCAGGAATTTCAGAATGTACGTAGTCCTTTTAATATAAATCATGGGGATTAAAATTTTATCACATAACGTTCAAGGATTCAATTCCCCCAATAAAAGAAATAAGGCCTTCAAACATTATAAAAGGTTAGGAGCGGACATAATTTTATTACAGGAGACGCACTTTGCAACTGACAGACACCCTAAATTCTTCGATAAATCTTTCAAGCAGTTTAAATGTTCAACTTTCCATAATAAAACTAGAGGAGTTGCCATCTTTATACGTAATAGTATAATATTTGATATATCATCCACGTACTGTGACCCAGAGAGCAGATTCCTGATTATCAAGGGGAGCATTGCAGGCAAAGCTATTACCATAGCTTCTGTATATGCACCTAATGATATGCATTCCACATTTTTTAAACAATTTTTTGAAGTTCTTGACAGGTTTGAATCCCCACACATGGTGGTGGGAGGGGATTTCAATCTAGCTGCCCATCCTTCATTGGACAGAAGTAACATTACGGCCTCATCCAAAGCTTTCCCTAAAAGCCTGAAACGTGCATTAAATGATAAACAACTGATAGACACCTGGCGTGCCCACAATGTTGGAGCGAAGGGTTACACCTTTTATTCTCATCCCCACGATAGCTCGGCCAGGCTTGATTATATTTTTTGTACTCCGGTTTGGCTGGCTAATTCCTCAACTGCAGGTATACATGTCTGCCCTTGGTCCGACCACCAGATTGTGCTGTTCGAATCGGGGGGAGTGGGTCTGGGTGGCACGACATTTAACTGGAGACTGAATGACTCCTTACTGAATGACCCGGCGTTAGTTGCCCAGATCTCCTCTTCACTGACAGATTATTTCCAGATTAATGAGGATGGGATATCACCCACTCCTGTGGTGTGGACGGCTCATAAGGCAGTCATCAGGGGAAATCTGATTGCCCTGGCCTCAGTCAGGAACAAAGCTAGATTGTCAGACATTAAATCCCTCACGAAAGAATTAGATCAATTATACTATAAACATTACCTCTCCCCCTCCTCTACACTTATGGATCAGATCCATATTAAAAGAAAAGCTTTGGATGACATCCTTTCTAGTGATACTGAAAAGGCCCTTAGGTGGTCCAAAGCCAAATTTACACTCTACAGCAACTCCACATCCACTATGTTTGCAAAGAAACTAACTCAAACAACAAGACCCACTCATGTATACAAGCTCAGAAGGACAGACGGGAGGATGGTCTCGCACCCTAAGGAAGTCTTGGAAATCTTTACAAACTTTTACAAAAACCTCCTCTCGGTGCCCTCTACGCTACCTGTAAATGAGTTTCACCCCTGGATAGATAACCTATCTGTCCCGTCTTTGTCAAGTCCACAAAAGGATACTTTAGAGGCACCTTGTACAGTAGACGAGGTCCTAGATATGATTAAAGCTCTTAAAACCTCCACCGCCCCCGGCCCAGATGGCTTTTCCTCTTCCTATTATAAAACCTTTGCCACAATTCTTGCCCCCAGACTTGCTAAATTATTCAACCATGTTCTTCAGGGAGGAAACTTTCCAGCAGAAATGCTCCTGGCTAACATGTCCCTCATCCCGAAACCGGATAAAGATCATTCCTTTCCTCAAAATTATAGGCCCATCTCGGTCATGAATAATGACCTTAAACTATTCGGCAGACTGCTAGCTAACCGACTATCCAATGTAATTCATAAATTGATCCACCCTGACCAGACCGGGTTTATTCCAGGTAGACAGCTTTCAGACAATATTAGGCTAGTCGCTAATATTATTAATGATGCCAATCTTAGTAAATCCCCTACATGCCTTGTGAGTCTTGATATTCATAAGGCTTTTGATAGCGTCAGCTGGCCTTATCTAGAACACCTTCTTCCAAAGTATGGACTAGGTGAAGGGTTCATTCATGGATTTAAAGCTCTATATCAGTCCCCACAAACAAGAGTTCGCCTTCCCGGGTGTAACTCTGAATTTTTTCCCTTACATAGAGGTACGAGACAGGGTTGTCCACTTTCCCCCCTCCTGTTCGCTCTAGCAATTGAACCCTTGGCTACAGCCATTAGAAAGAATGGCCTTATTACTGGACATTACAAGGGGGGTAACGAATACAAATTAAGTTTGTATGCTGATGATGTTTTATTATTTTTATCCAAACCTCACATTTCACTCCCTCACTTGCTGATCGAACTAGAGAGATTTCGATCCATGTCGGGCTTAGGAGTAAACCTCTCCAAATGCTCTATTATGCCGATTAATCTGCCTAATTGGATGCAAACCTCCATCAGAGAGAGTTTCTCTTTCACCTGGTGTTTGAGATCTTTTCGCTACTTAGGGGTCCAGATTACTCCCCATTATGAATCACTATTTATATCCAACTTCCCTCCAGTATTTAAAAAATTAAGTTTGCTATTGAAGACGTGGTCTTCATACCACATCTCGTTTCTGGGCAGAGTTACAGCCATAAAGATGATTATCTTACCTAAGGTCTTGTTCTTCTTTAGGGCCCTCCCCGTTAATGTCCCTAAATCTCATATCAGCTCTTTTCAGCGGGAAATTTCTAAATTCATATGGAACGGTAAGAGATCCAGATATAACAGTCATATACTTTATGCCCCCCAGTCCCAGGGTGGCCTGGGCATTCCAGATTTATGGTCATATTATCTCTCTGCCAAACTCATTCAAATGGCTCAATGGAATGCAGACCCCGAGAGCATTCCCTGGCTTTCGTTCGAACAGGCCGCAGTTTTTCCGAACTTTCTCTCGGCGGGTCTCTGGAATTGTGCACAGCCGTCTAGTTATAACGCAATTGCGAACAAAATAGTTGTTCATTTATACAGGCTGTGGCAAAAATTTAAAACCCCCCTGGGTCTGTTGTCGCGAGTCTCTCCACTAACATCCTTTTTGGGACACTTTGACTCCGGTTTGCTCCCTCTTAGCAGAGAGGACTTATCCCCTTGGATAACCAGAAGCCTGGTGAACCTCAAAAGGCTCTCCATAGGCAATATTTTCTGTACATTTGAACAACTGGTAGATCTATACGGGCTTCCTAGCTCTGAAAGGGACCATTATACTCTGGTGAGGGCATTTTTTCAATCACAGGACCTCCTCACACTAAACCCTCCATTTACCATTTTCGAAAACATTTGCTCCGCCTCACCTAGAGATCGTGGGCTTATATCTAGCCTTTATTCTCATATTGTTACTAGCACCCTCCCAGATAAACATAAGTATATGACTAGATGGGAACAAGACCTAGGCTGTAGTTTCTCCATTCCAGAGTGGCAACACATGATCTCAAACATGCGTAAATGTTCACGCTCTAGTGCATGCAGGGAGACACCCCTAAAAGTAGTTACAAGATGGTATTTGACTCCCTCCTTGATTCACTCCTTCTACGATTCAGTATCTCCCCTCTGTTTCAGGGGCTGTCCAGAAGAAGGTAATTTACTTCATATTTTTTGGAGCTGCAAATGTTTGCGACCCATATGGGATCAGGCACAGAGACTGGTGACCAGATTGGCTGGGTCAGAGGTTTCTCTCTCCCCTAAGATATGCTTGCTCTTTGTAAAAGTCCCTGGTGTCCCGAAGTCTACATCTAATCTGATTCATACTTTGGTGTGTTCCATTCAATGGATGATAGCTTGTAATTGGAAATCAGATACTCTAGTATGGTCTCAAGTGCTTTCCAGGATGGAATGCATCAAACTGACAGAAAAAATCTTTCATTCCCTTCATAGCACCATGATGACATACCATGCTAAATGGGACTCTTGGGACAATTGTGTTGGACCAGTTAGTACTTCTTAACCTGTATGTTATGTCTAACTAGACAGTTCTGTCCCCTCATGTGTATTCGACTACTTTATATTCTGCTATACTATGACCAATGTTTATTGCACACTTGTTATGTTTTCAGAGTATTTTTCTATGCAATATATTTTTATATATAGATGCGATATTATATTGTTGACCTGTGTAAAAGTTATTTTTTTTGTATTGACTTTCTAATAAAATCTTTTGTAAACAAAAAAGGAAAAACGTGAACCAAACAGGAGGGCCGTAGATTGATCAGCAATACGAGATATGTTTTTAGTCTACAAATTTCCTCCTAATATTCTTTCTCGGATCTCACAGACTGCTGCTGGACTTGCACCATTGTATCCCCGGGGGAACTATCCACCATTTGCCCTCTCTCCCTCCCTTCTATCCTCAAGAATCCCCTTGTTTGAGCTGCCCTCACCTCCTGGGAGATCGGGACAAACCCCTGATCTACCATCTCTGGAAGAACTATGCAAGCTGACAAATTGTCATAGATGCTCTGGATGCACTTTCATATTGGTTTTGCCTCTGAGAGGGGAGACCACATTCATCAACATTGAGCAAGGACTGTACTGTTTTATTTGCACAGATCTAAGCCACAAAATGACCATACATGTCGCTACACATACGGAGAATTACTTTCAGAAGTCACGAGAGTCTTACGAATTGCTCCCTTTTTCTTTTATGCTTCATTTGTTTTTTCTCCCTTTTTTCTCTGCACCCCCTGTGGTGTCGAATTGTCTCACAGACTGTGCTGCCCAGCGAGTTTTTTCTCGCCCCTTGCACCTGCTGCGTCAGGTGTATGTTCCCTGTTTCACTCCTTTTTTATTTTCAGTGTGCCTTCTCCTTACCCTGGACCAGCCGTTTGTTTTTGCACTAATCTCTGCTGGGAATTGTATTTAGTATGTGGTCTGGTCCTGGCTCTTCTCCCCCTTATCTTTTTACATGCACACTATGTTCTGAATGTCTCAGGGACTCTTTTTTTTGGGGATCCAAGCCCGCACGTGTTGGGGATGGTGCAGGGCAGGGTGGGGGGTTGAAGTTTTACATTTAGTGCAACTGTTTTATCTATGCAGGTACATGTTTCTTAACTGTGTTTATGTTATGGTACCGGTGGTGCATTCTGTGTTACTCATGGACTGCCCTCTGCTGCTTTTATTTCACTGTCTCCCTGGCCTTTGCGGGGGGGACATGACTAAGATCCTGGAGGTCTTTACCCTTTCAATTTTGACTCAATGGGCGCGGCCACCCTGAAAATTGTGACGTGGAACGTCCGGGGCATGAGGGACAAGATTAAAAGGACGGCTGTTTTCAATACCCTCAAGCAGCTGCGTGCAGACATCTTGGTCCTGGTAGAGACTCATCTGGATGGGCGCATGCAGCTGTCACTCAAACGCCCGTTGGTGGGGTGGGTGTACCACTCGGCCTACACATCCCATTCTAGAGGTGTGGCCGTACTAGTAACGAAGTCAATCCATTTCCAGCTTCTAGGATCTCATGTTGACCCCCTAGGTAGATATGTGTTTTTACGGGTCTCTATCTTTGGTGAATCTATGCTCCTAATGGCCTACTATGTTCCGCCACACTTCTCCAGCTCTGTTTTATTAGAGGGGTTTGCCTTCCTGGCTCAACACCCGGCTCTGCTGGCTATCTGGATCGGGGACTTTAATAATGTACTTGATCCCACCTTGGACAGGTTAGGCACTTCTCCCCAGGTGTTGGCTTCGGCCTCTAGTACCAGATTTGCCAGACTGCTGGAGAGTTTTGGGTTGCGGGACACGTGGCGTGCGCTATATCCCTCCCAGAGGTCGTATTCCTGTTTTTCTGCATCCCACCACACCATGTCCAGAATTGACTTGATACTGCTGTCCCGAGCCCTGCTTCCCAGATTGCTTAAGGCGGGTTTTTCTCCCAGGTCCATGTCTGATCACTGTCCATACTGGGTGGTGTTGTCCTTGCCCCACAGTAGACCTCTGCCGGCCTGGAGACTTAACCCTGCGTGGTTGGTCCTAATGGAGGGGGGTAATGCACTGGATGCCTCCTGGAGTCAGTTTTTCGCTGATAACGATCAAACTGCCTCTCTTGGAGTGGTGTGGGAGGCGTTTAAATTACATGCCAGAGCCACTCTACAATCTCGTGTTAAGGCCATTAAAGCGGACTCTGCTGCGGCTTACTCCTGGGCAACGGCTAACCTCGCCATGGCTGAGAGTTCCTATTTGGCGGATCCTACCCAGGACAATGAATCCCAGTATAAGCTGACCTCCAAGTTAGTGACCCAACTGGACTATGAATGAGCAAAGACAAAACTATTCTTTCAGAAGCAAAGACTGTTTGCACACGGGGAACGAGCTGGGAAGCTCCTCGCCTACCTGGTACATTGTGAGGACCGCCCTCCAGTAGTGATATCCCTGATAGCGAACTCTGGTGCCCCCTTGACTGACCCTCCGCGGGTCGCGGACAGGTTCCGTACTTTCTTTAGTGACCTCTACACTTCCAGGGCTCCTACTGACCACTCAGACATGCATTCATTCCTACAGACAGTAGATTTCCACACGTTGTCTCCTGAACAGGTCGCGATCCTGGAGGCGCCGCTCACCGAGGGCGAGATTGCGGAGGCCATGTCCAGATTTCCCAGATCAAAGTCCCCAGGTCTAGACGGACTCCCGGTGGAGTTTTATGCCCAATATTCTGAACTCCTGTTACCCAAACTACTTGCCCTTTTTAATCAGCTCTATGAGGATCGGGAGTTGCTCCCCTTTATGAGAGAGGCGCTAATAGTGTTGATCCCTAAACAGGGCAAGGATCCCTTTCCGGAGTCGTATCGTCCTATTTCCCTCCTCCAGGTAGATGTAAAGATTCTTGCTAAGATCCTAGCTCTCCGCCTTAACCAAGTAATACTTACACTTGTCCACCCCGACCAGGCGGGCTTTATGCTGGGTAGAAACACCTCCTTTAACTTACATAGATTGTTCATGAACCTCCAAGCTGAACATGACAACTCGGGCAGGAGGGTGGTGGTGACTCTGGACACGGCCAAAGCCTTTGACTCGGTGGAATGGTCCTTCTTGTGGGCATGCCTCGGGAGATATGGCTTTGGACCCGAATTTATACATTGGGTACAGTTGCTATACAATGCTCCGGTTGCGAAAGTTCTGGCTAATGGTTGGACTTCGTCTGAGTTTCCTCCATCTAGGGGCACCCGCCAAGGGTGTCCCTTGTCCCCTCTGCTTTATGCCCTGGCGGCGGAACCCTTGGCTATTGCCATTAGGGACCACCCTGATATCCGCGGATTTCGCAGAGGTTCCCTTACGGAAAAGATCAGTATGTATGCCGATGATACCCTGCTCTATCTGGAGGACCCGGACGACTCTCTGTTGACAGCCCTTTCCCTCATAGAGCGATTTGGGAGCTTTTCGGGCCTCCAGATTAATTGGGATAAATCACAAATTCTTCCTATCGATGGTACCCCTTCCGCTGTGATCCCTGCGAACCCCGCCCTTAAATGTGTTCCCCGCTTTAAGTATTTGGGGGTCCAAGTTACAACATGCCCACAGGATTATGTCACAGACAATGTCCAACCCCTGTTCCCCCTGATAAAGTCTAAAATCCAGGTATGGTCTAAATTACCGTTAGGGGTCATGGGCAGAGTAAACCTGATTAAAATGGTCCTTCTCCCTAAAGTACTGTACGTTGTGTGGCATTCCCCCGTATATTTAGCCCTGAAACACTTCAAACAACTGGAGTCCCTTCTCAAGGCCTTTGTTTGGGGATCGAGTAGGCATAAGATCTCTTGGAGGAAACTTAAGAACCCGACGGACTTGGGCGGCCTGGCGCTCCCTGATTTCAATCTCTACTATCTGGCGTCGCAGCTCTCCCAGTTATTTCACATAGACAAGACTGATAGGGAACGGTTTCTAACCCTTTTGTGCCCTAGTTGGACCTGCCACTCTCGAGACCCGTTGACTGTCATACTGCAGGGCTCCAGAGGGATGGAGGAGAGGTTGGACCCTAAATCCCTGATCTTTCATTACAGCCGGGTTTGGGAAGTGGTGATACACAGACTGCAGGGCCCCTCCCTCCATGATTTAACCCCCTTGTGGCACAACAAGTTACTTCAGGAGTTCTGTATGCTTCCTGACTCCTCATTGTGGAGCGGGAGGGGTGTATTCTTCCTGAAACATATCCTGGCGGGGGGCGCCCTAAGGTCTTACGCTGACATGCAGGAGCAGTTTTCTCTCCCAGCCCATATGCACTATAGATATTTACAGCTGGCCCACGCGTTCCGCACCCAGTTTTCGACAGCTCCACCTAACCTTGAATCTGTGTTGCTCTTGGAGTTGATCAAGTGCCAGGAGCCTGCCCATTTGATCTCCCTTTTCTATGCCGAACTCCACAAGCCCTCCTCCACTGAGATAGCTTATGGGCTTAAGACTCGCTGGACCCGGGATGTGGGACCTATTGAGGATGAGGAGTGGGGGGAGGCACTAGAGACCTGTCAGAAGGTGTCCCCGAAATTGTCTGATAGACTTACCCAGACATTTATTGTACATCAGGCCTACCTCACACCCCTTCGGATGTCCAGATACCAACCTGATTGGGATCCAGTTTGTCCAATGTGCCAGGCGGCTGGAGGCACCTTTTTCCACTTGCTCTGGAGTTGTTCACAGCTCCGGGGCTACTGGCAACAGGTGGTAGCCTTTCTACATGACAAGATGGGGTCTCCGCTGCAACTGGACCCCAAGCAGTGTCTCCTGGGTATATACCCTGATGGGGATATGAATAAGTTTATGTCCATATTCTTACAGGAGACGCTGTTTGTGGCTAGGAAACTGATAGCTAGGACTTGGATGCGCAGGGATCCCCCAACCTTGGCTAGGTGGATACGTGAGGTAAATACCAATATTCCCTTTCACAAATTGCTCTATAAACACAGGGGATGTCCCGCCAAGTTCGATAAAATTCGGGACAGGTGGATGAGTTGTCCAGACACTAATGTATAAGTTTGTTCTGAACACTGCCCGCCTTACATGGTTTCTGTCTTTGTTTATCTTCATGCACCACTACCGACCTATATTGGCTAGCACTAACCGGTTGTACTCTGTATACCTGCATTTTGGCTGTTGCCCATCTTTATTTACTGTACACTGTGTGTATTGTTGTACTTGTTCAGTTTCTCTTTTACTGAGCTATTTTAATTGTACTGCACTAAAGTTTTCAATAAACTCACTGTTTGGGAAAAAAAAAATAATGTTGTATGTCTGGGAGACCAATCCCCCCTTAATGCTTGGGTTTAATTAGTTGGTCATAACTGATTATAGGTCTTTTTTGGTTCCAAAAAATTTAATACAATGGTCTTTTAGGCTTTTGAAGAAAGAGTTTAGAATTGCGATTGGTAACGCTTGAAGGAGATACAAAATACATGGGAGGATATTCATTTTCAACAAGGCCACTCTTCCAAACCAGGAAAAGAAAAGCCATTCCATCTTTGGAGATCTTCTGAAATAGATTTTGCAATGGGTAAGAAGTTCGCTTCAAATTGGTCTGTCAAATTAGTTGGGAGAAATATACCAAGATATTTGATTGCATAGGGTTCCCATTTATAAGGAAAATTGGCCTGACATTGGGACACTACTGATTGGGGGAGAGAAATATTTAGAGCCAGGGATTTTTCAAAACGAATTTTAAGATAAGAAACGTTGTTAAAGAGTTCAGAGTTTTTGAGTAGGTTAGGTATAGAATTTAATGGCTGTTGGAGGAAGGAGGAGGATATCCTCAGTATCCTTAATACTGCTGTTAGGTAATCCCAGGCCAACCTGTCAAATGCCTTCTCTGCGTCAAGTGACAGAAAAAACCCTTGCATCTTGTTGGAGGTCAGCCAATAGTGAAGATTTATGGCTTTGATTGTATTATCGTGGGCTTCCCTACCTGGCACAAAGCCTACTTGATCTTTCAAGATTAGGGTGGTCAATAATGGTTGGATATGGTTTTCTAAAATTTTGGCGAAAATTTTTAATATCGGCGTTTAATAGGGAGATTGGTCTGTAATTTGAGACAGCAGTGGAATCCTTCCCCTCCTTTGGGATTACAGCAACGTGGGCGTCTAATAGTCTGTGTGAATGCGAAGAAGGAGATGAAAGGGTGTTGAACGCTTTTAAGAAAGGGGAACACAGGAGTGGTAAAAAGGTTTTGTAGTAGGATGCTATAAACCCATCCAGGCCCGGACTCTTCCCTGCTTTAAGTTGTTTAATCGCCTGTTGGGAGTTCGAGTTCAGTAAGTGAGCTTTCAAGCAAAGTTGCATCGGTATGGGAAAGTTTTTTGAGACAGTGTTGGTCAAGAAAGGAGTGGATAAGTTGTGAACGTTTGGGGTGTACAGTAGAAGGTTCAGTGTCAGGATGCAGGTTATAGAGATCGGAGTAGTATTTTTGAAATTGATCAGCTATGCCTTGGGTTTTAACATGAGCCTTACCACTGGAATCTTTTATACAGTAAATTGTAGAGTTGATTTATTTGGTTTGAATGCATCTAGCTAGAAACCTCCCACATTTATTACTCTGCTCGTAAAAAAGTTTATGAGATAACATCATCTTGCGCTTGTATTTAATATCTAAGAGGTTGCGTAAGGAGGTTCTCGCTTCAGTGAGATCTTTGTAGGTTTAAGTCACTCTGGTTCGCTTATGTAAGGATTTCAGGGATTAAATTTTGTTTATGAGGTTAGACATTTCTTGTTGTTGGGACTTATTTTTATCTGCTTTCAGTTTCAAATATAGGCGTGCATTTATGTGCTTCCCATTGGGATATTGCTGATGTGTCTGCAGTGTCATTGATGGCAAAGTATTTCTGTATATGAAATTTGATGTGATTCACGTCATGTTCATTGGTTAGCAGGGAAGAGTCCAAACGCCAATTTTTTTTAGGTGTGTTTAAGTCGGGGAAGGAAAGAGATAAGGTAATTGGATGGTGGTCAGAGATAGTCATAGGTTCAATAGTCGTTACGTGAATGTAGGGAAGATCTCTTTGTGATAGGAAAATATAATCAATCCTGGTATATATGTTGTGGGGTGGTGAAAAATAGGTAAAATCTTTCTCGGTTGAGTGTAAAGTACGCCAAGAGTCAAGGGATTGTAGGGACTTTCTAATTTGTGATAGTGCTCTTTAAGGTAGGGAGGAATTGCCAGATGAAGTATCCAATGTGGGGTCCAACGCGACATTGAAATCTCCCCCAAGAATAGTGATTCCTTGTTGGAAAGTCGTTAGGAGTTGTGAATCTTCTCTGAAAAAGCTTACTTGTGATTTATTGGGGCTATAGATATTAGCGAGGGTGAACAAACGTCCTTTGACCTGACCTTTAAGGAATATTTATCGACCTGGGAATCTACATATTGCCAGTGTGTGTTTTTAGAGCAAAAAACATCGGAGCAAAAATGCGTTTCCTGTAAAAAAATGACGTCAACCTTATGTTTGCGTGCCAAAGATAGTGCGTGTGTTCTTTTTTCTGGGACATTGAGCCCTTTAATGTTGATGGAGAGTATTTTGAGGTTGTAGGCAGTCTGTGAAGATGTTTGTGTAAACATTACTGAGGCTGGGATGGGTTGCTTGGATAATTACAACAGAGAAAGCTTGGACCTTATGAAGAAGGCCTGGGTAAAAAAATAAAAGGGGGGAGGGGATTATGGAGATAGAGGTCGAGGAAGTAGTGTTGTAAGGGGGTAGGATAGAATGCTTGTTTTCAATGTATGTTGCTCTGTGGCTTAGGGTTAGAAGATAAGTAAAGTGAATCTTAAATCCGGGGAGCAGGTTAGAATTGTCAACCTGTCCTTGAATGGTGTGTACCGGTATGAGTCAGCGGGAGGTTAGGGAAGTCCCGCTGAGGCGAGACGTCGAAGGACTGGATAGTAAGGAAATAATGCAGTCTGTTCCTTTTGAAGTCTGCCTGAATTCAATTTGTAAAGGACAATGCGTGTATAGTTAAAGGTGTGAGAAGGGGAGTTTTGAGCTTAACCGAACAGTTTCCCATATATATGAAAACATTTTTTATTTTAAAAGAAACGAAAAGAAAAAAAAAGAGAACCTTTTTCAACTTTTAACCAGAAGAATATTTTAAATCGTTTGCAGAGGAAAGGATCCAATGTAGTATAGAGCATATTACAGTATCTCTCCCCATATCCCGGCACGACGGTAGCCATATAGAACATTTTTTTTGTTATTATGGACCCGTGAGAACGAATGTGAAGACTTATGCTTGTTTTTAATGCAAACTGGTTCTGCAAATTATGATGAGAAATCTCTAAACTCAGTTATCTGCGTGGAAGCTTCAGACTGAGGGAGGGATTTGGTGAAGGATGGAGGAGAGCTGTTCCCCACAAGGATATGGGAATTCCAGGGGTGAATTTCATGCCTTATCTGGGTTACAACTAGGCAATGATAACAAACAGCCTGCTTGGATCGGCATGCGTTGTGGGGTGAGATTACAAGATTCTGCCCATGTAACTAGCATCTTCTGCCTTTTCCCGCTATAGTGTGGGAACATGGAAATACAAAAAGAGAGGGCATGTCAGCAAAATTCAGCAAAAGAATGACTGTTAATATAGGCTGATACCTCCATCCCCCAACATCCCTCATATCCCAGCATATTACCCTTTTCATAGGAACAATAAAGTGAGCATGAGGAGCTTCCTCAATAAATGACAGTCTTATTATGGAAGGATCATTCGGCATTCTCAGAAGAAAAAACCTGGCGAGAAATCTGGTATGTTTGTGCATGAAAAGGGGATTTTCGAGTAACTGAAGGATCTCTCCTACATAACGTTGGCGGCATAGTAAATAAATGATATTTAATAGTGCCAAAGAATCGTATGGAGGCCAGAACTATAAGGTCCTTTGCTGTTTCTTTGGGGATAAATGACCCGATTCTAGGAAATGGGAGAAAGTCTGGGTCAAAGGAGGACTATCATCAGGGTAGGAAGATAGGTGACTAGCACATCTGATCTTTGTACTGGTAGACTAGCTAGGGGATCATTAGCGAGCGTTCGTTATGTAGAGTGAAATTATACTTAGAGGGGGTAGATGTCGGGTTCAGTTACTAGGGATAGAGTTTTATAAGAGATGCTTACTGCAGTTTGTTAAAATTGCAGATCAGGTATGTATCGGTAAAGTTGTACGCTTCAGGGGATAATCTTTGATATTATCGCATAGCTTCTGCCGGGGTCTGATATGTCAAAACCTGAGGCGCCGGGGGACAGTGGAGAGACCTGCAAGGAAGCTTATACAGAATACATTTTAGCTGCAGGAGAAAGGGTAATCTCTGCCAATATGATGATCATTTCTGAAGATCTAGTAGCGAGGTCTCCAATGAACTGGAGGAGCTGTGGGGCTGTTTCCTCTATGCGGATGGGAAGTCAGAGAGCGGTTGGACGTTGGTGAGGGAGATCTCCATCTTCCTAGTTGGTCTTCACGCTCCGGGATGGTATCCATTGAGATGGAGCGACGGACGGTAGGCGAGTTATGTGGGTTTTCCCAGTCTGGGAGGTCAATCATTGGGAGGTTGAGAGAATCACAGAAGGACCGGAGATCTGCAGGTGTGCGCAGAGAGGCTGACCGACCTTGATGGGATGCAGATAGACAGAACTGAAATTTCCATCTGTAAAGGATGGTTCTGGACTGCAGCAACTCCAATATGTGTCTGAGGTCTCTCCTCTTCTGGAGAGTAATTGGTGAGAGATCTTGGAATATCTTTACTTCAGATCCTTGCAATGTAATTTCTCTTCTGTCGCTGGCTCTTCTCAATATATCTTCCTGCCGTGTCTCTACCCTTGGGTCTGAGCGCTCTGTGGAGTCTATCAAAATCAATGGCGGTATCAGAAGGTCTCCCTAGGAGATCATTAAAAATATTGCTCGTGGTTTTTAGGCGCTGGCTTTGTTCTACACTTTCTGGTATACCTCTGACTCTTAAATTGTGTCTGCGGCCCCTGTTATCTAAATCCTCAAGGTGTGTCTGCATCTCTCGAATTTGAGTAGAATGTGCTGATGTTGTTCTCTTCATGAGGAGAATGTCTGCTTCATGGCTGGTGGTAGTTTCTTCAAGCTCGTCCATCCAAAGGCACATACAGCTGCAAGAAAAAGTATGTGAACCCTTTGGAATGATATGGATTTCTGCACAAATTGGTCATAAAATGTGATCTGATCATCATCATCTAAGTCAAAACAATGGACAATCACAGTCTGCTTAAACTAATAACACACAAACAATGAAATGTTGCCATGTTTTTATTGAACACACCATGTAAACATTCACAGTGCAGGTGGAAAAAGTATGTGAACCCTTGGATTTAATAACTGGTTGAACCTCCTTTGGCATCAATAACTTCAACCAAACGTTTCCTGTAGTTGCAGATCAGACGTGCACAACGGTCAGGAGTAATTCTTGACCATTCCTCTTTACAGAACGGTTTCAGTTGAGCAATATTCTTGGGATGTCTGGTGTAAATCACTTTCTTGAGGTCATGTCACAACATCTCAATCGGGTTGAGATCAGGACTCTGACTGGGCCACGTCAAAAGGTGTATTTTCTTCTGTTTAAGCCATTCTGTTGTGGATTTACTTCTATGCTTTGGGTCATTGTCCTGTTGCAACACCCATCTTCTGTTGAGCTTCAGCTGGTAGACAGATGGCCTTAAGTTCTCCTGCAAAATGTCTTGATAAACTTGGGAATTCATTTTTCCTTCGATGATAGCAATCCGTCCAGGCCCTGACGCAGCAAAGCAGCCCCAAACCAGGATACCCCCACCACCATACTTCACAGTTGGGATGAGGTTTTGATGTTGGTGTGCTGTGCCTCTTTTTTGCCACACATAGTGTTGTGTGTTTCTTCCAAACAACTCAACGTTTTATCTGTCCACATAATATTTTGCCAGTATTGCTGTGGAACATCCAGGTGCTCTTGTGCAAACTGTAAACGTGCAGCAATGTTTTGTTTGGACAGCAGTGGCATCCTCTGTGGTATCCTCCCATGAAATCCATTCTGGTTTAGTGTTTTACGTATTGTAGATTCGCTAACAGGGATGTTAGCATTTGCCAGTGACTTTTTTAAGTCTTTAGCTGACAATCTAGGATTCTTCTTCACCTCATTGAGCAGTCTGCGCTGTGCTCTTGCAGTCATCTTTACAGGACGGCCACTCCTAGGGAGAGTAGCAGCAGTGCTGAACTTTCTCCATCTATAGACAATTTGTCTTACCGTGGACTGATGAACAGCAAGGCTTTTGGAGATACTTTTATAACCCTTTCCAGCTTTATGCAAGTAAACAATTCTTAATCGTAGGTCTTCTGAGAGCTCTTTTGTGCGAGGCATCATTCACATCAGGCAATGCTTCTTGTGAAAAGCAAAACCAGAACTGGTCTGTGTTTTTTATAGGGCAGGGCAGCTGTAACCAACACCTCCAATCTCATCTCATTGATTGGACTCCAGTTGGCTGACATCTAACTCCAAGTCACTCTTGGAGATGTCATTAGTCTAGGGGTTGACATACTTTTTCCACCTGCACTGTGAATGTTTACATGGTGTGTTCAATAAAAAAAGGCAACATTTCATTCTTTGTGTGTTATTAGTTTAAGCAGACTGTGATTGTCTATTGTTGTGACTTAGATGATGATCAGATCACATTTTATGACCAATTTGTGCAGAAATCCATATCATTCCAAAGGGTTCACATACTTTTTCTTGCAGCTGTAGTTTGGATATTATGTTTAAGGTCAGCAATTGCTGCAGCCAGGGTGTCCTTAATGTTGGAAGCCACTGCTCTTAAGACTCCAACACTGACAGGTTGGTTGTTTAGGGTCCCTGCTTCTGAAAAAGGAGTCAGGTCAGAGTCTGAGGTACCGGGAGTAAGAACAGGATGTACCTCCTGAGGTAATATCTGTGAGGCCGCTGGTACTTCTCTCTCTTGAGCTCTGAGAAGCCCTGGAATAATTTGGTTTGCCTGAGTATTAGAGTTCCTGGGAGAGCAAGAACGGGAATGGTTTCCTGAAGTTTTCCCCATTTTTATAGAATAGTTGCCCTCAGATAATCTGATAGCTAGACTTCAGCAGGAGAGAGCTGAGGAGTTAAGCGGCCATCACTGTCCAGCGCCAAGCTACGTCCCGCCAGACCTTTATTCTTGATCTTCACGGATAGTCTACAGACGGGAATGGTGCCAGATGATTGGAAAAAAGCCAACGTGGTACCAATATTTAAAAAAGGGTCAAGATATATCCCAGGTAACTATAGACCTGTCAGCCTAATATCTGTAGTCTGCAAGATTTTGGAGGGGATGTTAAGGGACTATATACAAGACTTTAGTAATGAAAACGGTATTATCAGTAGTAATCAGCATGAATTCATGAAAAATCATTCTTGAAAGACCAATCTACCTTCTACGATGAAGTGAGTTGCCATCTAGATAAAGGAAGGCCTGTGGATGTGATGTATCTGGACTTTGCAAAGGCATTTGACACAGTTCCCCACAAACGCTTACTGTACAAAGTTACGTAGGTATGTGAGTCCAGAGGGTGGTGATAAATGGGGAGTACTCGGATTGGGCGGGGGTGGAAAGTGGGGTCCCCCAAGGATCTGTCCAGGGACCAATCCTGTTTAATTTATTTATAAATGATCTAGAGGAGGGGATATCTAGCACAATCTCAGTATTTGCGGATGATACTAAAGTAGGGCAATAAGTTCTATACAGGATGTGGAAACCTTACAAGCAGACCTGAACAAAATAATGGGGTGGGCAACTACATGGCAGATGAGGTTTAATGTTGAAAAATGTAAAGTAATGCACTTGGGCGTCAGAAACATGAACACAAGCTACTCACTAGGGGGGGGGGAACCTCTGGGTGAATCTAAGATGGAAAAGGACCTGGGGGTCCTAGTGGACAACAGGCTTGGCAGTGGCATGCAATAGAAGTGGCATGTATAAAAAGGGGGATTCACTCCAGAAATAAAGAGATTATTCTCCCACTCTACAAGACTCTGGTCTGGCCACACCTAGAGTATGCCATCCAGTTCTGGGCACCGGTCCTCAGAAAGGATGTGCTGGTACTGGAGAGAGTCCAGAGAAGGGAAACAAAAATAATTAGGGAATGGAGGATCTAAGCTAAGAGGAAAGACTGCAAGCATTGAACTTATTGTCTCTGTACTGGTGACCCTAGCATAAGGAACAAACTTTTCAGAGAAAGGGACTACAATAAGACACATGGCCACTCACTAAAACTAGAGGGAAAAGGGTTTAACCTTAAAATACGTATGGGGTTCTTTACTGTCAGAGCAGTGGGGATGTGGAACTCTCTTCCACAAGCAGTGATATCAGCAGGGAGCATCGATAGTTTCAAAAAATTATTAGACAGTCACCTTAAAGACCACAGCATACAGGGGTATACAATGTACTGTTAACTTCAAACACACACACATCATAGGTTGAACTGGATGGACTGATGTCTTTTTTTCAACCTCACTAACTATGTAACTAAGATTATATTTTTTTTTCCAACAAGTTTATTGAAGAGTAATGAGAGTAACAATCATGAAATTACCCTTTTCACATTATATGTAGAAGTGACAATCTTACGAGAAATAATAAGGCCTATTTGATCCATTCACATTACAAACAAGTAAGTAACAGCAGAAAACTTGGCAAAAGAAATAGTCAGACATCAAGTTAAACATAGGGTGTAACACGTGGTAAACACGTGGTAAAACATGAATGAAGGAACGAAGGTAATTTGCCCTTTGGAGTATAAAGTTATATATTAAAACAGCATGACATATGAAACAAGGCAGTTAAGGGCTAACATCTTTTTAAGCTTGATAGAGTTAAAATAGCAAAGTAAGAGGGAATATGTCAGAAAGGAAGCGGGGGAGCGGACCCTCTGACCAGCATTGGGCTCGGTAGGATGGGGGGAGAGAAGAGAGATAGAAGAAAGGTAAGACGAAGGAGGGGGGAAGGTTAGGAGAGTGGGTGACGGGAAGGCGGGTGGGGAGAAAAGCATCTTATGTGTCAAAGTCACGTTAGAGTGCATGATAATATTAACTGATATTACAGGGGAAGTGGATTAACTAGTTGGTAGACATGTTAATAAGCTGGTCATATTCGGGAGAGTAGCGGAAAATAATCCAATCTTTCCAGATTTTAATATATCTGTTCGGGAGTCATGTACTGTGGATATGAGCTCTTCCATTTCTGAGATTTTATTAATCTGGGTGAGCCAATTATGGAGGGATGGGACTTTCGTGGTGCCCCATAGTCTAAGGGTGCAAAGCTTAGCTGCATTTATCATGATCATAGGGAGGGATTTGAAGTACTTCGGTGGTGAGTTGGGGTGAAAGTGTAAGAGAAACTGAGCTGGGTGTAATTGTAAGTCTTGGGTGGTTATTTTGTGTATGTAGGATTTGACCGTATTCCAGAATGGCTGTATCAGGGGACAGGACCACCCTACATGCAGTAAATCTGCATGAGATTGTTTGCACCTCCAACATTCATCAGGTATATCTTTGTTATATTTATTGAGCAGGAAGGGAGTGCGGTACCATTTGGTGAGTATCTTATAATTATTTTCTTGGATGGAAACATTTATTGATCCTTTTAAGATGTTACGATATATTTTTTCCCAATGAGGGTCTGTTAAGGGCAAGTCAGAATAATTGCACCAATCGTCACATAGTTTGCCTAACTGTATCGGACAGGATTTCCATAGTAGGGAGTGCATTGTGGATAGCAAGTGTCGTTGAGGTTGTTGAAGCGCACAAATTTGTTCAAATTTGGAAAGAGGTGAGTCCTTAGGATTTTTTTTCAGGTGTGTGGAGATAAAGTAATGGAGTTGTGTGTATTCCCACAAGGTCATTGAGGGAATAAGTGTTGCGTTTTTTAAATCCTCAAAGTTAGGGAATTTCCCATTCTGTAGGAGGTGAAGAATGCGTATTCCTATATCATTGGGAACAGAGCGCAGTGTGGGGGGGGATTGACCTGGTGGGAATTGAGAGTTGTCTAGTAAAGGAGTGAGGAGGCTATGTTTTCGGATTAGTTGGTGTTTGGCGTTGGCTGTATGGAAACAGCGAATGGTGGGACCGATTAACGGGTGTTTTTTAACCACTTTAGCCCCGGAGGGTTTTCCTGCTAAACGACCAGGGGGTATTTTGCGATTCGGCACTGCGTGACTGTAACGGACAATTGCGCGGTCGTGCGACGCTGTACCTAAACGAATTTGACATCCACCTGTGCGATTTTTACTTTTTGCGCTAAAAACAAAAAAAGAGCGTAAATTTTGCAAAAATAACAATATTTTTCACATTTTTTTATATGAAATTCCCCCCCAAAAAAATGTAAAAATCAAAATTTTTTAACATTTTCGGCCAATTTGTTTTATGCTACATATGTTTGGTAAAAAAAAAATCACAAAAAGCGTATTTTTATTGGTTTGCGCACAAGTTATCGCATTTACGAACAAAGGGAAAGATTTTTGTCATTTTTGTTGTTTTTTTTAATGCGTAATGGCGGCGATCTGCAATTTTTTTTGCGGTACTGCGACATTGGGGCGGACAGATCGGACCCTTGACTGACATTTTTGACACTTTTGGGGTTACCAGTGACATTTCTACAGTAATCAGTGCTATACATATGCACTGTTACTGTAAAAATACACTGGTAGTGAAGGGGTTAACTTTATTTGGGAGGGAGGGGCTGTGTGTGTCCCTAGGGGCGTGCTTTCTACTGTGATTGGCTGTGGCTTGAGCTGTAAGGACACTGATCAACGGTTCTACATAGTAGATCCATGTGATCAGTGTCTTTACACCGAGGAGAATGACAGGTGGCTTGTTTACACAAGCCGCCTGACTTTCTCCCTCTCCCCCGACGATCGCCGAGTGACCGGCGGACATCGGGTCCGCCAGTCACACGCGCGGGGGGGGGGTCCGCGACTGCGCGGGAGCCGGGGCGCGCGCTCGCTCCCCAGAGCCTCACAGGCTAGCGACGTAGACCTACGTCGCTCTGCCTGTGAGGGGCTGACTGCCGCAGTAAATATACTGTGCGCAGTCGGCAAGTGGTTAAGGGAATTCTGTAAGGAGGAATAAGTTAGCCAAGGGGTACTTTGAATGGGAATCTGAGAGAAAGAATCCTCTAATTTGACCCAATCTTTTTTGTGTTTCTGGGAGTGCCAGTCTGCTATGCGTAAGAGGTGGGATGCTTGGTAGTACAAGTAGATGTCTGGGATTCCCATTCCGCCTTTAGATTTGGGTCTTGAGAGTGTCGAGAATTTAATGCGAGGGGCTTTGTGATGCCAGATAAAGGACCTGATGGCCTTTTTTAAAGAGGAAGTAAATGCAGGGAAAAAAAACGAGAAAAAAAAACCTGTAAAGACAAAGGTATAATGAGCTAGTATGCATCACATACTAGCTCATTATGAAATACCTAAAAACGAAGCCCCGCAGTGTCGCCCACTCAGAAACAGGGCGGTCGACATGTCCGGCCGCCCTGTTTCCTTGTTCGCGTCCTCCGGCCATCTGATTGGCCGGAGGCCCGATAACATCACTCCCGCGCATGCGTGCGGGAGCCGCCGGTCACGGCATAGGGTTTCGAAGGAACGGCATGGGTGGCCATTCCTTTAGAGCGCATGCCCGATGATGTCATCGGCTGCATGCATTGTAAATATCTCCTAAACGGTGCATGTTTAGGAGATATTTATAGCACCTAGAGGTAAGCCTTAATATAGGCTTACCTATAGGTAAATGCAAAAAAAGTGAGTTTACAAACTCTTTAAAGGAGGAGAAGAAGTGTAAGGGCAATTGAATGGGAACTGTTTGTAATAAGTAGAGGATACGCGGAAGTACGTTCATTTTAACAATTGCAGCTCGACCGAACCAGGAAAAGTGTGCCTTATTCCAATTCTTAAGGTCTTGGAAAATTGCCTGTGAAATGGGAAGATAGTTTTTATTGAATATGTCACTTAGGTCAGTGGGGATTTCAATACCCAAATATGTGATGGTGTCCGTTTTCCATTCGTAGGGAAAGGATTGTTTACACTGATCAACTATTGGGTCAGGGAGGGATATGTTAAGTGCCTCAGATTTGGATCGGTTTATTTTAAAATTTGCAATGTATTGAAATAATTTTAACTCTTTTTGTAAGTTGGGAACTGAGATAAGGGGGTTGGAGAGGAATAGCAGAATATCATCCGCATTGGCAGCAATTTTATATTGGTTGGAGGTTGAATGTACGCCGGAAATGTTAGGGTTTGCTCTAATACTATTGAGAAGGGGCTCAAGTGTAAGTATAAATAGTAGTGGAGATAGGGGGCAGCCCTGGCGGGTTCCATTGCTGATGGAGAAGGCATTCGATAGTGAACCGTTAACACTTACCCTGGCTGATGGGCTATGATAAGGTGCAAGTATGAAGGACATTATTTTGGGGCCCAAACCTATTGAATGAAGGACCGCTTCCAAGTAGTCCCACGCCAGCCTATCGAATGCCTTCTCAGCATCAAGAGATAGCAGGAAACCGGTTTGTGAAGTTGAAGAAAGAATGTGGTGTATATTAAGGGCTTTAAGTGTGTTGTCCCTTGCTTCCCTGCTGGGCACAAAGCCAACTTGGTCTGAGCCGATCAGAGAGGGAATGAAAGAAAGGAGTCGGTTAGGGAGTATTTTGGCGAATATTTTTAGATCAACGTTGAGTAATGAGATTGGACGGTAGTTTTGAACTCGTGTTGGGTCCTTCCCTGCTTTTGGTATAACAGAAATATGTGCTTCCAGGAGTCTGGAGTGGCTGGAGTTCGAATTGGAAAGACTGTTAAATGTTTTCAGAAAGGATAGAAAGGTGGGGCGGGGTCTGGACATGGCCGCGTGAGGATGTGCTGAACAGCGAGCTCCAGACTTCCCCTCGCTCAGCCCGACTATTATTAGCGCACCGATCCCGGCATGACCCCCGGCAGAAAGCGCGGTACATGCTCCACAGCCCGCACGCCAGGCAGGCAGAAAGAGGGGGAAGCAATAGCTCAATACTTTCGATCCCCACCGCAAATGAGCACTGCAGACCTGGATAACAGCACAGCGGGGGAGACTGGGAGGATGCGAAGTGCAGAGATCACGCCGGCAAACATTTCATCCATCCCAGAGAGGGCAAGTCCTCTCAGCTTGGCGCCGTCAGATCCCCAGCAGCAGGCAATGCTCCCACAGACAGCAGATCCAGAGATCCGGGCACTGTTGAGGGCTCTCCCGACTCGGTGGAGATGGAGTCACTAGTGCTACGGATGGAGGAAACACACCGCCGGGACTTGCAGGCTGTGAGAGCCGATGTCCAGGCAGCATCTGAAAAGATACAGGCAGGGGAGCTTGCAGCCTCAACATTAGAAAAGCGGGTAACAGCCCTGGAGAAAACTCAAGGAGATTCCGCAGACACGGCCATATCCCTACAGTTACACATGGAGGACTTAGAGGATAGGAGCCGTCGTAATAATCTACGGCTCCGGGGCATACCAGAGGCTATAGGTAGGGAGGATCTGCGAGAGAAAGTGGCGGCCATTTTTCAAAAAATTCTGGGATTGGTTAATCCAGAGCCAGTGGAATTAGATAGAGTCCATAGATCCTTGGGCTCCAGACCCACTAACGTAGATAGACCTCGGGATGTGATATGTAGGGTACACCATTTCACCCAAAAGGAGGCCATACTACGTAAGGCATGGGAGCTTGGATCAGTGGACATAGAGGGGGCCGCCATCAAAGTACTGCCTGACCTATCTAAAGCAACGTTGCAGCGTAGAGTCCTTCGCCCAGCATTAGACGCTGCTCGCCGGGTGGGATGCACATACCGTTGGGGATACCCATTGACAGTTTTCTTCAGGAAAGATTCCGCTACATTTACCCTGCGGACCCCTGCAGGGCTACCAGCCTTTTTTACATTTCTAGGAATAAATCCTATCCAGGTTCCAGATTGGCTGATTAGTTTACCCCGTCCAGGAGGAAGACGGACAGAAGAAACTCAGCATGGAGGGCCCAACAACCAAACACAGAGGCCACAGAGGGAACCCCAAGCGGAATCGATAGATGGGTCGCGTGAGTTATAAACAGTCATATCTAACAAACTTCAGAACTTGCAATACTAAATTTTGTCTATTAAGACGTTGGAATTTTTGTTTTTTTTTCCTTCTTCCCTTTTTGGATGTTGAACATTAGTAACCTTCCAAGATTCATAGAGGATGTGAAAGGGGGGGGGGCGGAGGGGGGACTATCTGATTTCCCCCCTTTTTTTTTATTTTTTGGGGAGAGCCATGACTGATTAACTGTAAACTATCGGAAAGATAAAGATTTTTAGATAATAATGGGAGGGGGGGAGCTGGAGGGAGGGGATATCCTACTGTGTAATGCAATCAGTATCAAAATATATATCTGTAAAATAAAGTTATGCATATTAGCAGGGGGATGGGGGGGGGGAGGGGGATTAAGGTACTGGCTATGAAGGGATCATCTGGACCCCTTTACGGCCCTAAGTTCTAGGAGGTAATAGAAATATACAAAAGAATGAAGGGTAATTGAGTAGGATAATTGAATGATTAACTTATCTATTCTCTCTTTTTGGTTATCGGGGTCAAGAGACAAATAAGCAAATTGTGTTGATCTCGGTAGTAAAGGTTTTTCTTTTTTTTTTTTAGGTAAGAGACCAGAGTCCCCTGTTTTTCTTCCCTTGGGATATATTTTTTATGAGATCTAACAATCAAGCCCAGAAATGTATATGGAAATCATCATGTAGGAGGGACCGAATGATGAATTTTTTATTTTGTTTTTCCCTTCCCCTTTCTTTTTTTTTTTTGGGGTCCCCCCAAAGTGTGCAATGCCAGGCCCTACTCCTACACCCCCACATCCTTTTCCCCCCACCCCTCCCCCCCTTTTTTCTTTCTTTTTCTTTTTTCCCAAATTTGGCCCCCCCTTTCCTTACTTTAATCCTCCCCCCTTTTTTTTGGGGGGGAAGTATAATTATTGAAGTAAAATGTTGGTATTGCATGATGAAATAGGAATATATATGAAATAAGGGAAATGTTCTTCGGCTTAAACCAGAGATGTGGAAGAGTCGGGCTGGGGGAGAGGACTGGAGACCCCTCACGGGCTGTATCTAACCCTTGCTCCCTTGAGGCACGCATCCGAGTTTCTGGTCTAAGACCGCCGGACGCCTATACGCCTCTTTTTTGGGATATTTTTGGTCCTTTGTCTTTGTTTTTTTTTTCTCTTTCTTTTTTTTTTCTCTTATCTTATCCCATCTGTACCCCTGATCCTCAAAATTTATAACATGGATACTATTAAAATATGCTCATTAAACGCTAAGGGACTAAATATCCCTGAGAAAAGAAGGATGCTCTTCTCTGATTTGAAAAGTGCACATATTGACATAGCCTATGTTCAAGAAACCCACTTTAAAGAAATAAAAACACCACTGCTTAAAAATAGATTCTACCCCTTGATATATCATTCCACTAATCAGAATAGTAAAACCAGAGGGGTGTCCATAATGATTTCTGGACTAGTACCATGGTCATGTTCACAGGTTAATTGCTGATCCAGATGGCAGATTTCTCTTCTTGAAAGGAAACATAGGGACAGTCAGGGTAACTCTCGCCTCAATATATGCCCCAAATATGCAGCAGGACACCTTTATGGCAAAATGCCTTGACCAGCTCCAAGAGTTCCAGGAAGGTCAGGTTATTTTGGGAGGAGACCTAAATATACCCCTAATACCATCAGAGGATACATCATCAGGTTTCTCCTCATTACCGCCTAGAATTAGGAAGAGGATTGCGACACAACTACACAGAGCACAACTGATTGATGCATGGCGCTTATTACATTCTGGGGAAAAGGATTTTACCTTTTATTCCTCCCCACATGCATCTTATTCTCGGATAGACTATTTTCTTATCCCACATTCACAACTACATTCAGTAAAGTCGGTAACAATAGGTCTTATAACATGGTCAGACCATGCACCATTAACACTCACATATGCGTTACAAGAAACTCCACTCACGAGATCACAGACATGGACTATGAACTTGAGCCTTTTACAGGACGATACAGTTATAACTGAAGTGGAAAAAGCGCTTACACTATATTTCCAAACGAACGATGACGGGGATACAAGCCCGGGGGTGATTTGGGAAGCCCATAAGGCGGTGATTAGGGGAGTGTTCAGTAAGCATGGGGCACGGCTTAAGAGGGCCCGTACACAACAGATGACCCAACTTATACAAACCTTACATGTCCTAGAATCAAGGCATAAACATGCCCCTAATGCGGAACTCCATAAAGAACTTTCTGCTGTCCGCAAACAGATAGTGGACCTCCTTCAATATAAAGCTAAGGAGGCGCTACAGAGAGGCCGTAGGGCGATGTATGAGTCCGGAGATAAGTGCGGGAAAATGCTGGCCCGTACTTTACGTGATAATAGAATGAAAACATTTATTCCCAAGCTTATATCTCCGACGGGTCAGAAAGTTGAGAGGCCAGAGGACATAGTAAGGGAATTCAGGAATTACTACCAGGCACTCTATAATCTGAAATCGCAGACGACGGAACCGAGTGTAATAGTTAATTACCTCATTAAATCAGGAATGCCAAGTGTATCGGAGGAGACGAGAGAGGAGCTATCCGCCAATATCTCTATAGGGGAGTTACAGACAGCAATTAAGAACACCAAAATGGGGAAAGCACCAGGGCCAGACGGACTTCCAATACAATACTATAAGACATTTTTTCCGGTCCTTGGTCAACAGATGATTGACCTATTTAATAAGTTGAGCTCTAACTCCCCTCTACATAGAGACTCGTTACGTGCGCATATATCAGTGCTCCCAAAAGAAGGAAAGGACCCTACAGCATGTCCTAGTTACAGACCAATATCATTACTTAATGTGCATCTGAAACTATTTTCCAAGATCATTGCTACTAGGTTACAAGCTCATCTCCCCTCTCTGATACACTTGGACCAGGTGGGTTTTGTACCTACCCGGGAAGCACGGGACAATACCGTGAAACCCCTTAACCTATTACATCTGGTTAAAGATTCCAAACAAGCATGTACCTTTGTAAGGACAGATGCAGAAAAGGCATTTGACCGGGTCAACTGGAACTTTATGTTCGAAGTGTTACACCATGTGGGGGTAGGGGTAAGGATGAGAGATTGGATAATACAACTGTACTCAACCCCTACAGCCCGGGTCAAGATAAATGGGATACTGTCAGAAGAGTTTAAGATCTTGAATGGAACAAGACAGGGCTGCCCACTATCACCCCTTTTGTTCACTCTCTCGTTAGAGCCCTTTCTTTTTTTTTTTTTTTCCATTAAATAATTTTTTATTAGGTTTAAAAGGAACAGTACATTTTATGACATAGCATAACAAAGAAAGGGTATACAAATTGCAACACGGATATGTACAGCAGTTAGAATTGTCATACAATTATACCATTAAGAGTCTTGGGCAGACCTTTCGGGACGTATTGTGTCACCTAATGCAGTATTCGTCTGCCAGCATGGATGCACATAAAGATTTGGATGAGGGCATCAATAGGTAGAGAGGGGGGAGGGAGGTGGGGGGGGAAGAAATGGGAGAAGAGAGGAATGAGAGAAATGGGGAGGAAGGAAGAGCGGGGAGAGAAGGCCGGAGATACATAGGAAGGAGGGGGGAAGAGAAAGGGGGAGGAAAGTGAGGGGGGAAAGATGTGGGGGGAGGTATAGGAAGAGAGGGGAGAGGAATGGGGGGATAGAAGAATTGGAGGAAGGGGGAAGGAGGTAAGGGGAGGAGGTGAGAGGGGGATGGGGGCCGGAAGGGAAGGTTGGAGGGAGCGAAAAAGGAAGGAAGGAAGAGGAGAGAGGGGGAAGGAGGGGAAAGAAGGAGGAGGGGGCAGGGGAAGGAGGAGTAATGAAGAAAGAAGGGAGGGGGGGGGAGAAGGGAAAGGGTAGGGGAGGGGAGCGACGAGGGGAGACAAGGAAGGAAGGGATGGGAGGAAACGTAATAAGAGGGGAAGAAAGAGAAAAGAAAGGGAGAAAAAAGGGGGGGGGAGGGAGGGGGGAGTAGGAGGGGAAGGAAGAGGGGGGAAGGGTTGTGGAGACCACAGGTTCGGAAAACAGGGGAAAAAAGGGGGGAGGGGAGACTAGTGTGTGAGTTGTCTGCAAATCATCATAACATTGTATTCATCAGCCATATCCAGCAAAAAGTAGGGAACTGGTGAAATTAGGGGATAACCATTAAACATAACAGAAAAAACAAAAACAAGAATAACCGGTCAGCAGAGTAATCCAAAATCAAATTATCAGCAAAGCAAGATTAATAACCCTTAGTCGAGATCCAAGAGGACCACAAGGACCATTCACGGTCAAATCTGGCGCTGCGACCAGCTTTGCGTGCGAGAATGCCCTCATATACAGAATTAGTTTTGACCATGGCAATAACCTCTGAGGGGTTGGGTACAATATCTGATTTCCATCGTCTAGTCAGCAGGCCGCGGGCGGCCAGTAGTATGTGGGTAACTATGGAGCTACTTTCTATAGGGAACCTCTCAATCCCTATATTCAATATCGCCAGTGCTGGAGATGGGCGGGTTATCACCCCAGTAATCTCTGAGATTATGGAGAATATCTTGTTCCAGAAACTGGTCAGGTGCTTGCAAGACCAAAACACATGAACAAGGTGGGCTACGTCGCCACACCCCCTCCAGCACTGGGGTGAATAGTTTGGTACGAACTTAGAAAGGCGGTATGGGGTGAGGTACCATCGCAGGGTGATCTTTTGGGACAGTTCCCAGTGGTTTGTGCAAGATGAGGCTTGCCTAACCGAACGGAAGGCTGCTTTCCACTGCTCATCAGTAAATGAGTCCCCCAGATCCCCCTCCCATTTTGTAAGTGGGACAATTTTGCAGTAATCCAACTTGTTGTGAAAAAGGTTGTAGAAAAGGGAGGTTCCTTTAATCGAGCGGAGGTTACCCAGCAGGAACGTCCAGCCCCTTAGGGGCAAGTGGATATGAGGGGATGTCAAGGAGCGGAGGAAATGGGCGAGCTGTAGATACCTGTAATGCTCAGAGGAGGGGAGCGCGTATTCCGCCTGTAGGGTTTGAAAGGATTTGATGTTGTCTCCTATCAGAATATGGTCCAAATTCGTAATGCCCCTACTAGTCCAAACTCTGAAGGAGGAGTGAGGGATAACTATTTCCAATACTCCCGTAGGGATAGGGACCCTCGTTTTTTGGGATGACGGTAGTGCACAAGTCGCGAACGCCCGCCAAGCCAACAGCGAGGCCCTGACAGAGATGGGCAACTTCTCTAGCGGCAATGGGCGCCATACATCTGCCAGGAGCACCGTCCGCAGGGGAAGGGGAGAGCAGATGTCCTCCTCCAAAGAACTCCACACTGTATGGCACCCCGGGGCCACCCAGTGCTTTAATTGAGCCAAGTGCGAGGCGAGAAGATAGTCACCGACATCCGTCATGCCCATTCCGCCTGCGGTCCAGTGTTTAGAGAGAAGGGAGTGGGCACTTCTTGACCTCTTCCCCTTCCATACCAACCCCTTCAGTGCTGTCTGAAGCGATGCGAGAATTTGACGGGGGACAGGAATTACTAAGGATCTAAATATGTAGAGGATCTGAGGTAGAATAAGCATTTTGAACGAGGCAAGGCGGCCCGACCAGGTGAGTTCAGTTTTCAGGATTCTCTGGCACTCCTGCGTAATTTTAGTTACCAAAGGGGGGAAATTCGTAGCAGCCAATTTATCCACCGTTGGGGTCAGTAAGATCCCCAGATAAGGTATGCAATCTCGTTTCCATGTATAGGGGTACAGAGTTTGTAATTTACGACTCAGTTGTTGAGGTAAGCCCAGGGGAAGGATCAAGGACTTCGCAAAATTAGCCTTATAGTAGGAAACCAGGCTAAACCGCTGCAGCAGTGAATGTGTAGCCGCTAGGGATTTTTCTGGGTCCGTCATGAAGATTATAACATCATCTGCGAACAGGTTTATTACATGGGAGCGCAAAGGGGTCACAAGGCCCTTGATGTGAGGAGAGGATCTAACGGCCTCCGCCAGAGGTTCGATAAGGAGGTTAAAAATTGAGGGGGAGAGTGGGCAGCCCTGCCTCATTCCGTTGGTGATT
This sequence comes from Pelophylax lessonae, assembly GCF_965119305.1. NCBI lineage: Eukaryota > Metazoa > Chordata > Amphibia > Anura > Ranidae > Pelophylax > Pelophylax lessonae. The sequence continues at coordinate 250,993,239 of NC_138774.1, forward strand.
GGGAAAGCTTTTGAGAGCATATTAGAGGTGTACACCTTCGCGGAAGGGTTGGAATAGAGCGCTAAAATCGCACTCAAGATAGGTCCCTGGAAGCCAAACCGCTGCAACACCCTGGTCATATATGTCCAATGGACCCGGTCGAATGCCTTCTCCGCATCCAAAGAGAGCAGCAGAGAAGGCACCCGACCGGACCCTGCCCTGTCTATAAGCCCTATGACCCTTCTGGTGGCATCCGACGTCTGTCGTCCCTGAACAAACCCGGATTGGTCCGGGTTGATGAGATTCGGCAATATAGGGTGAAGTCTAAGGGCCAACACCTTAGCATACAGCTTGATATCCGTGTTCAATAAGGATATCGGTCTAAAATTGGGGGGAGAAGTAGGTTCCTTGCCAGGTTTAGGTAATGTAACAACATATGCTTGGAGTAACTCCCCTGGCATGGAGGCAGAGGCCACAGCAGCCGCAAACATCAAGGCTAAGTGAGGACTAAGCGTCTTTGCATACTTCTTATAGTATAAGTTGGGGAGTCCATCAGGGCCCGGGGATTTACCGGAGGGAAGGGTGCGTATGGCCCGTTCCACCTCAGCTGTCGTGATTGGGGTGTTCAGAGCTTGCAGGGTGGAAGGGTCAAGTGTCGGCAAGTCTATGGACGCCAAAAAATCAGAAATAAATGGATTTTTGTAAAATCTTACCGTAAAATCCTTTTCTCTTAGCTCATTGACAAACGTAGTCCTCGGTGATACAGCACCTTCGGGTTATGTTGCCTCCACAGGAGCAGGACTAGACAGGAAATTAAAAAGCTCTGGCCACACCCTAGGGGCAGTCCCAGAGGGTATATCCTCTCTCTCTCTGCCTCAGCAAATCAGTTATGTGAAAAAGCAGTCTTTAGAGATTTTAACCCAACCCAACTCAAAAAACAGAGGGGCGGGGACTACATCTGTCAATGAGCTAAGAGAAAAGGATTTTACGGTAAGATTTTACAAAAATCCATTTTTCTCTAGCGCTCATTGACAGACGTAGTCCTCGGTGATACAGCACCTTCGGGACGTCCCAGAGCAGTATCACAAATGAGGGGTGGGAAAATGAAAATCAAATCCCAATCTAGAAGGCCCAACCAGTGCCAACTAGAAGTTTACAATGCTCATCCTTAATGATGAGACTCAACAAAAAAGAGAAAAAATTTTTTTTTTTTTCAAACAGAAAAAACCCTCGAGGTAGACCACCGGTCTCCTCAAATTGCGGCCTGCAAAACCTTGCGGCCAAATGAGGCATCCGCCGATGCCGTCACATCAATTTTATAGAATTTTGTAAAAGGTATGTACCGACGACCAGGTGGCCGCCTTACATACCTGGACCACTGACGCCTGATGGCGAAAGGCCCAGGAAGTACTGAGCGCTCGAGTGGAGTGCGCCCTAACAGGGAACGGAGGACTCTGACCCTTAATAGAATAAGCCTGTACCACCGTTTGTCTAATCCATTTGGCAATGGTCGCGGCAGATGCAGGCAAACCCTTTCTGGGGCCATCCGTGATCACAAAAAGTGAATCCGTCTTACGGAATGATTCCGTAGCTTTCAGGTATACCCTGATTGCCCGAACCACATCTAAGGAATGCAACGCATGTTCCCGATGATGCTTGGGCTGAGGACACAAGGAAGGTAGTACAATATCTTCATTCAGATGAAAATCTGAAACCACCTTAGGAAGAAAAGATGGCTTAGGATGAAGTACTACCTTATCCCTATGAATCACTAGGTATGGGGACTGGCATGATAATGCAGCCAGTTCTGACACCCTGCGAGCAGAAGTAATAGCCACCAAGAAGGCCACCTTCTGGGATAAAGTAAGCAAGGGAATCTCCCTGATGTTTTCAAAGGGAGGTTTCTGTAGAACCGACAAAACCAAATTAAGATCCCAGGGCGGTAAGGGCGCGCGGACTGGTGGAGCCAGGTGCCGCACCCCCTGGATGAAATTCCGCACCAAGGACTTGGTATCTAAAGGCTTCTGAAAGAAGATTGCTAATGCTGAAACTTGACCCTTGATGGTGCTCAAGGCTAGCTTCTGCTCAACCCCTTGTTGCAAAAAGGCCAATATTCGAGTCACCGAATAGGTACGTGGAGGAAATCCTAAAGATTCGCACCACGCAATATAAGTCTTCCATGTGTGATAATAGACCTTGCTGGAAGTCGCTTTCCTTGCTTTAATAAGGGTAGGAATGACTGAAGTAGACAAACCTCTGTCCTTCAGGTTTTAATGGCCAGGCCATTAAAACCAGCGACTGTAAAGCATGATGGTAAATTGGTCCTTGAGACCACAGACACTCCCTGAGACGAAGTTCCCATGGAACGTCTGCGACTAGCATGTCCAAGTCGGCCAGGCCGGCTTGAGGAGGCCAGCCTAGAATTTCTAGGACCACTGGCGCTGATAGAATCTGAACCAGGCGTCCCTAGAGGTATCTGGCCCCAACCATCCGAGAAAGTCTGGTCGTTTTCTGTTCCCACACATTTATCAGATACCTGATTGTTATCAGGAAGGGTGATCTTTTCTGGTTGAACCTCAGGGACCGAAGTCACCCGACTAGAGGCTACTTGGCCTATCTGGTCAACCAGATCCGATTCCTGTGAGGTATAGGGACTAATCTTAGGAAAAGGTAAAGGAAAAGATCTATCCAGGGAACGGTAACTACCGCTTCCTGTAGTACTTAAATGTTGGAAGGGAAGAATCGCACCGGTAGTAGTGGTTGATGCTCGATCTAATGTCCTGAATACCGGTGAAAACGTCCCCCCACCCTGAAACCGGGTGGGGGCGCACCTTCAGGCTGTGTACTCCTTTGCTTCGGGTTTGGCTGGGTTGGTCCTCTGCTTGTCCGACCAGCCCTTCTTGAACCCTCCTGGAGGAGTCTTGCCTTTCCCGCTTGTACCAGCCGGGCGCCCTTTATGGGCGGTAAAGAAAGGTCCTCGCTTGTTGCGAGGTCCCTTAGCTTTAGCAGCCTGTGGCAAAAAAGTGCTCTTGCCCCCAGTGGCATCCTTAATGATTTCATCTAGGTTGGCCCCAAATAGACGATTCCCCTGAAAAGGGAGATTTGTCAAGGTCTTTTTGGAACCTAGGTCAGCTGACCAGCATTTTAACCACAGCACACGTCTGAGGATGACCGCTGACATAGATGCATGCCCTAATAAGGGAGTAGTGTCCAAGGCTGCGTTATACTGTAGCCCTTGTATAATCTGTTCCATCAAATCAGATGTCTCCTGGGGAATATCTTTTCCCCTAAGGTCTTGGCGTACCATTCTCGCCCATTCCGTAAGTGTCTGGGAAACTAGACCAATAACAATTACTGGTCTAAATGCTGACCCTATCAGAGAGAAGATGGTGCGGGACTCTGCTTCCATCTTTCGATCCAACGGATCCTTAAAGGACGAAGTGTCCTCCACTGGGATAACCGTGGCTTTATTCAGTCTGGAAATAGGTGGATCCACCACTGGTGGTACCGTCCATTTCTTAATGATGGATTCCTCAAACGGATAGCGTCTAGCAATACGCTTGGAAATAGTAAAGGTACGTTTAGAATGCTCCCATTCTCCTTTAATCTTATTACCAAAACACTTGGGTACAGGAAAAACCTTCACCGTTTTGATGGGCTTATTAGTACCAAAAGGAATCTCTGTTTCAGTTGCCTCTGCCGGTAAAGCCTCAAGTTTTAAGGTTTCCTGCACTGCCACAACTAGTGCGTCCACCAATGCTTCTTCCTGAATTATAGCGGGAGAAGAAACGTCCTCCTCACTGTCTGAGGGGGCTTTACCTGAGACAACAGCCCTTGCAGAGGAACCTGCAACTGCAGTGACCATCTCTGAATCTGAGTCAGAGGTGTCAGATAGTATAGGGGTAGGCGGGGGTCGCTTCCTTGACCCCCGTCCCTGACAGGCCGCCTCCACCCGAGCCACCATAGACTCCAAAATTGCTGTAAATGACTCTACACTCTGTGCACCGGCGGGTCCCGTGGCCCCCTCGAGGGAAACAGGTGGGGGAATATGTGTGGCAGGGTCCATGATAATTCCAGTCACTTCCTGGATAATATAATTCAAAAATAAAACACTTTTTTTTTTTTTTTTTTTTCAGACCCCCAGCGCCACAAAAAGCCCCTTAGTGTTACCTGCTAGGGATCCCTATCGATCGAGAGAGAGAGAGATAGACCCCCAGGCTCACCACTTGATGCTCAGAGTTTAACTGCAACAGGTTACAGCACTGTCTTGACAAACAGGAAGTCTTTTGGCTGGCTGCCCAGGAAGAAAGGAGGCGGCTCCGCCCCTCTGCACGCCTTCCGGCGCCTCCCCTAGCTCCACGAGGTGTTTGGATCACCTCAAACATGGCCGCCCCCATGCTGGAGACACGAGGCTACGCCAAAATGGCGGCTCGTGCGATCCAGCAAAAAAAATGGCGGCGGCCTGTACTGAATAGCGGTGTGCTGCAGGGCACACAACACTCTTCTGCATGGGGATTTGGCGTGGTTGGCGGTACCGGCCCTGGCGGACCGCATGGCCATTCGGGAGGCCTGCTAATAGCTGGAGATCTGATTTGGAAGGCAGTCTACATGTCCGTGGCTTCTGACTGGTAGGTAGCTTATTCTTATCACCGTAAGATTCCCAGAATGCCACTGATTACAATCTTTTTAACATGTATACAATTAGATTGTTAGCTCCCAAACCAAGCCTCCTGGCTTTTGCACATAAAATCACACTCAAAGTAGGAGGATCTGTGTCATTTATAGGATAGAGAGGGACTCTATCTTACCATACAGAGAGGGGCCCGCGTTCACCACAAGACCCGTCAGGGGAAAAGGGGGAACATACTACTCACCATACCGGAACCAGGCGGGCACCAACTCCTGACAGTACCCCTCTCCACCGGGGCGGGAGGGCTGTCGACCGATATGGACGCCGTGACTCATGGTCTTTGGCGTTGCAGCGAGACGTTTAACTCACGGGGTCAGTCCTTTAATGGGACTTTGTCGCGGCCGACCCAGCGCGGAGCTATGGCCTGCACGCGCTCGTAGGCTGAACTGGGGTGACCACCGGATCTCAACATCCAGCCCGTCGCCCAGTTCAGCTTTCTTGCTTGAAGATCTCACAGGAACACTGGAGAAAAAAAGCTGTCTAAAAAATCTTTTAAGAAGAAAATCTTGCCAGGACCTAAGATCCCAGCAAGGTATCTAGGTCCTTACTCCTAACTAGACAGAAAATAACTGATTTGCTGAGGCAGAGAGAGAGAGGATATACCCTCTGGGACTGCCCCTAGGGTGTGGCCAGAGCTTTTTAATTTCCTGTCTAGTCCTGCTCCTGTGGAGGCAACATAACCCGAAGGTGCTGTATCACCGAGGACTACGTCTGTCAATGAGCGCTAGAGAAAAGTTGATCGGTTGGTTGAGGGGTGGAAGGGTCATCTTTAAGGTTATATAAGGATCCATAATATTTAGCGAATGCGTCAGCTATTTCCTGCGGGTTCATGATTTTTGAGTTTGTGGCGGGATCCAGGAGGTAGGCAATTCTGTTTTTGACGCGTTTAGCCTTAAGTTTATTCGCCAATACCTTCCCGGCCTTGTTACCTGCCGAGTAGTGGGAGAGTTTAAGGGCTCTAAAATATTTGTCTTGGCTCTCAACCAGTAGGTTTCTCAGATCCGATCTAAGTTTGAGTAATTGTTGGGCAAAGCGAGGATGGGGGGTGTTCTTATTTAGGGGTTCTAAGCGCTTGATCTCTGCCATGAGGTGGTCTAGCTGCCGTGTCCTCTGCCTCTTAAGCCTTGCACACAGTTTAATAAGTATTCCCCGAATAAAGGCCTTGTGGGCACACCAGATCACCGTGGGGTCAGAAACCGAACCCTCATTATGCAAAAAGTATTCCTCAAGATGTCGCTCTATCTGAGAGGCAAATTGAGGAGAGTCTAGCACCTGTGCATTCGCTCTCCAGAGATACGCTGGGCACGGGGTACGATCTTCCCGCACAGAAATGGATACTGGGGCATGGTCGGACCACGTGATGTTATGAATGCTCGAGGTTTGTGTCAATTGTAACAGACGCTTGTCAACCAGTATCAATGCGGGAATAGGTATTATGTCTCAAGGAGTGGAATGAATAATCCCTCTCCCCCGGGTGGTGGCATCTCCACACATCAAACACCTCCACCTCATGAAATATAGATTGTAAAGCTGGAGGCGATCGCTTGGGTGAGGAGGAGATGTCCAACGCGGGGTCCGCCGTTGAGTTAAAGTCCCCACATACTACCAAGGAACCATACTTGTGCTTGTCCAATAGTCTGAACATCCTTCGCCAGAAGCGTATCTGACGCGTGTTGGGGGCATATGCATTCAAGATCGTATAGGGGATATTGTTCAGTTCGCACTGCAGTATAAGATATCTTCCCAGCGGATCTGGAACAACCCTGTGCAGGGAAAAGGCTACAGAGTCTCTCACTGCTATCAGAACTCCCTTGCGTTTACAACAGAAAATAACTGATTTGCTGAGGCAGAGAGAGAGAGGATATACCCTCTGGGACTGCCCCTAGGGTGTGGCCAGAGCTTTTTAATTTCCTGTCTAGTCCTGCTCCTGTGGAGGCAACATAACCCGAAGGTGCTGTATCACCGAGGACTACGTCTGTCAATGAGCGCTAGAGAAAAGTTGATCGGTTGGTTGAGGGGTGGAAGGGTCATCTTTAAGGTTATATAAGGATCCATAATATTTAGCGAATGCGTCAGCTATTTCCTGCGGGTTCATGATTTTTGAGTTTGTGGCGGGATCCAGGAGGTAGGCAATTCTGTTTTTGACGCGTTTAGCCTTAAGTTTATTCGCCAATACCTTCCCGGCCTTGTTACCTGCCGAGTAGTGGGAGAGTTTAAGGGCTCTAAAATATTTGTCTTGGCTCTCAACCAGTAGGTTTCTCAGATCCGATCTAAGTTTGAGTAATTGTTGGGCAAAGCGAGGATGGGGGGTGTTCTTATTTAGGGGTTCTAAGCGCTTGATCTCTGCCATGAGGTGGTCTAGCTGCCGTGTCCTCTGCCTCTTAAGCCTTGCACACAGTTTAATAAGTATTCCCCGAATAAAGGCCTTGTGGGCACACCAGATCACCGTGGGGTCAGAAACCGAACCCTCATTATGCAAAAAGTATTCCTCAAGATGTCGCTCTATCTGAGAGGCAAATTGAGGAGAGTCTAGCACCTGTGCATTCGCTCTCCAGAGATACGCTGGGCACGGGGTACGATCTTCCCGCACAGAAATGGATACTGGGGCATGGTCGGACCACGTGATGTTATGAATGCTCGAGGTTTGTGTCAATTGTAACAGACGCTTGTCAACCAGTATCAATGCGGGAATAGGTATTATGTCTCAAGGAGTGGAATGAATAATCCCTCTCCCCCGGGTGGTGGCATCTCCACACATCAAACACCTCCACCTCATGAAATATAGATTGTAAAGCTGGAGGCGATCGCTTGGGTGAGGAGGAGATGTCCAACGCGGGGTCCGCAGTTGAGTTAAAGTCCCCACATACTACCAAGGAACCATACTTGTGCTTGTCCAATAGTCTGAACATCCTTCGCCAGAAGCGTATCTGACGCGTGTTGGGGGCATATGCATTCAAGATCGTATAGGGGATATTGTTCAGTTCGCACTGCAGTATAAGATATCTTCCCAGCGGATCTGGAACAACCCTGTGCAGGGAAAAGGCTACAGAGTCTCTCACTGCTATCAGAACTCCCTTGCGTTTACAACTGTCCGATGCTGTGTAAATATGAGGGAAACTTCTGTGTGACAGCGTTGGGGCTGAGGACTGCATAAAATGAGTCTCTTGTACACATAGGAGATCACTTTTCAACTGTAGAGCCTCACGCCACATAGAAGCCCGCTTGGCAGGATGGTTGAGGCCGTGTACATTGAAGGAGGTGATTGTGATAGCCATCATTTAAGTGTGTAGGCGGTGGTGATATTACCTGATCCAGTACGACTTCGTAGGGAGCACAGAAATAACCATCCGTGGAGCCACAGTGAGCAAAGAAGGCAGGGGCCGTCCGCAACATGTGTCCATGCGAGGTGTCCATAGTCCATGGTTTTAATCTGCTGACCAAAAGGGAGTAGAAAAAAAAAAGAGAAACAACAAAACATAGGAGCAAAGGTGAAATGCTCGTAATATGCGTAAAAAATTGAGAACAAACTCGTGAGCAGGTTTACTGCACATAGTCATGGGGGGAGGTTGGGGTGGGCACTACGGCCAGGCTCAGGGAGAGGGTCTTTGTGGAAAAGCTTGAGGTGGCGACCCTTTGGGCTGCTTCTTCCCCTTTTTCTTATGGGTGACCGTTTGCCAGTCCACAGGTAATGGGGAGATGCGCCCGGATGGCCTTGGAGGGGTGTTGTCTTGGTCCGGGAGGAGACCCCAAGACTGAAGCAAGTCCAGGCCAGCTTGCATGGTGGTAATAATGTGGGGCTTGTTGTTGTACGTGACCGTAAGCTTCACAGGGAACCCCCACCTATAGATAATGGAATGATTCCTGAGGATTTTTGTCAGTGGGTGTAAAACCCTCCTTTGTTGCAGGGTGTATTGTGACAAGTCAGCAAAAAGCTGGAGTCTGGAGTATGCCTCCGGTATAGGATCCCTCTTTCGGAATGCTGACATGAGGCTGTCCTTTACATGATAAAAATGTATCCTCATAATAACATCTCGGGGGATCTCCTCCGGTAGGTGAGAAGGCTTAGGGAGGCGATGAATCCTGTCAATGACAAGTTCAGACTGTGGTGTGTTCGGGAGGACTGCTAAAATAAGGTCTCGTGCATATTGGTCCAGGGCACCGGGGTGCACCGACTCTGGGACCCCCCTGATCTTTACATTGTTCCTTCTCGACCTATCCTCTATGTCAGCCAATTTTGATTTGAGCTTGTCAATCTCATCCTCATGGGTATAGTGGGCATCGATCAGTTCATTGTGTGAAGCTGCAAACTCCCCCATCTTGGATTCAACCCTGTCCATGCGTCCTCCCAGGGCCTGCGCCTCCACCTTAAATGCAGCGACACATTCCATCATATCCGCGTGCATGGAAGCCCGCAGGGACATCATCATGTCCCTGAGTCTGACCTCAGAGACCGGCTTCTCGCTGGCAGGGAAGGTGTCTATGTTAGGGGACAATTCCCGGGTAGTGTTGGTGGATGAAAGGTCCCCCTGGCTTACCTCCACGGCCGACATGTCTCCCGATAGTCTGGGCTTGCTCTTTACAGGACTCCTGGACATCGGGGTGGAGGCCGCCGGGGACCTAGGTTGTCCCGCCTTCTGTGCCGAGGTGTGTGGAGGGCTAGGCGAGGAGTGAGACGTCCCGCTGGATGAGGCCGGAGATCCGCCGCCGCCGCCATCTTGGCTGCGTTGCTTGTCCTGGGCCATAAAGAAGTGCTGGAGCTGCCGTGGCTGGCAGGTATCCTTCTTCTTCCTAGCCATCGGTATCGAAGGCAGGGCGAGTCCAGCAATCACACAGGCAGGAGCAGGTCGATTTGCGAGGTGTTAGGGCGCCGATGGTAGTAGATTCTCTCCCTGGTCTGGCGGAGCTCTGTGCTCAGACGTCCATGCTGTTACGCGGTGGCCACGCCCCCCGTTAGAGCCCTTTCTAAGTACCATACGGAACAACTCAGATATTAGCGGTATAAATACTGCAGGTACCCAGCAAAAGGTATCTGCATACGCGGATGATATGCTTTTTACACTTACAAAACCCCGAATTTCCCTACCGAATTTAATGCAGGAATTTCGCCAGTATGGTGCGTTATCTAATTTAAAAATAAATCTGGGCAAGTCTGAAGCTATGGGAATAGGGATATCTCCACCCTTTATGGCACAATTATATACAAATTTCAATTTAAAATGGACAAAGGAGGCTATAAAATATCTGGGGACTCTATTGCCTTCCGAACCTTGTAAGGTATATAAACTTAACTTTCCACCGCTTCTGAGTAAAATAAGTGATCAATTGCGCAGATGGCATACAGGACTTAGTTCTTGGTTCGGACGATGTAATATATTGAAAATGACCATACTTCCGAAATTCCTGTATTTAATCCAGGCTTTGCCCATTTCGATTCCATCTAGTTTTTTCAGACAGATACAGACAGTATTCACAAGATTCATATGGTTCCAACGGAGACCGCGACTACAGAAAATATTACTATCATTACCCAAAATTTATGGAGGATTAGCGGTCCCAGACCTGGTCGGATACTATCAGGCGGCGCATATGGTCAGGTTCATAGATTGGTGCCGTCATACAGAGACCAAAATATGGCCAAATATAGAACAGGCGCAATGGGAAATTCCATTGAATAGGTCACCTTGGTGTCGGGGTTCTTTGCCACGGGGCATGAGACAACACCCGATAATCGGGACAACGATTCAGATATGTGCAAAATTGTTCTCTAATCCAGCTCTTTCCACAAGACATTCACCAATATCACCTATATTGGGAAACCCAATGTTTGCCCCGGGGTATCAGGACAGTCACTTTCGTAGACTGAGGAATGCGGGGATATTTCAGGCTTCTCATTTCATGGTGGCGGGAACATGGGCGACGGTAAATACTCTGACCGACGTAGGAGGGAGATATGGATTAGATTCCTGGAGAGCACTCCAATTAAATCATTTTTTACAATCTTTACCTCCACCAGAAGAATTTGAGAGACCGCTTACCACCTTTGAGAGTGTGTGCGTACAAACAGGGGTGATGTCCCATGCACTCTCAAGGATGTACGCCTTGATAGTTACTCCACCCTCAGACTATAGACCGAAATATATCACAAGTTGGGAGAAAGAACTGAATTATAAATTTACAGCACAACAATTACAACATATAATAAAATTTACATTCAAGTCTTCTATCTGCACACGTATTCAGGAGACAAATTACAAACTACTGTCGAGATGGTATTATACACCGGCGCGCTTACATACATTTTCGCCACAACTATCGGAAAGATGTTGGCGTTGCCAGGAAGAAAAGGGGACCCTTTTACACATTTTCTGGAAATGCTCCAGGCTTGAGAGATTCTGGAGGCAAATACGGGAGATATCACAGAAATTTACTGAATATACAATACCTGACGAACCCGTTTTCTTTCTTTTTCATGCCCCAGATATATCAGGCAGACAATATAAACTATCCATTATACGTCATCTCCTGGACTCAGCAAAAGCCTGTATACCTTTACGATGGAGAGATCCTAATCCCCCGACCATTAATATGTGGAGGAGTAAAGTGGAGGAAATAAACAAGTTTGAAGAATTGATCCTAACAGCACAAGGCAGACAGGAACAACATATTAAAAAATGGGCGTTGTGGAATCAGTTTATAATATCAGATGAAGGGAAGGCCTTATTTACAGATCCTTAGTGATTAGTACAGCAGGTGAGGAAGGAAGAGAGGGGGGAGGGAGGGGGAAAAAGGGGAAAAAGCCCCATTGAAAGTATATAGAACGGAGAGTGAGAGGGGAGGGCCTCCCCTCCCTTCTCTTTTTTTTTTTTCTCTTCACGTTTTTTTTACAAGAAGGGGACAGGGTTTTTTTTTTTTTTTTTTTTAGAGACACTGGGAATAATAAATAAGACTCTGTTGGAACAGACAATACACTAAGAGAGAACTAAGATTGAATTGAGGAAAGATAAATTAAAACCACACACTAGAGGGGAAAATGGGAAAAAATTGAAGACACAGGAATTTTTAAGGTCGAGACACACAAAAGATATAGGGGAATGTAAAGATTGGTATGAAAGAAATATAGACACAAGGAATTAGGTTAATATATTGATGCGAACACAAAGATCACAATTATAACACTAAGCATGGAGACACACGGGTTTTTTTTTTTCTCCTCTCCCCCCTCTCTTGCTCCCCCTGATCTCGAGGGGCACTTTGGACACTAGGTAGATTGACACTTAGGGGGATGAAGATATTAAGGGGAAGAGAAGAAAGAAGGGGAAAAGATAAAAACTGTAATTTGAATATAAATAAATTGGAAAATTGAGAAGGGTGCTCGGCTCTTTGATACGAGCTCCCTTCATGCATTGGATTTAACTGGACAGATCCATAGGTATCAGGGGTGGGGTCTGGGGTTTTGTTTCTTTTTTTTTTTTTTTTTTCTTTCTTTCTTTCTTTTCTCTTTTCTATGTTCTTTGAAGGGAAAATAAAAATCCTTTCTGGTTTTTCTTTCTTTTAGAGGCATTGGAGAATTCGGATAGATAGCACATGACGGTTCATATTAAGTCTGAGATTTATCAGAATAATATTCAAAGTCAATAATTTATGTATGTATGAATATAATTGTAACAGATATGTGTGAGTATCTTGAACCAGATGGCTCAGATTTTGTGAATTTTGTAATGGAAAATCTCCTTTGTTCTCTTCTATATAAATAAATAAACAAATTAAAAAAAAAAAAAATGTTTTCAGAAAGGGTACGGCCAGGATATCAGCAAAGGATCTATAATAGGCTAGAGAGAATCCGTCAGGGCCTGGACTTTTCCCCGGTTTCATTTGCTTTAGGACAATATTGAATTCTTCTCTCGTAAGTGGGCCGTCAATGTTAGAGGACTGTTGATTGGTGAGCGTTTTGAAGCCGTTTTGATGCAGGTAGTCCCTATAGTTGCATGGAACATTTATGGGAATTCTCTGACTTGCCATACCGGAATACGGTCAGTCTTGAAATGTGTCTCCTGTAAAAACACTATGTCTGCTTTAAGAGAGTGAAGGTAAAGGATTAGCTTGGATACTTTTTCCGGGACGTTCAGTCCTTTAGTGTTAAGTTATACAATTTTAAGGTGCTTAAACGTAGGTGTGGATGACGAAGTATCCATATTGGTGAGAGTCACAAGTGAGAGGGGAAGGGGAAGGGTAAAGACAAGGGAAAAAGGGGGGAGGGAAGCGGAGGTTGGGAAAAAAAAGAAGAAAAAAAAGATAAAAAAGAGAGCAAATCCCACTTGAAATAGAAGGGGGAACACGGACCAACAGCAGAAAAAGTCCTGCTTTTAACTGCTCTAGGGATAGAGAGCGTTGGGTTTTTGTCAGCTCGAAACTGAGCTGTGTGGGGAGGTGGTAGAAAGCGTGCGGTGTCCGGAGGGTACCAAAGGTCAACAAAAACGTGGGGAGAACCCGAGGCACCTCCACCCGTCCACATCAACAAAAACTTATTAGACGTTCATTTCTATGAGGTTATGTTGAATAGAGAACAATAACAATGCAAGGGTAAGATCGATATTTGTAACTTAAAGGCAAATTACTTTTAACAGGTGAAGAAAGAGACTGCTTAAGGCATATAACATAAATAGATAGCAACAGGCTTAGAAGGTTGATGTCGAGTATGAAATTGTTTGAACATACCTCTGTCCCGTGAGGGACATTGGAACATACTACTCCATAGCAAGGGCTTCTGTAAAGTATGTTTAAATGATGAGAAAAAGGGGTTGAAAAGACAAAAAAATTAATAACTTTGCAACCATAAGAATATTTAACCATGGCACGTTGTGAAATATCGCCATCTAGTGGCATTATGCAAAGTTGACATATGATAGTGATCTTAGTATACACATAGGGTAGTAAAGGTGGAATAGATGTTCCAATTTTCCCCACCAGGACCAGGAATAAACTTAGTCTGACATACATGAATATCCGATTCTAAGTACTGAGCTGAGAACCTTAATCCTGACTCCTCCCTCCAGCAAGCACCTAAGGACCCGGGTAGAACCGCTGCAAATCAGGGAAGAAGTAGAAATCTGCAATATAACATAATTAATATCAATATAATATTATATTGATATAAAATCAATATAAGTTGACACTAGAGTAGACTACCCCCAGTGACCTCTCAAGCATCCGGGGGAAGCCACTTCAGTGACCCTATGAACCGCCAAGAGCAAAAAAAAAAAAAAAAGCTCACAAAAAGGCTTTCTTCGGGTATCAAACTTGTATAAGAGTCGTAGTCCAACATGTCGTTAGTCTGACATAACAATCGTACTCTTGGAGACGGGTGCAGTGTGTTACTAGACTGTACATCTTCTCTGATGTGTGATGATGATTACAGTAGGAATGTCAGGTGTCGGATCGGGATGCAAAGAGGTGAAGCTAGAGGAGGGTAGTTTTTAATATATGCGAGGTCTCCTATGGACAGGAGATGAGGGGGCGCTATCCTGATTACGGCCATGCCTGTTCACTGGTGGTGAGGGGGGATTAGGAGACAGTCGACTTCTTCTTAAGACATCTGGATCATCTTGATGGTGAATATCCATGTCCTTTACTTGCGGATTAGGAAGTCGTCTGCTCACATGTGACCAACAGGGAATCTCTATTAAGGGTATGCCTAGAGAATTACAAAAGGTCGCTGTATCTTCGGGATGTCTAAGTGAAGCAAAGCGTCCCCTAGAGCCAGCAAACAGACAGAACGGAAATTTCCATTTATACGGAATCTCCCTTTCTTTCAGGATGTTCAGTAATGGACGTAGATCTTTGCGCTTTTGCAAGGTGATTGGAGGGAGGTCTTGGAATAGTTTTACCTCAGAGCCCTGATGAAGTATGCGACCTCTTATCCTGGCGTTATGGAGAATCTCCTCTTTTAATTTGAATTGCCCTAAACAGCCAATAATGTCCCTTGGTGGATCAGATTCCCTTCCTTTAGGTCTCAGGGCCCTGTGGAGCCGTTCTATTTCTATTGGGGTATCGGGTGGTCTCCCCAGTAGGTCATTAAAGATTGTGAGGGCAGTTTGAGTCAGTTGGGCAGGTTCTATAGATTCCGGGAGTCCGCGAATGCGAATGTTGTTTCGACGACCTCGGTTTTCAAGATCCTCCAGGTGTCTGTGGAGGTCTCTGACCTGGGAGGAATGATCAGATCTCTCTCTCTGTGCACTCAATATCTCTGTGTCGTGCCTGTCAGTAATTTCTTCCACTTCTTCCAGTCTGCCAGAAATGTTAGGCATTTCTTTTTTAAGGTCTGCAATGGCAGCTGAAAGGGTAGATTTAATGTCGTCTGCTATGGCTTTGAGATCTTGTAGGGATACGCAATGTTAGGATGTAGCATGACCAGGCGTATCTGTGCGCACATTCTGGGAAAGTGGACAGGTCGAGAGATCACCAGAAGTAAGGGTCTTTGATGCCTGTGGAGTGTATGTCTCTTTCATCTGCATGTTGTTGGGTACAGCCTGTGCTGCTGCATGTGCGGTCTCACCTGTCTGCTTTTTAAACATGTTCGGAACCTGGATCCCTGGACGCTGTTCTTGGTCACGTGGAGAGCGAGAGCGGGTTGAGGATGAAGATCTATCCCCTTTTCCCATAATGGAGCTTTTAAGGTTGCCTCAAATGCTGCTGTATCAAGTGGATGGGCGGGGGAGCTCCTTCTTTACATGTTCCCCGCCATGTGCAACTAGTGCTAAACTTCTTGGGATTCCAGAGAGGGGCTAGCGGGTGTGCAGTAGTGCAGCCAGCAGAAGAAATCTGTATTTAGGGGCGATTGCTGAATAGGTTGAGCAGTGTGCTGCCTGCAGAATGTCTCTGTCCCCTTCTGCAGCCAAGATGGCGGACTGCAATGCTGTGAGAAGCTGGAGGCATTATCATTATTGGGGGCCTTTTTGTGAGGAGCAGGAGGGGATGAGTAGATGAGGGGGCACCCAGAAGGAGGACCCATATGCGCTTAGGCCTTACCGGATCCCGGCGTTCGCGATCGCGGCCCGCTCTAGGAAAGGCCGCGGCTTCGGTGTCTGTGTAGGCCTCAAAAAAACTATCCTTCCCATGGAGTCCTTTCTTCCCGATATTGGTCAATATCGGTCCTGGGGGTGCAGATGGATCCCCTAAAGGTGTTTGCAGCCCCTAATGAGGGGTGATGGAGGAGGATTGCAGGGGATTGAAAGCGGCGATAGCGGAGCTCTCCTCTGGCACGTCCGTCCCACACTGCTTCCGGTCACGCCCCCCATCATATTTTATATGTTACCAAACAATTAGGCAATATATTGTGTATTTGTGCATTGAAGTGATTTTTTCCCCAAAAATTGCATTTGGAAAATCCCTGCGCAAATACTGTGTGACAAATGGGGACCCGAACTTTCAGGCACTAAAATGGCTCTAAAACACCAATGGAAAGGCCTAGAGTGCTGCAAATGGCAGCATAACGTAGTTAAGAGCATGGCGAGTGCTCTGCAAACAAATGTGGATAGGGAAATAACTTAAAACAACAAAAAAAAAAAACAGAAAAATAAAACAATGTTCTTCATCTGTGAAGGACGAGGCCCATATGGAGTAGGAGGGAGGTTGAGGTGGTGGTGGATGTGGCGGTGTCATAGGCGTGCGCACAGGGTGTGCCGGGTGTGCCTGGGCACACCCGAATCACCTAGGGCACATTAGCATTATCTCTCTGTTTGCCAGTGAGATGGGAAAGATCTCCCTCGGACCTGCTCTGCCATAAGAGAAGTGCCACACACTTATATTTCACTTTGCCAGCAGAGAGAGTAATGTATCGGGGCCATGTACATGTAGGCAAACACATGCATGTGTATTTAAACTTTGGGGTGCACACCCTAATGCAATAGGCTGCGCACACCTATGGGGGGTGTAGGTGGAAGCGGCGGTGGAGGAGGACGAGGTAGCCAACACTGCTTTTTTTCAGTCATTTTAAATGAGGGTATACCCCAAAAGAGTGAGAAAGAGCAAAAATAGAACAATGGCTGGGTAAGGTCGGTATCCATCTCTATTCTGCACAAGGTACGGAAAAGTCCCGTGGGATCCATGCCTGGTTCATTTTAATGAACGTGAGCTTGTCCACATTGTCTCTGGACAGGCAGCTGCGCTTGTTTGTGATAACGCCCCCAGCCGTGCTAAATACACGTTCAGATAATACACTGGCTGCAGGGCACGCCAGCACCTCCAAGGCGTAAAGGGCAAGCTCAGGCCATGTGCCCAACTTGGAGACCCACCATGTTGGTGAAATGCTGCCTCCTGCTAAGACGTTCCATATGAGCTGCTGGTGCTGCTGTTTGTTGTGGCGTGCTGACAAAGCTTTTCCACATTTCGGCCATGCTAACCCTGCCTTCTGAGGTGCTGGCGGTGCCCTGGTTGCGTTGGCGACCTCTTCCTCCTCCTCCTCTGCCTTGGCCTTGTGCTTCCACTGTGGCCCCGCTGTCAGGTGGGAATGCCAGCAACATTGCGTCTACCAGCGTGCGCTTGTACTCGCGCATCTTGCGATCGCGCTCCAGTGAGTGAATTAAGGACGGTACGTTGTCCTTGTAACGGGGATCCAGCAGCGTGGCCACCCAGTAATCAGCACAAGTTAGAATATGGGCAACTCGGTGGTCGTTGTGGAGACACTGCAGCATGTAATCGCTCATGTGTGCCAGGCTGCCCAGAGGCAACGAAAGGCTGTCCTCTGTAGGAGGTGTATCGTCTGTGTCCTCTGTATCCCCCCAGCCATGCACCAGTGATGGACATGAGCTGGCCTGGGTGCCACCCTGCTGTGAACATGGTTCCATCTCCTCCTCCATCTCCTCCTCATCCTCCAGAACTGTGCCCCTGCTGGACGATTGTGTCCCTGGCGTTTGTGTGTGCAGGAACCCACCCTCAGAGCCCCTTGCGAATGACTGCCCTGAAAGCCTTGGAAATGTTACCTCTTCATCCTCCTCCTCCTCATCCTGTGCCACATCCTCTTCCATCATCGCCCAAATTGTTTTTTGAAGGAGGCATAGAAGTGGGATAGTTAAACTGACAACGGCGTCATCGGCACTGGCCATGTTGGTGGAGTACTCAAAACAGCGCAACAAGGCACACAGGTCTCGCATGGAGGCCCAGTTATTGGTGGTGAAGTGGTGCTGTTCCGCAGAGCGACTCACGTGTGCGTGCTGCAGCTGAAACTCCACTATGGCCTGCTGCTGCTCGCACAGTCTTTCCAGCATGTGCAAGGTGGAGTTCCACCTTGTGGGCACGTCACATATGAGGCGGTGAGCGGGAAGGCCGAAGTTGCGCTGCAGCGCTGACAGGCGAGCAGCAGCAGGGTTAGAACGCCGAAAGTGCGTACAGACGGCCCGCACTTTCTGCAGCAGCTCTGACATATCGGGGTAATTTTTAAGGAACCTCTGCACCACCAAATTCAGCACATGCGCCAGGCAAGAGATGTGCGTCAAACCGGCTAGGCCCAGAGCTGCTATGAGATTTCGCCCGTTATCGCACACCACCAGGCCGGGCTTGAGGCTCGCTGGCAGCAACCACTCATTTGTCTGCTGTTCCATGCTCCTCCACAACTCCTGCGCGGTGTGTGGTTTTTCCCCCAAACAGGCAAGTTTTAAAACTGCCTGCTGTCGTTTACCCCTGGCCGTGCTGAAGTTGGTGGTGAAGGTGTTACGCTGACCGGATGAGGAGGCGGTAGAGGATGAGGAAGTGGAGTAGGAGGAGTTAGGAACAGGAGGCAAACTGAAGTGCCCTGCAATCCTCGGTGGTGGAAGGACATGCATCAAATTGCTATCCGCCTCAGGCCCATCCGCCAATGCATTTACCCAGTGTGCCGTTAGGGAGATATAACGTCCCTGACCGTGCTTACTGGTCCACGTATCGGTAGTTAGGTGGACCTTGGCACAGATGGCGTTGTGCAGTGCACACCTGATTTTTTCCCCCACTTGGTTGTGCAGGGAAGGGATGGCTTGCCTGGAAAAGTAGTGGCGGCTGGGCACGACGTACTGTGGGACAGCCACCGATATAAGGCTTTTAAAACTGTGCGTCTCCACCAGACGGAATGACAGCATTTCAAAGGCCAAGAATTTTGAAATGCTGGCATTCAGGGCCAGGGATCGTGGGTGGGTAGGGGGGTACTTCCTCTTCCTCTCAAGTGTTTGGGAGATGGAAAGCTGAACGCTTCCACGGGACATTGTGGAGATGGTTGGTGACCCAGGTGGTGGTGTTGCTGACAGATCCTCTGTTTGCGGGGTGGCAGGTGCCGGTATCACTACAGATGTGGATGGAGAGGCCGAGACTGCAGCAGAAGAGGAAGCAGGAGGAGCCAGAGACCTTTCTTGGTTTTGAAGGTGTCTACTCCACTGCAGCTCGTGCTTTGCACTTAGATGCCTGATCATGCAGGTTGTGCTCAGGTTGAGAAGGTTTATGCCTCGCTTCAGGCTCTGATTGCACAGGGTGCAAACCACTCATGTCCTGTCATCAGCACATTTTCTGAAGAACTTCCACGCTAGAGAACTCCTTTGAGCTGGCTTTGGTGCGCTCGTTCCCTTGCTGCGTTGGGCAGTAGCAGGCGTAGTGTCTAGGGCACGGCCGCTCTGCTTCTGCACCCTGCTCCCTCTTCTGCTGTGCTGGTGGCTCTGTGCGACCACCGCCTCTTCCTCCAAACTACTCAGGTCACCTGCATGACCTTCATTCCATGTGGGGTCGAGGACCTCATCGTCCTCCACATCATCTTCCACCCAGTCTTCACCCCTGCCCTCCTTGTCGGTCTTTACAACTCTGAGTGCCGCAGCAGTTGGCACCTGCATTTCGTCATCATCTGAGACGTGCTGCGATGGTCCTTCCATGTACTCATCTTGAGAAATAAGTGGTTGGGCATCGCTGCACTCAATCTCTTCCACTTCTGGGGCAGGGCTAGGTGGATGGCCCTGGGAAACCCTGCTGACAGAGTCATCAAAAAGAAGAAGAGACTGCTGCATGACTTGGGGCTCAGACTGCTTGCCTGATTTGCAAGGGGGTGAGGTGAAAGACGGTTGGACATTGGCTGCAGGTGCCAACTCTGACCTTTCTGCAGTAGACTGGGTGGGAGACAATGTGAAGGAACTGGAGGCACTGTCAGCAGCAAACCAATCTACTATCGCCTCTACTTGTTCTGGCCTCATCACTTCTAGAGGCGCATGATGCCCTACCAAATACTGCTCACCTACTCACACTTGAGGAAGGTGTTTCACTTGTGCGTGTAGCTGGCACAGATCGACCACGTCCTCTCCTTGCAACAGGAGCTCTACCAGCAGCACCACGACCCAGGCCACGGCCCCTATTTGACGGTCTCCTCATATTTCTGTAATTTATGATCTTGCCCTAGAAAGGTGTTTATTGAATAGCGGAACAAAACAGCAACAGTATCGCACGGGTGTATCTCACAGTCAAATATGCAAACTATGCCGCAATTTAATTTTTTATACCCCAAAAGGGTGTATATTGAATAGCGGAATAGAAAAAATTATAAAAACGGTGTATCTCACACGTACAAACACAGACTAGGCCCCGATTACTATTTTTTTGTACCCTAAAGGCAGAATGAGGAAGAGGAGTAGGAGGAGTTGGGAACAGGAAGCAAACTGAAGTCCCCTGCAATCCTCAGCGGTGAAAGGAGATAAGCCAAACAAATTTAAAAAGGTGTATCTCACATGTACCGATACAGACTATGCCGTAATTTAATTTTTTACACTCAAACAGGGTGTATATTGAATAGCGGAATAGGAAAAAGTTTACAAAACGGTGGTGTATCTCACACGTACAAACCCAGACTAGGCCCCGATTACTATTTTTTTTGCCCCAAAGGCAGGATGAGGAGTAGGAGGAGTTTGGAACAGGCAGGAGGCAGACTGAAGCACCCTGCAATCCTTGGCAGTATGAGATGCGCCCCAAAAATTGGAAAGGTGTATCTCACACGTACCGACACAGACTATCCCGCAATTTAATTGTTTTTACTCCGAAGGTGTAGATTGAATAGCGGAATAGAAAATATGATATCAAAAGTTGTATGTATCTCACACGTACCGACACAGACTATCCCGCAATTTAATTGTTTTTACCCCAAAGGTGTAGATTAAATAGCGGAATAGAAAATATTATCAAAAGGTGTATGTATCTCACACGTACCAAACCAGACTAGGCCCCGATTACTATTTTTTGTACCCCCAAAGGCAGGATGAGGAGTAGGAGGAGTTTGGAACAGGCAGGAGGCAGACTGAAGCACCCTGCAATCCTCGGCAGTATGAGATGCGCCCCAAAAATTGGAAAGGTGTATCTCACACGTACCGATACAGACTATCCCGCAATTTAATTGTTTTTACCCAAAGGTGTAGATTGAATAGCGGAATAGAAAATATGATATCAAAAGGTGTATGCATCTCACACGTAGAGACCCAGACTAGGCCCAAATTACTATTTTTTGTACCCCCAAAGGCAGGATGAGGAGTAGGAGATGTTCGGAACAGGCAGGAGGCACACTGAAGCACCCTCAAATCCTCGGCAGTATGAGATGCGCCACAAAAATTGGAAAGGTGTATCTCACACGTATCGACACAGACTATCCTGCAATTTAATTGTTTTTACTCCAAAGGTGTAGATTGAATAGCGGAATAGAAAATATGATATCAAAAGGTGTATGTATATCACACGTACTGACACAGACTATCCCGCAATTTAATTGTTTTTACCCCAAAGGTGTAGATTAAATAGCAGAATAGAAAATATTATCAAAAGGTGTATGTATCTCACACGTACAGAACCAGACTGCCCCGATTACTATTTTTTGTACCCCCAAAGGCAGGATGAGGAGTAGGAGGAGTTCGGAACAGGCAGGAGGCAGACTGAATTACCCTGCAATCCTCGGCGGTATGAGATGCGCCCCAAAAATTGGAATGGTGTATCTCACACGTACCGACACAGACTATCCCGCAATTTAATTTTTTTTTCTCCAAAGGTGTAGATTGAATAGCGGAATAGAAAATATGATATCAAAAGGTGTATGTATCTCACACGTAGAGACCCAGACTAGGCCCAAATTACTATTTTTTGTACCCCCAAAGGCAGGATGAGGAGTAGGAGGAGTTCGGAACAGGCAGGAGGAAGACTGAAGCACCCTCATATCCTCGGCAGTATGAGATGCGCCCCAAAAATTGGAAAGGTGTATCTCACACGTACTGACACAGACTATCCCGCAATTTAATTGTTTTTTCTCCAAAGGTGTAGATTGAATAGCGGAATAGAAAATATGATATCAAAAGGTGTATGTATCTCACACGTACCGACACAGACTATCCCGCAATTTAATGTTTTTTACCCCAAAGGTGTAGATTAAATAGCGGAATAGAAAATATTATCAAAAGGTGTATGTATCTCACAAGTACAGAACCAGACTAGGCCCTGATTACTATTTTTTGTACCCCCAAAGGCAGGATGAGGAGTAGGAGGAGTTTGGAACAGGCAGGAGGCAGACTGAAGCACCCTGCAATCCTCGGCAGTATGAGATGCGCCCCAAAAATTGGAAAGGTGTATCTCACACGTACCGATACAGACTATCCCGCAATTTAATTGTTTTTACCCAAAGGTGTAGATTGAATAGCGGAATAGAAAATATGATATCAAAAGGTGTATGTATCTCACACGTAGAGACCCAGACTAGGCCCAAATTACTATTTTTTGTACCCCCAAAGGCAGGATGAGGAGTAGGAGGAGTTCGGAACAGGCAGGAGGCACACTGAAGCACCCTCATATCCTCGGCAGTATGAGATGCGCCCCAAAAATTGGAAAGGTGTATCTCACACGTATCGACACAGACTATCCCGCAATTTAATTGTTTTTACTCCAAAGGTGTAGATTGAATAGCGGAATAGAAAAAATGGATTTTTGTAAAATCTTACCGTAAAATCCTTTTCTCTTAGCTCATTGACAGACGTAGTCCTCGGTGATACAGCACCTTCGGGTTATGTTGCCTCCACAGGAGCAGGACTAGACAGGAAATTAAAAAGCTCTGGCCACACCCTAGGGGCAGTCCCAGAGGGTATATCCTCTCTCTCTCTGCCTCAGCAAATCAGTTATGTGAAAAAGCAGTCTTTGAGATTTTAACCCAACCCAACTCAAAAAACAGAGGGGCGGGGACTACGTCTGTCAATGAGCTAAGAGAAAAGGATTTTACGGTAAGATTTTACAAAAATCCATTTTTCTCTATCGCTCATTGACAGACGTAGTCCTCGGTGATACAGCACCTTCGGGACGTCCCAGAGCAGTATCACAAATGAGGGGTGGGAAAATGAAAATCAAATCCCAATCTAGAAGGCCCAACCGGTGCCAACTAGAAGTTTACAATGCTCATCCTTAATGATGAGACTCAACAAAAAAGAGAATTTTTTTTTTTTCAAACAGAAAAAACCCTCGAGGTAGACCACCGGTCTCCTCAAATTGCGGCCTGCAAAACCTTGCGGCCAAATGAGGCATCCGCCGATGCCGTCACATCAATTTTATAGAATTTTGTAAAGGTATGTACCGACGACCAGGTGGCCGCCTTACATACCTGGACCACTGACGCCTGATGGCGAAAGGCCCAGGAAGTACTGAGCGCTCGAGTGGAGTGCGCCCTAACAGGGAACGGAGGACTCTGACCCTTAATAGAATAAGCCTGTATCACCGTCTGTCTAATCCATTTGGCAATGGTCGCGGCAGATGCAGGCAAACCCTTTCTGGGGCCATCCGTGATCACAAAAAGTGAATCCGTCTTACGGAATGATTCCGTAGCTTTCAGGTATACCCTGATTGCCCGAACCACATCTAAGGAATGCAACGCATGTTCCCGATGATGCTTGGGCTGAGGACACAAGGAAGGTAGTACAATATCTTCATTCAGATGAAAATCTGAAACCACCTTAGGAAGAAAAGATGGCTTAGGATGAAGTACTACCTTATCCCTATGAATCACTAGGTATGGGGACTGGCATGATAATGCAGCCAGTTCTGACACCCTGCGAGCAGAAGTGATAGCCACCAAGAAGGCCACCTTCTGGGATAAAGTAAGCAAGGGAATCTCCCTGATGTTTTCAAAGGGAGGTTTCTGTAGAACCGACAAAACCAAATTAAGATCCCAGGGCGGTAAGGGCGCGCGGACTGGTGGAGCCAGGTGCCGCACCCCCTGGAGGAAATTCCGCACCAAGGACTTGGTAGCTAAAGGTTTCTGAAAGAAGATTGCTAATGCTGAAACTTGACCCTTGATGGTGCTCAAGGCTAGCTTCTGCTCAACCCCTTGTTGCAAAAAAGCCAATATTCGAGTCACCGAATAGGTACGTGGAGGAAATCCTAAAGATTCGCACCATGCAATATAAGTCTTCCATGTGTGATAATAGACCTTGCTGGAAGTCGCTTTCCTTGCTTTAATAAGGGTAGGAATGACTGAAGTAGACAAACCTCTGTCCTTCAGTACTTGGGTCTCAATGGCCAGGCCATTAAAACCAGCGACTGTAAAGCACGATGGTAAATTGGTCCTTGAGACCACAGACACTCCCTGAGACGAAGTTCCCACGGAACGTCTGCGACTAGCATGTCCAAGTCGGCCAGGCCGGCTTGACGAGGCCAGCCTAGAATTTCTAGGACCACTGGCGCTGATTGGATCTGAACCAGGCGTCCCTAGAGGTATCTGGCCCCGACCATCCGAGAAAGTCTGGTCGTTTTCTGTTCCCACACATTTATCAGATACCTGATTGTTATCAGGAAGGGTGATCTTTTCTGGTTGAACCTCAGGGACCGAAGTCACCCGACTAGAGGCTTCTTGGCCTGTCTGGTCAACCAGATCCGATTCCTGTGAGGCATAGGGACTAATCTTAGGAAAAGGTAAAGGAAAAGATCTATTCAGGGAACGGTAACTACCGCTTCCTGTAGTACTTAAATGTTGGAAGGGAAGAATCGCACCGGTAGTAGTGGTAGATGCTCGATCTAATGTCCTGAATACCGGTGAAAACGTCCCCCCACCCTGAAACCGGGTGGGGGCGCACCTTCAGGCTGTGTACTCCTTTGCTTCGGGTTTGGCTGGGTTGGTCCTCTGCTTGTCCGACCAGCCCTTCTTGAACCCTCCTGGAGGAGTCTTGCCTTTCCCGCTAGTTCCAGCCGGGTGCCCTTTATGGGCGGTAAAGAAAGGTCCTTGCTTGTTGCGAGGTCCCTTAGCTTTAGCAGCCTGTGGCAAAAAAGTGCTCTTGCCCCCAGTGGCATCCTTAATGATTTCATCTAGGTTGGCCCCAAATAGACGATTCCCCTGAAAGGGGAGATTTGTCAAGGTCTTTTTGGAACCTAGGTCAGCTGACCAGCATTTTAACCACAGCACACGTCTGAGGATGACCGCTGACATAGATGCATGCCCTAATAGGGGAGTAGTGTCCAAGGCTGCGTCACAGATAAACTGTAGCCCTTGTATAATCTGTTCCATCAAATCAGATGTCTCCTGGGGAATATCTTTTCCCCTAAGGTCTTGGCGTACCATTCTCGCCCATTCCGTAAGTGTCTGGGAAACTAGACCAATAACAATTACTGGTCTAAATGCTGACCCTATCAGAGAGAAGATGGTGCGGGACTCTGCTTCCATCTTTCGATCCACCGGATCCTTAAAGGACGAAGTGTCCTCCACTGGGATAACCGTGGCTTTATTCAGTCTGGAAATAGGTGGATCCACCACTGGTGGTACCGTCCATTTCTTAATGATGGATTCCTCAAACGGATAGCGTCTAGCAATACGCTTGGAAATAGTAAAGGTACGTTTAGAATGCTCCCATTCTCCTTTAATCTTATTACCAAAACACTTGGGTACAGGAAAAACCTTCACCGTTTTGATGGGCTTGTTAGTACCAAAAGGAATCTCTGTTTCAGTTGCCTCTGCCGGTAAAACCTCAAGTTTTAAGGTTTCCTGCACTGCCACAACTAGTGCGTCCACCAATGCTTCTTCCTGAATTATAGCGGGAGAAGAAACGTCCTCCTCACTGTCTGAGGGAGCTTTACCTGAGGTAACAGCCCTTGCAGAGGGACCTGCAACTGCAGTGACCATCTCTGAATTTGAGTCAGAGGTGTCAGATAGTATAGGGGTAGGCGGGGGTCGCTTCCTTGACCCCCGTCCCTGACAGGCCGCCTCCACCCGAGCCACCATAGACTCCAAAATTGCTGTAAATGCCTCTACACTCTGTGCACCAGCGGGTCCCGTGGCCCCCTCGAGGGAAACAGGTGGGGGAATATGTGTGGCAGGGTCCATGATAATTCCAGTCACTTCCTGGATAATATAATTCAAAAATAAAACACTTTTTTTTTTCTTCAGACCCCCAGCGCCACAAAAGCCCCTTAGTGTTACCTGCTAGGGATCCCTATCGATCGAGAGAGAGAGAGATAGACCCCCAGGCTCACCACTTGATGCTCAGAGTTTTAACTGCAACAGGTTACAGCACTGTCTTGACAAACAGGAAGTCTTTTGGCTGGCTGCCCAGGAAGAAAGGAGGCGGCTCCGCCCCTCTGCACGCCTTCCGGCGCCTCCCCTAGCTCCACGAGGTGTTTGGATCACCTCAAACATGGCCGCCCCCATGCTGGAGACACGAGGCTACGCCAAAATGGCGGATCGTGCGATCCAGCAAAAAAAATGGCGGCGGCCTGTACTGAATAGCGGTGTGCTGCAGGGCACACAACACTCTCTCTGCATGGGGATTTGGCGTGGTTGGCGGTACCGGCCCTGGCGGACCGCATGGCCGTTCGGGAGGCCTGCTTATAGCTGGAGATCTGATTTAGGAAGGCAGTCTACATGTCCGTGGCTTCTGACTGGTAGGTACCTTATTCTTATCACAGTAAGATTCCCAGAATGCCACTGATTACAATCTTTTAAACATGTATACAATTAGATTGTCAGCTCCCAAACCAAGCCTCCTGGCTTTTTGCACATAAAATCAAACTCAAAGTAGGGGGATCTGTGTCATGTTATAGGATAGAGGGGGACTCTATCTTACCATACAGAGAGGGGCCCGCGTTCACCACAAGACCCGTCAGGGGAAAAGGGGGAACATACTACTCACCATACCGGAACCAGGCGGGCACCAACTCCTGACAGTACCCCTCTCCACCGGGGCGGGAGGGCTGTCGACCGATATGGACGCCGTGACTCATGGTCTTTGGCGTTTCAGCGAGACGTTTAACTCGCGGGGTCAGTCCCTTAATGGGACTTTGTCGCGGCCGACCCAGCGCGGAGCTATGGCCTGCACGCGCTCGTAGGCTGAACTGGGGTGACCACCGGATCTCAACATCCAGCCCGTCGCCCAGTTCAGCTTTCTTGCTTGAAGATCTCACAGGAACACTGGAGAAAAAAAGCTGTCTAAAAAATCTTTTAAGAAAAAAATCTTGCCAGGACCGAAGATCCCAGCAAGGTATCTAGGTCCTTACTCCTAACTAGACAGAAAATAACTGATTTGCTGAGGCAGAGAGAGAGAGAGGATATACCCTCTGGGACTGCCCCTAGGGTGTGGCCAGAGCTTTTTAATTTCCTGTCTAGTCCTGCTCCTGTGGAGGCAACATAACCCGAAGGTGCTGTATCACCGAGGACTACGTCTGTCAATGAGCGATAGAGAAATATGATATCAAAAGGTGTATGTATCTCACACGTACCGACACAGACTATCCCGCAATTTAATTGTTTTTACCCCAAAGGTGTAGATTAAATAGCGGAATAGAAAATATGATATCAAAAGGTGTATGTATCTCACACGTACCGACACACACTATCCCGCAATTTAATTGTTTTTACCCCAAAGGTGTAGATTAAATAGCAGAATAGAAAATATTATCAAAAGGTGTATGTATCTCACACGTACAGAACCAGACTGCCCCGATTACTATTTTTTTTACCCCCAAAGGCAGGATGAGGAGTAGGAGTTCGGAACAGGCAGGAGGCAGACTGAAGTACCCTGCAATCCTCGGCGGTATGAGATGCGCCCCAAAAATTGGAAAGGTGTATCTCACACGTACCGACACAGACTATCCCGCAATTTAATTGTTTTTACTCCAAAGGTGTAGATTGAATAGCGGAATAGAAAATATGATATCAAAAGGTGTATGTATCTCACACGTACCGACACAGACTATCCCGCAATTTAATTGTTGTTACCCCAAAGGTGTAGATTAAATAGCGGAATAGAAAATATCAAAAGGTGTATGTATCTCACACGTACAGAACCAGACTCGGCCCAAATTACTATTTTTGTACCCCCAAAGGCACGATGAGGAGTAGGAGGAGTTCGGAACAGGCAGGAGGCACACTGAAGCACCCTCAAATCCCCGGCAGTATGAGATGCGCCCCAAAAATTGGAAAGGCGTATCTCACACGTACCGATACAGACTATCCCGCAATTTAATTGTTTTTACCAAAAGGTGTAGATTGAATAGCGGAATAGAAAATATGATATCAAAAGGTGTATGTATCTCACACGTAGAGACCCAGACTAGGCCCAAATTAGAATTTTTTGTACCCCCAAAGGCAGGATGAGGAGTAGGAGGAGTTCGGAACAGGCAGGAGGCACACTGAAGCACCCTCAAATCCTCGGCAGTATGAGATGCACCCCAAAAATTGGAAAGGTGTATCTCACACGTACCGACACAGACTATCCCGCAATTTAATTGTTTTTACTCCAAAGGTGTAGATTGAATAGCGGAATAGAAAATATGATATCAAAAGGTGTATGTATCTCACACGTACCGACACAGACTATCCCGCAATTTAATTGTTTTTACCCCAAAGGTGTAGATTAAATAGCGGAATAGAAAATATCAAAAGGTGTATGTATCTCACACGTACAGAACCAGACTAGGCCCCGATTACTATTTTTTGTACCCCCAAAGGCAGGATGAGGAGTAGGAGGAGTTCGGAACAGGCAGGAGGCAGACTGAAGCACCCTGCAATCCTCGGCGGTAGGAGATGCGCCCCAAAAATTGGAAAGGTGTATCTCACATGTACCGACACAGACTATCCCGCAATTGAATTGTTTTTTCTCCAAAGGTGTAGATTGAATAGCGGAATAGAAAATATGATATCAAAAGGTGTATGTATCTCACACGTACCGACACAGACTATCCCGCAATTTAATTGTTTTTACCCCAAAGGTGTAGATTAAATAGCAGAATAGAAAATATTATCAAAAGGTGTATGTATCTCACACGTACAGAACCAGACTAGGCCCCGATTACTATTTTTTGTTCCCCCAAAGGCAGGATGAGGAGTAGGAGGAGTTAGGAACAGGCAGGAGACAGACTTAAAGCGGAGTTCCACCCAAAAGTGGAACTTCCGCTTTAGGGAGTCCTGACCCCCCGACATGCCACATTTGGCATGTCATTTTTTGGGGGGGGGAGCGGGTACCTAGTTTTGACAGGTACCCGCTCCCACTTCCGCTCGGAGCGCCGCGGCGCCCTGAGCGGAAGTTCTCCTCTCCCCCTCCCTCCCTGCAATCTTCTGGGACACGTCAGAGGTCCCAGAAGATTGCCGGCCAATCACGGCGCGCAGCGCGACTCGCGCATGCGCAGTGGGCACCCGGCTGTGAAGCCACAAACTGTAACAGCCGGGTGCCCACAGCAGTGATGCCGGCGCCATGGGAGAGGATCGAGGCTTCCGGCGGCCGCATCGCTGGACCGTTGGACGGGTGAGTAAATGGCTGAATGTAGATTGAATAGCGGAATAGAAAATATGATATCAAAAGGTGTATGTATCTCACACGTACCGTCAGACTATCCCGCAATTTAATTGTTTTTACCCCAAAGGTGTAGATTAAATAGCGGAATAGAAAATATTATCAAAAGGTGTATGTATCTCACACGTACAGAACCAGACTAGGCCCAAATTACTATTTTTTGTACCCCCAAAGGCAGGATGAGGAGTAGGAGGAGTTCGGAACAGGCAGGAGGCACACTGAAGCACCCTAAAATCCTCGGCAGTATGAGATGCTCCCCAAAAATTGGAAAGGTGTATCTCACACGTACCGATACAGACTATCCCGCAATTTAATTGTTTTTACCCAAAGGTGTAGATTGAATAGCGGAAAAGAAAATACGATATCAAAAGGTGTATGTATCTCACAAGTAGAGACCCAGCTGAAGGCTCAAATTACTATTTTTTGTACCCCAAGGCAGGATGAGTAGGAGGAGTTCGGAACAGGCAGGAGGCACACTGAAGCACCCTCAAATCCTCGGCAGTATGAGATGCGCCCCAAAAATTGGAAAGGTGTATCTCACACGTACCGATACAGACTATCCTGCAATTTAATTGTTTTTACCCAAAGGTGTAGATTGAATAGCGGAATAGAAAATATGATATCAAAAGGTATATGTATCTCACAGGTAGAGACCCAGATTAGGCCCAAATTACTATTTTTTGTACCCCCAAAGGCAGGATGAGGAGTAGGAGGAGATCGGAACAGGCAGGAGGCACACTGAAGCACCCTCAAATCCTCGGCAGTATGAGATGCGCCCCAAAAATTGGAAAGGTGTATCTCACACGTACCGATACAGACTATCCCGCAATTTAATTGTTTTTACCCAAAGGTGTAGATTGAATAGCGGAAAAGAAAATACGATATCAAAAGGTGTATGTATCTCACAAGTAGAGACCCAGACTAGGCCCAAATTACTATTTTTTGTACCCCAAAGGCAGGATGAGTAGGAGGAGTTCGGAACAGGCAGGAGGCACCCTGAAGCACCCTCAAATCCTTGGCAGTATGAGATGCGCCCCAAAAATTGGAAAGGTGTATCTCACACGTACCGATACAGACTATCCTGCAATTTAATTGTTTTTACCCAAAGGTGTAGATTGAATAGCGGAATAGAAAATACGATATCAAAAGGTGTATGTATCTCACAAGTAGAGACCCAGCTGAAGGCTCAAATTACTATTTTTTGTACCCCAAGGCAGGATGAGTAGGAGGAGTTCGGAACAGGCAGGAGGCACACTGAAGCACCCTCAAATCCTCGGCAGTATGAGATGCGCCCCAAAAATTGGAAAGGTGTATCTCACACGTACCGATACAGACTATCCTACAATTTAATTGTTTTTACCCAAAGGTGTAGATTGAATAGCGGAATAGAAAATATGTTATCAAAAGGTATATGTATCTCACAGGTAGAGACCCAGATTAGGCCCAAATTACTATTTTCTGTACCCCCAAAGGCAGGATGAGGAGTAGGAGGAGATCGGAACAGGCAGGAGGCACACTGAAGCACCCTCAAATCCTCGGCAGTATGAGATGCGCCCCAAAAATTGGAAAGGTGTATCTCACACGTACCGATACAGACTATCCCGCAATTTAATTGTTTTTACCCAAAGGTGTAGATTGAATAGCGGAAAAGAAAATACGATATCAAAAGGTGTATGTATCTCACAAGTAGAGACCCAGACTAGGCCCAAATTACTATTTTTTGTACCCCAAAGGCAGGATGAGTAGGAGGAGTTCGGAACAGGCAGGAGGCACACTGAAGCACCCTCAAATCCTCGGCAGTATGAGATGCGCCCCAAAAATTGGAAAGGTGTATCTCACACGTACCGATACAGACTATCCTGCAATTTAATTGTTTTTACCCAAAGGTGTAGATTGAATAGCGGAATAGAAAATATGATATCAAAAGGTATATGTATCTCACAGGTAGAGACCCAGATTAGGCCCAAATTACTATTTTTTGTACCCCCAAAGGCAGGATGAGGAGTAGGAGGAGTTCGGAACAGGCAGGAGGCACACTGAAGCACCCTCAAATCCTCGGCAGTATGAGATGCGCCCCAAAAATTGGAAAGGTGTATCTCACACGTACCGACACAGACTATCCCGCAATTTAATTATTTTTACTCCAAAGGTGTAGATTGAATAGCGGAATAGAAAATATGATATCAAAAGGTGTATGTATCTCACACGTACCGACACAGACTATCCCGCAATTTAATTGTTTTTACCCAGAGGTGTAGAGATTAAATAGTGGAATAGAAAATATCAAAAGGTGTATGTATCTCACACGTACAGAACCAGACTAGACCCAAATTACTATTTTTTGTACCCCCAAAGGCAGGATGAGGAGTAGGAGGAGTTCGGAACAGGCAGGAGGCACACTGAAGCACCCTAAAATCCTCGGCAGTATGAGATGCGCCCCAAAAATTGGAAAGGTGTATCTCACACGTACCGATACAGACTATCCCGCAATTTAATTGTTTTTACCCAAAGGTGTAGATTGAATAGCGGAAAAGAAAATACGATATCAAAAGGTGTATGTATCTCACAAGTAGAGACCCAGACTAGGCCCAAATTACTATTTTTCGTACCCCAAAGGCAGGATGAGTAGGAGGAGTTCGGAACAGGCAGGAGGCACACTGAAGCACCCTCAAATCCTTGGCAGTATGAGATGCGCCCCAAAAATTGGAAAGGTGTATCTCACACGTACCGATACAGACTATCCTGCAATTTAATTGTTTTTACCCAAAGGTGTAGATTGAATAGCGGAATAGAAAATATGATATCAAAAGGTATATGTATCTCAGAGGTAGAGACCCAGATTAGGCCCAAATTACTATTTTTTTTACCCCCAAAGGCAGGATGAGGAGTAGGAGTTCGGAACAGGCAGGAGGCAGACTGAAGCACCCTGCAATCCTCGGCGGTATGAGATGCGCCCCAAAAATTGGAAAGGTGTATCTCACACGTACCGACACAGACTATCCCGCAATTTAATTGTTTTTACTCCAAAGGTGTAGATTGAATAGCGGAATAGAAAATATGATATCAAAAGGTGTATGTATCTCACACATACCGACACAGACTATCCCGCAATTTAATTGTTTTTACCCCAAAGGTGTAGATTAAATAGCGGAATAGAAAATATCAAAAGGTGTATGTATCTCACACGTACAGAACCAGACTAGGCCCCGATTACTATTTTTTGTTCCCCCAAAGGCAGGATGAGGAGTAGGAGGAGTTAGGAACAGGCAGGAGACAGACTGAAGCACCCTGCAATCCTCGGCGGTATGAGATGCGCCCCAAAAATTGGAAAGGTGTATCTCACACGTACCGACACAGACTATCCCGCAAATGAATTCTTTTTTCTCCAAAGGTGTAGATTGAATAGCGGAATAGAAAATATGATATCAAAAGGTGTATGTATCTCACACGTACCGTCAGACTATCCCGCAATTTAATTGTTTTTACCCCAAAGGTGTAGATTAAATAGCGGAATAGAAAATATTATCAAAAGGTGTATGTATCTCACACGTACAGAACCAGACTAGGCCCAAATTACTATTTTTTGTACCCCCAAAGGCAGGATGAGGAGTAGGAGGAGTTCGGAACAGGCAGGAGGCACACTGAAGCACCCTAAAATCCTCGGCAGTATGAGATGCTCCCCAAAAATTGGAAAGGTGTATCTCACACGTACCGATACAGACTATCCCGCAATTTAATTGTTTTTACCCAAAGGTGTAGATTGAATAGCGGAAAAGAAAATATGATATCAAAAGGTGTATGTATCTCACACGTAGAGACCCAGACTAGGCCCAAATTACTATTTTTTGTACCCCAAAGGCAGGATGTGGAGTAGGAGGAGTTCGGAAAAGGCAGGAGGCACACTGAAGCACCCTCAAATCCTCGGCAGTATGAGATGCGCCCCAAAAATTGGAAAGGTGTATCTCACACGTACCAATACAGACTATCCCGCAATTTCATTGTTTTTACCCAAAGGTGTAGATTGAATAGCGGAATAGAAAATATGATATCAAAAGGTGTATGTATCTCACACGTAGAGACCCAGACTAGGCCCAAATTACTATTTTTTGTACCCCCAAAGGCAGGATGAGGAGGAGGAGTTCAGAACAGGCAGGAGGCACACTGAAGCACCCTCAAATCCTCGGCAGTATGAGATGTGCCCCAAAAATTGGAAAGGTGTATCTCACACGTACCGATACAGACTATCCCGCAATTTAATTGTTTTTACCCAAAGGTGTAGATCGAATAGCGGAATAGAAAATATGATATCAAAAGGTGTATGTATCTCACACGTAGAGACCCAGACTAGGCCCAAATTACTATTTTTTGTACCCCCAAAGGCAGGATGAGGAGTAGGAGGAGTTCGGAACAGGCAGGAGGCACACTGAAGCACCCTCAAATCCTCAACAGTATGAGATGCGCCCCAAAAATTGGAAAGGTGTATCTCACACGTACTGACACAAACTATCCCGCAATTTAATTGTTTTTACCCCAAAGGTGCAGATTAAATAGCGGAATAGAAAACATTATCAAAAGGTGTATGTATCTCACACGTACAGAACCAGACTAGGCCCCGATTACTATTTTTTGTACCCCCAAAGGCAGGATGAGGAGTAGGAGGAGTTCGGAACAGGCAGGAGGCAGACTGAAGCACCCTGCAATCCTCGGCGGTATGAGATGCGCCCCAAAAATTGGAAAGGTGTATCTCACACGTACCGACACAGACTATCCCGCAATTTAATTGTTTTTACTCCAAAGGTGTAGATTGAATAGCGGAATAGAAAATATGATATCAAAAGGTGTAAGTATCTCACACATACCGACACAGACTATCCCGCAATTTAATTGTTTTTACCCCAAAGGTGTAGATTAAATAGTGGAATAGAAAATATTATCAAAAGGTGTATGTATCTCTCACGTACAGAACCAGACTAGGCCCAAATTACTATTTTTTGTACCCCCAAAGGCAGGAGGAGGAGTTCAGAACAGGCAGGAGGCACACTGAAGCACCCTCAAATCCTCGGCAGTATGAGATGCGCCCCAAAAATTGGAAAGGTGTATCTCACACGTACCGATACAGACTATCCCACAATTTAATTGTTTTTACCCAAAGGTGTAGATTGAATAGCGGAATAGAAAATATGATATCAAAAGGTGTATGTATCTCACACGTAGAGACCCAGACTAGGCCAAAATTACTATTTTTTGTACCCCCAAAGGCAGGATGAGGAGTAGGAGGAGTTCAGAACAGGCAGGAGGCACACTGAAGCACCCTCAAATCCTCGGCAGTATGAGATGCGCCCCAAAAATTGGAAAGGTGCATCTCACACGTACCGACACAAACTATCCCGCAATTTAATTGTTTTTCTCCAAAGGTGTAGATTGAATAGCGGAATAGAAAATATGATATCAAAAGGTGTATGTATCTCACACGTACAGAACCAGACTAGGCCCCGATTACTATTTTTTGTACCCCCTGTCTGTGTAATTTTGAAATCTAATTATCACGTTTCTGGGTGATTCTGCTGGGATTCCTATTGGTTTTCTTATGCAATGGACTCTTTCAATCAGTAATTGATCGTCTTCTCCTCTACCTAATACTGGGTTAAGAATTTTTTTAATTTTTTTCTCCTAGATTTTCTTCCTGTGATATATCCCTTAATCCTCGGATCCTCAAATTTTTTCGTCTTGCTCTGTTCTCTTGATCCTCTAATTTATAAGCCAGATCTCTGGCTTTTTTCTTAGTTTCATTTATTTCTTTTCTCATTCCCTGTATTATTTTTGTTTGGTCCTCTTGTTTTTTCTCTAGTTCTTCTACTCACCCCAGGGCATGTCCCAGATCCGTCTGGACATGTCCTAGGTCGGTATGGATTTTAACCAATTCGATTTTTAATGATTTTTCTAATTCTGCGAACATTTCTCGCATATCACCTTTTGTAGGGGCATGTTCTTTTATTTCTCCTCCTTTCATCATTTTCAGTCCTTAGGCTTAACTCAGAGTTTGCTGAACTGATAGGTGATTTAGATACTTCAGCTTTTTGACTTTTCTCCCCTTTCTTCTTTCCTGTTCCTTGTTTTTCCTGAAAGGTTTTTTCTAAGGAATTTTCTTGTGTCATAAATTTCCTGATTGTGTTCGGGCTTGAGGTCACCCTCTGTGATTTTGCTATGGCTCCTCCTCTTGTAGATTTACCCCTCATTGTGTAGATGGTACTTCAAAATTCCTTTATGAGATCTTACAACACGATAAGTTGGTAATTAAACAAGATATAGAGTGTATTTACGTTTGGGCGGGAGGAAGGCAGGGTAGGCCAAATGACCTCTATATTGATTCCGTAATAGCAGGCGGCTGCGAAAAAGTGAGAGGCACCTCCAGACCCTAGCTCCCAGCTCAAGTCCCTACACAAGCAGGAGGGGATAACAGCACTGGGTCCACTCAGTGGTAGCCACAGGCAGCACAACAAAAGAGCAGGGATGGTGGAGACCTCCAAGCACTGAGCCAAGCTGAGCCAAACTCACACCGTAGTATATACAAGGAAGAGTAAATAGGTTGGCGTGGGGTGAAGGGGAGAGGTGTTTCCCAACACCAGAGCGGAGCAGCAGACGGCTAGGAGAGGCGACTGGCGGTGGTGGCCACAGGCAGCACAATAAAAGAGCAGGAATGGTGGAGACCTCCAAACACTGAGCCAAGCTAAGCCAAGCTCACACTGTAGTATATACAGGGAAGAGTCAATAGGTCAGTGAAGGGTTGTAGACATGTGGAATTGTAGTAATAAATTTATAGGTATTAAGGAAGAGTGGAGGGAAGGGAAACGGGATTGTCTCACAGCCGATTATCTGTCGCCTTTGAAACTTATTTCAACACTCAACTTCACTATGCATTACTTGATTTGCATGCAGATACATTAGTGTGTGAATTCTGGTTTCTTCCTTCTTACCTCTGCTGCCCCTCTTCCCTCTCCTCACCTTCTCTTTAAAGGGTTTGTGCAATTCCAGCTATTACTTAGTAAAGATGATAGTAAGGATGATCTCTACTCAGAACTGTTCAGACACTCTTTTTCACTCGAATGCCCCACTTATAGTTATTTGTACGAGTTCTCTCCTACAACTCCAGCTGGATTGTCTTTTTTAACACAGGTCATTTTATTGCATATTTGCCCTTAATGGAAAGTTCAATTAAAGTTCCTTAGATGATAGTAGAGAAAAAAAAAAAAGGAGATTAGGGTTAATCTCTTAGGACTCCCACTTTGTAGAGGTATTGCTCCTTTTAAATCCAGCTATTACTGGCTGAGCCAAACTCATGTTGTATAACATACAAAATGCTTGTGCAATACCGGGTATTATTTCGCAAAAGTAAAGATGTTAATTATTTTGTGCAGTTCCAAAGCCCTTATTCACACATATGCTCTTCTTATAGTTCTTTGTGTAGGTCCTTTGTTCCTGCACCTACTAATTTAGCTTTACATACACATACACCAGCGTATATGGTCCAGCTACAGGGGCGCCATGTGATGTAAGCATGTGCTGGTTTGAAATGTGGAAGAGCTATTGCTACTGCTACTCCAGTAAAAGTCACACACTGTGCATATGCTGATTTCAAAATGAGGAAGCTAGCTCATTCCCAGGTGTGCTGACTTTTATATTTTTAATATGTCGTTTTATCATGTATTGTCTCTAAAAAGGCTCTAAAAGTCCATCTAATGACAGTGGGATGACAGTAGAGATGATAGAGAAAGGGGGTTTACTCCCCTATAACTCACGGTTTTAAGTAGACTGTCCTCTTTTTACAGACTTTCTGTTCATCTGTCTTTCATCTGTGGGCTGTTTGCTCTCTTGTCCTCCTCAGCTCTCTAACCCTCAGGCAGCAAGGCAGTAATGCTTCTCAGTAGCTGTGTTGGATGGGGTGGGATGAGATGGTAAGGGATCTTTCTCTCCTTTTCAGTAACTCTGTGCACTTCGCAGCTCTCACAGGACTCAGGTGGGCAGAACAGCTCTCTAAAGATCCACTCCCTTGGGACCTGCTTCTCACTGCCCGCCTCAAGCGATTGTGGCTAGTGGAGAGGCATCTGCCGTCTATCGACGCAGCTGCGTGGTTGCGCGGCCGTGCAGTAGGAGGAACACCTCCGGGTATTGAGGCTAGACGGAGCGGAGTATCGGACCGTAGATGAGGACGGCAGGCGGGGGGTAAGCGAAGGGAGGTCGGAGAGGTTCACCGCTCACAGTGCCCGAGTTACCTGCTCGTCCACGGCAGGCATCAGACACTCTGGGATCGGGTCGGGGTGGGTCAGAAGCGGTCAAGATCCTCAGTTCCTCCATGTTGGAGACAGCCTTCTCCCCCTTCAGCCTACGTGCACACCGTCAGGCTCCTCCCCCTCATGACGGCCGGTATCTCTCCCCTATTGTTTGTGCTGACCCTGGAACCTTTGCTAGCAAAAATTAGACAAAATAAAGATATAAAAGGAGTGAAGGTAAACCAAGATGAACATAAAGTCGCCGCATACGCGGATGATTTATTATTTTTCGTTACAAACCCAAGGATAACACTCCCAAATATCCAAAAGGAGCTGAAGGAGTATGGAAAGTTATCAAACTTCAAAATAAATCCAATAAAATCAGAGATTCCTAATATAAGACTAAACATCCAGGAAGAGAAAACAATAAAAACATATTTCCCATACACCTGGACAAAAGAAAAATTAAAATATTTAGGGATATATTTAACACCACAAACCAAAAAATTATACCAAGCTAATTATATACCATTATAGAATGAAATAAAAATGGACATAAGAAGGAAATCAAATAATCAAATATCTTGGATCGGAAGGATAAACGCGGTTAAGATGTTTATCTTACCAAAGATCTTATATACCTTCTCTTTACTACCAATAAACATCCCCGCAACTTTTTTTTAGGGTAATAAAAACCTTATTAATAAAATATATATGGCAGCGGAAAAAACCTAGAGTACAATATAAGATTCTCACAAGAGGCAAAACACAAGGAGGACTAGCAACCCCAGACATGGAAAGGTATTATAAGGCGGTAATTATCACACGAATGGTTGATTGGACAAAAGTTGGAAGGGAGAAAAGATGGGTACAGATAGAATGTGCACAAAATAATATTCACTTACACCACCAAAATATAGGGAATCACATGGAGCACATGAGTTAAAGGAAGTCTACAAAATATGGGATGGGATTAACAAACAACTGAAATGGGAATATAATTCACCAATGATATCACTAAATGGCACTAAATACTTCCTACCAGGGAAGAAGAAAAATTTGGAAATTGGATAGGGAACATTCAATTAAAAGATATACTTCACAGAGGTCACATAAAAACACTTCAAAAATTAAAACAAGAAAATAAAAATATAAAATTAGATGATTGGAGATATCTCCAGCTGAGACACTTCGTTAGCTCATTGCCACAGCCGATCAGATCGGAAAAAAACCTCAATAACATCGAGAAATTAAGTTATACCTCCACTCAAAAACATGGAGTGTCACAAATATATAAAATGGGAGAAAGAAACAGGGGTACAAATGTCTGGACAGGAATTAGAAGGTGTACTGAGTGTGGTAGGATCCACAGCCATAGATGTAAGCACAATAGAATTAAATTATAAATGTCTGTTAAGATGGTATATTACACTAGAAGTAATAAACAAATATCAACCAGATAAGACAGATAAATGTTGGCGGGGTTGTGGAAAAACAGGAACGATGTTTCATTTATTTTGGGAGCGTCCCAAGATAAGAGATTTTTGGATAGAGGTCAGACAACTGACCGGGGAAATTACAGGAATAATAATACCAAACGATCCTTGGGTTTGCTTATTTCACAAAACAACAATGTCTTTAAAAAAATATAAAATGACTCTGGTTCCAACCTTGTTAAATGCAGCAAAGGGAATAATACCAAAAAAGTGGAGAGAAGTGGATAGTCCAAAAGTAA
Source organism: Pelophylax lessonae (assembly GCF_965119305.1). Classification (NCBI taxonomy): domain Eukaryota; kingdom Metazoa; phylum Chordata; class Amphibia; order Anura; family Ranidae; genus Pelophylax; species Pelophylax lessonae. Next base: position 251,032,698 of record NC_138774.1, read on the forward strand.
AGGGATGGTGTGAAAAAATAAATAACTTCAATATGGAATACATATGTAATACGCAGGTGGAGACTCCAATAAATATGAAAAAAAAATGGGAAAAATGGATAGATTTTAAAAAATCAACCAAATATATTGAAATAAATAATTAAGCATGATCAATTTGGAGAAATGTCGAAGGACGGAAGTTATGGGCAGGGAGGGAGGAACCTTAGGAGGGGGGGGCGGAAGAAAGGGGAAATTTTATGGTATTTACAGTATTAATAATGTTTATATATATATATATATAAATTAATATGAATATGTGAAATCCCAACTTGTGGGAATACTTTTGTAAAATCTTCTCTTCTTTTATATGCAAATAAAAATAGGTTTCTTGAAAAAAAGCTATACGAGTATGGCTACGTTGTATATCGGACAATAATCGTGAGCGCTTCTCCGGGGTGGACAACCCGCGTACATTTAGGGTGGTCAATTTGAGGCTAGGCAACCTCCCACCCGTTGAAAACACCATGTCTCACCTCTATGTCCCCATCCCGGCCGGAGAGGGGAGAAAAAAAAAAAAAAAAACAATCTGTCAGTAATGAATCTAAATAGTGGTTAATATTTAACCTTGCGCAATTTAGCGCGACCTAATGTGGGGAAGGTAGAAGGCAAAATAGCTCCATAAGGCATACACAGCAAAAATAGAGAGCATGAAAGAAAAAAAATGAACAGACAGTATGCCTGGCGGAAAAAGAAAAAAGAAAAGAAAAGTGGAGAATGTGGATGAACAGAGACCTGACCCACAGGTGACAGCCCTATAACTAATTTAAACATGTAGGGAGATAGAGATAAAGAGGGAGAGAAAATATTATGGAGGGGCATTATACTCTTATTTCAAGTTGAAATATAATAACTACAGCAATTTGTCTGCATCCCTCCCAGATATCATCAGCTTATGGTCCTATTTCTCCCCTATATCCCATCTCCCCACTTAAAGTTTATGGCATGTCCCTCTCCCCTCCATTCCATGTTCCCCCAGCCCCTAAAGTCTAAGAAGGCCCAAAGCTTCTGGGAATTTTATACACAGAGTATCAATAATTATTGATCTTGTCACTAATTAGGCACGGGATCTTCCCATATGTTTCCAGGTGTAAAAGTTCTGTATTGTTGTTCCCTTAAGCGTTGAGGTCCGCTGGATATGGGGGTTAAAGAAAATTGGTTACGGGGGTCTTCTAACCAGTCAGGGACAGATATTGGCGGGGTGTCCAGAAAGGTGAAAAGTCCCAGTACTTGATCTGGCCAACGCAAAACATAAGAGGACCCCCCCCCTTCAGGATGACCAGGTGAAAGGGGTGTCCCCAATGGTAGGTAGCTCCCACGGAGCGTATTACCTCCAGTAGAGGCTTCAAGAGGGCCCTCATCCTTAATGTGCAGCGGGATAAGTCTGGAAGCAGGCGTATGGTAGACCCCTCATTATCCAGTGGTCCCCTTACCCAGGCTTTCCTCATAATCTCTTCCTTAGTAGAAAAAAAGTGTACTCTTGCTAGGACATCTCGTGGATAGTCTTTACCCAGACTTCGGGGGGCACGTGCTCTAGGGACCCGGTCTAGTTCTATGAGCTCAGTGAGGGGTCGCTCCAAGAGCTCATTGAATATTGCAATTATTTTAGCCTTCAACTCAGGGCCCTGAATCGTCTCTGGAAGAGCGCAGGCGGACATTGTTTCGTCTGCTGCGGTTTTCTCCATCATCCTGTTGCAATTGGAGGACAATTAAATGCCTGTGTACTGCTGTATAGGAAGTTTCAAGTGCAAGCACCCTGGAGGACATTATAGTATGGCCTGTTTCTACCGCTTCCACTCTCTTTTCTGTATGATCTATTTGTTGTTTGAGTGAATTAATCTCTTGTGTAAGAGTACTTACAATAGATGCCGCCAACTCTGTAAAGTCCTGTTTGGTGGGTATGGTAGAGAGGATTTCCTGCCATTCAGGAGTCTGGGACTGCCGTGTTTGAGCTGACTGAGTCGGGGACACCGCCGTGCTGCCCGGGCGAGATACCAGTGGAGAGGTTGGATGGGAAAGGCTTTTAGCACTGATGTCCTGTGCCTCCGTCTGGGTGATGTTACTCTTCTCAGTCCGCTTGCTTGCAGCGTGTCCCGCTACAGTTGGGCGGGTCGGCGCCATCTTGGAATAGTCCTTTGCAGTCTGCAATAGGGGAGTGCGCTGGAGGAAGTATGCCGAGATATCTGCACTGCTGCTGTCTGCCTTGGATCCCTGGGACCTCGCACTGCTAGGCATAGAGGGGAGAAGGGAATCGCTGGCTGTGCAGGGCTGGAGCGTGGTGCTGCTACTTGAAAATAGACTATGTAAAAAATATATCGCTGTTTCTGCTCCAATAGCAGCAATGCTGGATATTAGTAGCGCAAATAATGGTAAAAACTTATATACCTGCATACAAATGTGCAAAAAATTGGGTACTCCTTAAGAATAATCAACAATAATATAGCACATAATAAACATATATAAGTCCATAGTGTGTTGAGTCCCAAATCAGTTGTGAAATAATAATTGGAGATAAAGATGATCAGTGGTCATTAGAGGGGTACACCATCACAATTCAACCTCCACCGTGTGAAAGATAGAGAAAGTGGCCACTCACCAACTTTCCATGCCTGTGCACTTACATGGACCAGGCTCACCCAGCTTTTCACAAATGATGATGATCAGTCACAGCTCATTCCTATATTCTCCACTTCTCAAATGCAACTTTCCATGCCTGTTCACTTACATTGACTACTGCAGTAGTGATTTAAAATTATTGGAGCAGTGAGTGACGTTCTACTGCAGCAGTAGTCCATTGGCACTGACTCCAATCCACTGTCTTTGTCTAGTTTTTTTTTTTCTATAACTTAAAACATTATCACTTTATACATTCTGGTTGCAGCCTTTCATATAATCAGCGCACCCTTTTCTTTCCCAATTATAACTTTTGCACTGACTGCAGCGCATCCATCTATCAAAAGGCTCTCTTTCTGTCTAGTGGCATGTAAGACTCATTAGTGATTCTGTTTGTTCTGACCAGCAGTCCATCATGAATGAGAGTGAGTTGCCAGCATTTCCTGGTTGCAGCATAATCTTTACTTTGTCAACTACCTTTTCGTGAATCTTTTGCAGCATTTCAGTTCAATAAAACTTGTCACTCTTCAGTTTGTATCTTGGCTCAACTATGGACATCAACCACTTAAATCCAGAGTCAGGCACTATTGTAAATGGCTGGTCATCAGTGACCATCATTTCAGTGATTACTCTGTCCAGCAGTTGTGATCTTCCATCAGATTTTTGCCACCTGTTTTTTTTCTGAAACATATCTGTTATTGTTGCCTGGGATAGGGATGATTCACCTTTGTTTTCTCTGTCCTGCGTGATACAATTCAAGATAATGAACTCTTAGATGGGCCCAAAGATTAGACGCATTTTTGGTTTTTGCAGTTGTTGATCCCATGCTCACATTGTTTTTGCATGCTTTGCACAGTGCTACGGATTTTCCTGGCGATGGAGAAGAGAAATACTCCCAGACCACACTTTTAATATACCTATCTCCATCCATGCCCATTGAAACAAGAAAGAGTCAGTCAGAGTCAGACACTGGGGTGGGTGGATGGTTGGGTGGGGGGGGCGGGTGGGAGACCGCGGCGGCTGTGTTACAGAACAGAACAGAGAGATACAGAACATGTGTCAGAGTGTTTGTTGGTCACTGTTATCATTTATCACAGAACAGATAGAATACAGAACGTGTGTTAGACTGTTGGTCACTGCACTCACTAAAATTCTTCTTGTCCCAAACGACCGCCTGTGCTGCATGTAGACTCCAGTGTGGCAGTGGCGGGTAAGGCACTGTAGGAGGCAAAGGAAGGCGGCCTAATAGCTGTCCAGTGCACGGAGGCACGTGGCGCAACATACGCGATGACGTCACGAAAATATCGGCAAATCAAAAGGCCGATTCCGATAGATCGGTGTTGCCGATAATTGGTCGATCTCTAATCCTCAGCGAGGCCCGCAAGCACCCTGAGCTGCGGTTCGAGAATACATCGGTTCATCTGTATGCAGACTTCTCGGCAGAACTGCAGAAAAAGCGCAAGTCCTTCACGGAGGTGAGATGGAATCTGTGGGAGAACGGTGTGCAGTATCTTATGCTGTACCCAGGCAGGTTAAGGGTCACTCACGGTGGCTCGGTGAGATTTTTCTAAACTCCGGAGGATGCTGATGCCTGGCTGCTGACCCTCCGTTAATATCGATGTTAGCGGGCTGTGTGTTCGATTAGGATCTTATCTTCTTTACACTACTTACCTGTGATGGCGACACCAGTCTGAAGTGGGCCTTTAACTTATCCTTGCAAGATGTGCTGTGTTACTCCACCGGGTAACTTTCCCACTTCTTCACCTTATTGTTCCAGGTTCCTTATTGCTCCAGGTACCTTCTCTCAAGATTGTCTGCACAGAGGAGCTCCCTAGGATGGATGCCACTTTCTTTGTTCCCTGTCTTTTTTGCCTTTGCTTTCTACTGACAGTGGACTCTGCTCTCCACTGCCCCTCAAGACTAACTGACTGAGTTGCTGGGACCTTTTAGTCTCCTTTTTTTGTTTCCTGCATTTTTATGTACGATGTCTGAGATTTGGACAGTTCCGAATTGAGTTACAGGGATGAAGCTGTACCACGACACTGTTGTCTGCTGGTTAGCAGGGTATTTTTTTCTTTCTTCTTCGTCTGCCTGCTTTTTTTTTCTTCTTTCCCCTTTATTTTTTTTATTGTCCTCAATTTTGTGGGTTGCTTCATGCAGATCTTGCAGAACCCTACTATATATGCTGGAAAGAGTGTACTATGCTATTGACATGTTTGACAGGTGGGATGGCTGGTTTACCTCCCGGCCTGGTATACCAGTGCCAGGACAAGGTCATCCAGCGCCCAGGGCAAGGATGCCAAACTGCGCTTCCCCTTCCCTTAGGGTTGGGGTCAAGGCGCCCCCCCATCCCTGCAAAAAACCATTGTGTGCAGGGCAACTGTTTCTCCTGTCCACCCCTTGTCCCTACCCTGTGGTATACCCACCCTTTTTGGCCATCCTGCTATATGCATCTCATCTAAATGATGGAGAAGCAGCTTAAACTTATCTCGTGAAATGTGCGGGGACTGAATAACAAATTTAAACATGCTCTCATATTTAAATACCTACAGTCCCATAAACCGCACGTATTATTTCTCCAGGAAACCCACTTGCTGGGTAGCAAAATTTTGGCCCTTCAATGTCACCTATTCCTCCTACGATAGGGGGGGGGGGTCTTCATCTTGGATCAATAAGGCTCTGCAGTGTCAGGTGGAGCAGGCCATTATGGATCCCAAAAGGCCAATATATTATACTTGTTCTAGAGATAAGAGCGCAGTTTTATGTCTTTGAGAATGCTTATGTGCCTCCGCCCTTCTCTAGCTCTGTGTTGTCCCATATATATGACCGCCTGGCGGCGTTCCCCACTCCCAGGGTCTTTGTGGCTGGCAATTTCAATAATATCCTGGATGGGGAGTTAGACATGTCTAATCCGACTAGGCAGTCATGCACGGACCTCCTGCAATGGGCCTCGACCTTGCAGTTCACTGAGCTGTGGAGGTGGAAGAACCCTCGGGCTCGACTTTTTTCACACGTGTCTGCAATCCATCGCTCAGGCTCCCGAATTGACCTGGCCTTCTGCCCTTCCTCATGTGGTCTCCACTAAATACCAACCTGCAGATCTCTCTGATCACTCTCCACTCAATATTGTGTTGAGGTGTGGGGGCCGGGGTGGGGGGGGGGGGGGTGGCTGGAGGTTTAATGATCGCTGGCTGCAGGACCCTGGTGTGAAAGAGGGCATGAAAGGTAAAATTGCCCAGTATTGGGAATTGAATGATCTCACTTCTCCTCCCTTGGTGTGCTAGGATGCTTTTAAGGCTACCATCTGAGGCCAATATATCTCAGCTATTAAATTAGCCAGGGTGGAGGGCGCTGCAGAGCGGGTGGCTTTGGAGGACAAAGTGGAGGAGGCCGAGTCTGAGTTTGCCTCGGACCCCACTCCTGGGGCGTACTCCTCCCTGGCCCAAGCCAGGAGGGCCCTGAACCTACACTTGTCTTCTCCCACTGCAGTGGAAATGTGGGTGCTTAGAGAAAACGTTTTTGAATCTGGTGACAAAAATGGGAGGCTTCTGGAGAACCTAGTGGCAGAATCTAGACTCCAGACTATTGTCCCTCTTATCTAGACTGCTGTGGGGGGGGGGTCACCTTGGACCCTACCGAAATTCTCCTAGAATTTAGAAACTATTATGAACACGTGTACAGGTTGCCACCTTCCCTTCAGTCCTTGGTGGATCCCTTGGGGAACTGTCCTTGCCAATCCTAGCGGCGGAGGACGTTGCCTCCCTTGACGCAGATTTTTCCGTAGAGGAGGTGGAGCTGGCTATTTGCTCCCTTCCCCCGAGGAAGACCCCGGGCCCGGACAGACTCCCGGGAGATTGGTACAAAATGTACATTTCGGAACTCCGCAAGATGTATGCGTCACGCTTGGAGTCCGGGCATCTGCCTGACTCCATGTCTCAGGCTCACATAGTTTTGATCCAGAAACCTGGGAAAGACTCTACCCTTTGCTCAGCATATCGCTCCATCTCCCTCCTTAAATATGATCTCAAAATCCTTACTAAAATTCTCGCCGCTAGGTTAATGAAGGTACTCCCTTTTTTGATAAACATTAATCAGACCGAAATCCACTGATATCAATATCCGTAGAGTCCATATGCATTTACAACTCACAGCCGAAGACCAGGGAGCAAGGGTGTTGGTGGCGCTTGATCTGGAGAAGGCATTTGACTCTGTTGCCTGGTCTTTCATGGGGGAGGTGCTTGAGACCTTTGGGTTTGGCCCTGTTTTTCGTAAATGGATCACTATCCTGTATAGCCAACCACAGGCCCAGATTAAGATGGGGGGTCTTGTCCCCTGCCTTTCGCATTGAGCGGGGTACCCGGCAGGGATGTCTGCTGTCGCCGGCGTGTTCTCTCTGGCTGTGGAACCCCTGGCCGCAGCCATCCGATGCTCCAAGGGGGGGGTCCAGGGTGATACGGGTTGGGCCCCTGGAGAAGAAACTGGCTCTTTACGCTGTGACATTGTCCTTTTCCTCCGGGACCCCGGCCCCTCCCTTCGGGCTGCCCTGGGCCTCCTTTGGACCTTCACTAGGCTGTAAGGCCTTAAGGTCAACTGGCACAAATCGCTCATACTCCCCATAGATGAGGGGGCTGCACAACAGGCGGATCCCTCATTGTCCCTATGTTGGACAGACAAAATCAAGTATTTGGGTATATACATCTCCCTCAAAATGCAGGACTTTTGCGAATTCAACTTGCTTCCTCTTATCCAAGTATTCAAGATCAAGCTGAAGCCCTGGGTGAACCTCCCGTTGACCCTGATTGACAAAATTAACCTAATTAAAATTAAATTGTTACCCCCCACTCCTCTATGTCCTACGCCATTCCCCTGTATGGATTCCGAAAAAGATATTCAAACAACTTAACTCTCATATTATTGCTTTCCTCTGGAGACCCCATCCCCCTCGTTTCAGGCTCTCTCTGTTACAGAGTCCTTGAACCAGGGGGGTCTGGCTTGCCCCAACTTCTTTTTGTACTACATTGTGGGTCTCTTGATGCATGCCCATAATTGGTTGTTGTCGGATACTTCCAATCCAGTGGTTGCCCTTGAGGCAGCCCTGGTTGGATCCTACGAGGCATTACGCAATGTGTTGTTTCATGGTACTAAAGCTCCCCATCCCCTTACAATCTCCATGAAATCGGTAATAAAGGCATGGGCTCTGATTACCCCCTATGCAAGAGATGGCTTCAACCGTCATTCCCCGAATTTGCCCCTATGGTTGAATCCAGAGCTCCCCAAATTTTTCTCTATTCCGAATCCCACCATATGGGCCTCTAGGGGCATCCGCTATTTGTCTCAGATATGTCGGGGGAATACGCTATTGACCTTTGACCAGCTCACGTCCGAGTTCTCCTCACCCTACTCCTACTTCTTCCGGTTCCTGCAGCTCTGCCATGCCTTCCAGGTACAATTCAGTGGCGCCCCTCTTGATCTTACTCAAGCAGACTTAGAGATGCTCCTTCGTGATGCGACTCTCAAGAAGCCGCTCTCCTCTATCTATGGTACCTTACTGCCTAGTGTGCATATGGGTCTGGAGGGATTGCGGGCATTTTGGGTGGCGGAGGTTCCGGAGATGGATTCAGAGGAATGGGAGGATATCTGAGACTACCAATTCGAAATCCTACACAAATTCCACCTGACACCGACCAGATTACATAGGGTGTACCCTAAAGTACCGGGGTCATGCTGGCGTTGCCAGTCGGACACCCCAATGTACATCATATGTAATGGCATTGCCTGTCCTTACAACTGTATTGGTCTGAGTTCCTGGATTTCATTACCAGGTTGACCACCATCCCCCTACAATTTCAGGTTGATGTTTGCATCCTGGGACTTGTAAATGCGTTGGCTCCCTCCAAAGCGCCTCGTACCTTATTGGATCTCCTGCTTTTTTATGCAAGGAAGCTAATAGTGCTACGATGGAGAGGTGCTGGGGCTCCCACTTTAACTATGTGGAAGGCATTGGTGAACTCTGTCATACCATTATACAAAGATTTCTACACTAATAGGGGCTGTCCCCAAAAATTCACCAAGGTTTGGAGTATCTGGCTGGAGGCGGTAAGAGAAGAGAGGACAGGCTCCACTCAGTGAGACAATCAAGGTTTATTGCACAGTAATCATTACACACTTACATAAAGGCAAGGTGAAGGCTTCTCCTAATGGCTCCTATACCCCTTCTGTGGCATGGCACTTCCTCCCTTCGGCCGAACCAGCAGCAGGGATATGACGAAACCTCGGGGGAGTCCAATGGGGGAGCAGGATCAAGCCAAGGACGGCAGTAAGCCGCTTGTTGACTAATGATGACGTAACGTGTTTCGGAGCATGCGCACAACGCTCCTTCCTCAGACGATTCAGAAGACCCGCAGGATGCGGTCATATATAGGCTAACTGCAATAATCACAATAAAGAGGCGGGGCGTTCTATACTCAAAAAGAGTTCAGGTGCCACAAATGTTTCACCAATGCTTAAAACTACACACATTCGTGAATCATAATCAACATGAAACCTACTAACAAAAATAAACTAATTACATAGCACAATAGTACATGGGACAATTTAACAAAAAGAAGGGAAGGGGGAGGGGGGAAGGGGGAGGGGGGGAAATTTCAAGGTTAAAAAACACACATATAATATGTGTCAGAATAAAAACGCACAAATATAGTGCATAAAAGACGGATCAAAGAACTAAATAAAAAAAAAAAAAGAAATTAAATAATCAAAAGTGGGGGGTACAGCTGAAAAATAATGATAATAAAATTAAATAAAATTAAGAAATAAAAAATAATAATAAAAGTTAAAAATGGATAGAAAGGTAGAAAAAAATCTCAGTAGAATGAATGTATAAAAAGATATAATGTGAGTATTTTACATGGAGTAATATTAATAAAAGGTGCCAACTTGGCCAAAATTTATGCGAATCGGTAAGCTAAAAGATCAACTCGTAAGGGATGCGGAACTTACGAGTTGATCTTTTAGCTCACCAATTTGCATAAATTTTGGCCAAGTTGGCACCTTTTATTATTATTAGGGAAAATTGTGGAGGGGGAGGTTGAGGCCTAGAAACAAAAAGAAGATATGATGGCACCTTCCCCCATGTAAGTTACATGTGCAAAAAAGAGGGGGGGTACAGATCAACCATGAAGATGGTGGAGCTGTACCAAGGGGGATTTAAATGTGCCTCACAGAATATCTGTATATGCGTGTATTTATACAAAACAGAAAAAAGATCTATATAAAAAATTAAACTATTTTTATTTAATACAGTACAGAATATATTAAAATCTACATTGTTTGATCCAAACAGATCATAGCATTGAACAGCTCATACAATGTTCACAATAATGCGTAACCGTTGCTGGAACTACGCGTTTCGCAGTGGATGCTTCCACAGGGTCCAACAAAAGTGTCTATACATTGATATTGAGTCAATTACACAGATCCTTGTTTGGTGATCAAAGTAGAGAATGTAGAGTATGCACGTTTATTTTAAAATCAGAGTGGAAGACTCATGACCTAGAACCCTAGTGTATGTGCATATATCTTCAAGTGAAACATATAAGGAAAAGAGGGGTGTAGAATACCAATGGTGCTGATTGTATTGATAGACAATCAGTGGAAGGAAGTATAAGGTATGAGTGCAAAAGTAGCACATATATATAGGGTAAATTAATATATATATCCAGAGATTCTATTGGCAAAAGAGTTGATTCCAATCAATGTTTGTCCCAGGTTTCAAACTTTAGTTAGTTTCCAGCAAAGCTCGTTTATCTGGGACATTTACATCACAGCAGCCTGGATGTAGGCTTACTTAACCTGCATAATGTAAATGGCAAAAAGTCATTATTTTATTATTTATTATTTGTTTCCTCATTGAATCCCTACTACGTTGCCCCTGAGGTCCTGGCCCACTGCGCCCAGGTTCCGGCCTACCGAGCACAACTGTGTGAAATTGACTAGGGATAAATATTTTATTTCATCTTGTCCTTTATCTGTGGTTGTCACTTTGATGGTTTATTTAATCACTTAGTGATTGTTTCCTCAAAAGTATTTCAATATCCATTATATTGCTAATCGTATACACCAGTATAATTTTTGATAGATTAGGATCACCCGTAGGAATTCCTGTACCTATTGGGTTTAGTATTTATTATCCTATTATATATCGTTATGGTGATCATGGGTTCTTTACCCATGAGACATTATAACATTGCTTTGCATTGTGAATATGTATACCTTTTATTTTGGTATAAGGTGTAGCTTATTGTGATTTCAATTATTCTGATGTAAACTGATTGTTTTTCTTAACAACTGTTGTGATTCTATGTATCGGGTCATGCATGTTAGGACGCCTTCATCTGTTAAGCACCTGTTGCATTCTTCCCATGTCATTCCTGTCCTTGCCCTGGGGGGAGCTGTGTCTCCCTAGTCTCCCAACGTATGTGTGATCTTCAGACACATCGGCGGATGGACAGGCTCCTCCCCTCCAACGCTGTCCCTGTGGCTGCACGCAGCTGCGTAGTGCGGCTGCTCTCCAGTGTGGCACTGCGCGTGCACCCTTGGTTCCGTGCGCAGTTGAGGATCTGACCCGCGCGTGTGTCGCATGTCTATGACGTGCACTGCGCGCCGGGTTGAAGGAGTATTTAGGCGGGTAACAGCCTAGCAGCTTTTAAGGAGATGGCCTTCACCGTCAGTGCAGACATAACATGGTAGGTTTTGAATTGGGCTGTTCTATCTTGACATACTTCTTCCCTCTGGCAACATTTTTAATCCCTGGCTGCTTATCTACTATTTTAGATGTCCTTGGACACTGGAATTTAGCCAAGGTACCCCCAGTACCATTTTATTTTGCCTCTGGGACTTCTTTGCTTATAGCCAACACTCTACAACCTTATAATGCTGAATCTGATCTAACAGCTGGCCTCTCCGGGCACTTCATTTACCATCACATGAGGTAGTCCCCTTTTGCCATACCAGACTTCACAGCCATGTATCTATCCTATGTTTCACATGACCCTTTGCTTATGGCCATTTGTTTTTGTATACAGGAACTTTCCCTTTTGATATCTTTACACAAGGCAAATACCCTTGCTGTTCTCATTGTATTACATTTAACAGTGGCTAATGCCCAGGTATTTATTGCAAAACTTTTGGTCCTTTCCTATTCCCTTTTGGTGATACGGCCTCTCCTTCACTGACATACTAGGACATCGGTTATATCCCTGATTACACCTTCCTCTTTCGCTGCTTGTCTATCTCAGTTTACCCCCTTTCTTCTCCTTCCACGTCTGTTGGTGAGGTGTTTTTGGGGGGTGTACGTCTGTCCTGGTTATTTCTCAGTACTTTGACTTGGGTGAGACTCCTGGTGTACACATGGGGGCGCTATATATGCATGCATGACCTATTGCTCTTAATGATTTTTTGCCATTTACATTATGCAGGTTAATAAAGGCATACTCTTTATACTATGATACATACCCCTGAAGAAGCGGATCTCTCTAGTCCGTGAAACATATCGGGTTGAATTCCGATGAGACTTTCATTGGATAAGTGTATACATACATAAACTGCCGCTGCAACATTAATGTATATATATGTACTGCATTGTCTTCTCTCATAATGTATGTGTCCATATAATTTTTGTTTTGTTTTTAAACCTGTACCAATAAATATTTTATATTTTATATATTTCTAACATAACTTTGTTATTTCATGAGTTACGGTACCATTTAAAGTCCCACGAGCCCTCTCTTGTTTCCTGCTTCTCTCCCCTTTCCCTTGGTCTCTTTCCCCCCCCCCCCTTTTTTTTTTCTCTTCTCTTCCCTTCTTTTCCTTTCCCTCTTTCCTTTTCCCCTTTTGCCCTCCCCTCCCCCCTTTTTTCTCATCCCCCTATCCGTTTCCTCCTTTCTCTCGTCCCTTTCTCCCCACTCCGTTTCTGGTCTTATCTTTTTTCTTGGCGTCTGGCTCTGACACCTTGAGCCTTTCCCAGCCTCTCTAGGGTCTTTTCTTAATCTTATTTAATTTTATTATCATTTTTCAGCTGTACCCCCCCACTTTTGATTATTTAATTTCTTTTTTTTTTTTATTTAGTTCTTTGATATGTCTTTTATGCACTATATTTGTGCGTTTTTACATCAATGTGCGTTTTTATTCTGACACATATTATACTTGTGCGTTTTTTAACCTTGAAATTTTCCCCCCTTAACCCCCTCCCTTCTTTTTGTTAAATTGTCCCATGTACTATTGTGCTATGGAATTAGTTTATTTTTGTTAGTAGGTTTCATGTTGATTATGATTCACGAATGTGTGTAGTTTTAAGCATTGGTGAAACATTTGTGGCACCGGAACTCTTTTTGAGTATAGAACGCCCCGCCTCTTTATTGTGATTATTGCAGTTAGCCTATATTGCGGGTCTTCTGAATCGTCTGAGGAAGGAGCGTTGTGCGCATGCTCCGAAACGCATTACGTCATCATTAGTCGACAAGCGGCTTACCGCCATCCTTGGCTTGATCCTGCTCCCCCATTGGACTCCCCCGAGGTTGCGTCATCTCCCGGCTGCTGGTTCGGTCGAAGGGAGGAAGTGCCATGCCACAGAAGGGGTTTATGTAACTGTGTAATGATTACTGTGCAATAAACCTTGATTGTCTCAGACGCCTGTCCTCTTTTCTCTTATGTGCCATCGGGATTTTTGGCTTCTGCCTGCCTACAGCACTGCCCTCGGAGTCAACACTGGAACTTTGCATCATCCGGATTTTTTCCCTCCATCCCCTCCCTTCTTCACCTATATCCCAGTGCGGGTCCCACTTGTCGGCACAAGCGTCCAACACACCCTTTTCTGTTTCTGGCTGGAGACGGTAGACACCACAGTCGATCATGTTGATATTGTGACTACTTCGCGTTAATCCACTCTTATTTTTTGTTGTTTTGGCCAGGGGGATGCCAGGCCACTGGCCACCTTTCCTTTAACTCACTCGTTTTACAACTGCTGATAATTCTTCCATATCATAAAGCACACACTCGATCTCTTTAAAGGAAGCAGCCTATAGTTGGGGTTGATTGTTTTTAGTTAAGTTTCTTTTCTTTTTCTTGTGTTTTGTTTTCTCTTGAGCCGGGGTATGCCCGAGGGCTCTGTTTTTGTACTTTTCTTGAAAACAATAAAAAGAATTTGCAAAAAAAAAAAAAAAAAAACATTATCATTTTAGGGTATTGTTTGTAGCGTTTTGAGGAAAATAATGAATTTAATCCATTTTAGAATAAAGCTGTAACATAACAAAACAAACATAACAAACAGAAACAAAACAGAAGTGCTGTGAATACTTTACGGATGTACTGTATATGATATAGAGATTGGAATAAATAGTTCAAAACAAAGTGTTTGCTGGGGACACAAAGCTAAGCAGGGCAATAACTTCACAAAAAGAATATAGCAACTTTACAAGAAGACTTGGTTATAATAGAGTGGTAGACAGCTAAATAGCAGATAAGATTTAACCACTATATACAGTATGCACAGTAACCAGGCGGGACAAGCATCCTCTCGCTTGTGCACCTTTTGCGCACCCTGGGGGTGCACAACAGAGCAATTTGTGATAGCTGTGTCTATCAGATCAAGATATGGGACCAAAATGACTGACCTTGAACCATGTGAGGTCTGTGATCAATCACAGCTATCACAGCAACAGTAATATACAACTGCTTTCATTCATGATGCCATTGTTTTCTACTGCGATCCATGATTGGTTACAGCAATCACATGGTATAGGGCTAAACCACAGTTGCCCCTCTACCATGTGATTGCTGTGGCCAATAACAGCAGTACTCATACTGGCTGTATGAATACAAACAAAAAGTGTCGGAAGTCATTGCTTATACAGTCATGTTCAAAAAAAAAAAAAATGGAAAAAATATATATACAAATGTAGCACCCTCCTAGATAGGTGCTAGGTTAAAAGCATTGTTGCTCCATTCTGCTTATCAGGGGAGCTGGATTTATTAGTTATGCCTGTTACATGTGTCTAGGTGTGAGTCATTTGGTCTAAGGGAGTGTCCCCGCTGTATCAAATAGGGGAGACTGTTGGACAGTGGAGGAAACCTGGCCAGTGGCAAACTGGCTTTTGTGGCAGTTCCAGTGGGAAGGCACCACTGCAGTGCATCCTGGGATTGACCATAAAAGCCAAGGGCACATGTGACAGGGGGTCTTTGGCAGGAAGCAGAGTCCCAGGAGGAGGGTGACGGCTGTCTCTCCTCCTGCTGTCTGAGGAAGGTGGTCATTGGCAGTTGGCCTTGTGGACCAGGTGTGGAGCTGAGCCTAAAAGATCCTGGAAAGCTGACGGTGGAGTTGTGGGCAGAGTCCTCTGGGAAAAACAGTGTCCATGAGTACCAGGAGGCTTGCCAAGGGGTCCGCCTAGGAAAGGGGACCCCTCCAGGAAAGTCAGAGGATAGACGGTCAGCTCACACGGTTAGCAAGAGTAAAAGGGTGTGCCAAACATGACCCTGAAGAGTTAAGGGCAAAGGGGGTACCAAGTGGGGCCCTGAAGAGTGATTCACTGTATAGTTTGCTTATCTTATACTTCACTAGTGTGGCAAGGTGAAGCAGTGGCCTTCCCGCATTCAACATAGCTAGAAGTCCTCAAGCATAGTTCATCTAGTTGGAGTATCCCACTCATCCCTTCTCCCATCCCAAGTTCTACAATAAAACAAAAACTGGATTTTTGACTTACCGTAAAATCCTTTTCTCTTAAGCTCATTGACAGACGCAGACTTCTTGATTAATATCAGTAGGGATATACTGCCCCCTACAGGAGTAGGACACTAGGCAGGAAAAAAGTTCTGGCCACATCTATGCTATGGGCAGTCCCAGGGGGTATATCCTCTCTCTCCCTGCTATCGGATGTCAGTTATGTAACAAAGCAGTGTCAGAGAATTCAACCCAACCCAACTCAAAAATAGAGGGGCGGGTCCTGCGTCTGTCAATGAGCTTAAGAGAAAAGGATTCTACTGTAAGTCAAAAATCCAGTTTTCTCTGTCGCTCATTGACAGACGCAGACTTCTTGATTAATATCAGTAGGGACGTCCCAAAGCAGTGCCACAAATGAGGGGTGGGATAACAGAAATAAAAATCCAATCCAGAAGGCCCAACCGGAGCCAACCAGAAGCATCAAGGACTCATCGAACAAAAGGATGAGACCCAACTTGAAAAAACAAAACCCCCGAGGTAGACCAAAAGGTCCCCCCAAACAGCGGCCTGCAAAACCTTGCCGCCAAAAGAGGCATCCGCCGATGCCAGCACATCAACTTTATAAAATTTTGTAAAGGTATGAACCGACGACCAGGTAGCCGCCTTGCAAACCTGAAGCACCGATGCCTGGTGGCGGAAGGCCCAGGAAGCACTAAGAGCCCGAGTGG
Source organism: Pelophylax lessonae (assembly GCF_965119305.1). Taxonomy (NCBI): domain Eukaryota; kingdom Metazoa; phylum Chordata; class Amphibia; order Anura; family Ranidae; genus Pelophylax; species Pelophylax lessonae. The sequence goes on from NC_138774.1 coordinate 251,048,787, forward strand.
AGTGCGCCTTAACAGGGAACGGAGGAACCCGACCCTTAATAGAATAAGCCTGCACCACCGTCTGTCTGATCCATCTGGAGATAGTCGCGGCAGACGCAGGCAACCCCTTTTTAGGGCCATCCGTGATAACAAAAAGTGAATCAGCCTTACGAAAAGAGTCAGTAGTAGCCAAGTACACCCTGATCGCCCGAACCACATCCAAGGAGTGTAACGCAAACTCCAGAGGATGACTGGGCTTAGGACACAGGGAAGGCAATACAATAACCTCATTCAAATGAAACTCTGAAATCACCTTATGAAGGAAGGATAGATTCGGACGAAGAACCACCTTATCCCTATGAACCACCAGATATGGGGAACGACAGGACAACGCAGCCAGTTCCGACACCCTGCGTGCAGAAGTGATAGCCACCAAAAAGGCCACCTTCTGGGATAAGGTAAGCAAGGGAATCTCCCTAATATTTTCAAAGGGAGGTTTCTGGAGAACCGACAACACCAAATTAAGATTCCAGGGCGGCAAGGGCGCGCGCACCGGAGGAGCCAGGTGCCGCACCCCCTGGATGAAACTCCGCACCAAGGAACGAGCAGCCAGTGGCCTCTGGAAGAAGATTGCCAATGCTGAGACCTGACCCTTGATAGTGCTCAAGGTCAGCTTCTGCTCAACCCCCCGTTGCAGAAAGGCCAATATCCGAGCCACCGAGTAAGAACGTGGAGGAAACCCAAGGGATTCACACCACGCGATATAAGACTTCCATGTGCGATGATAGACCTTTCTAAAAGTAGCTTTCCTCGCTTTAATCAGAGTAGGGATAACTGAAGCAGACAAGTCCCTGTCCTTCAGCACCTGGCTCTCAACAGCCAACCCGTCAAAGCCAGTGATCGTAAAGCAGGATGGACGATCGGTCCCTGAGACAGCGGCTCTTCCCTGAGAGGAAGTCGCCAAGGAGCGTCTGCGACCAGCCTGACCAAGACGGCATATTAGGCCCGATGAGGTCAATCCAGAGTCACAAGGATGACTGGAATTCACTCCGCCTCTATCCTGTGAAGAAGTTTCGGTGACAACTTGAGAGGAGGAAAGGCATACAGCAGCTGGTACTGCCCCCACAGAGTATTCAGTGCGTCTGCGGCGTCCGCCAGAGGATCGCGGACGCGGGCTACAACCCTCTGCACCTTTCTGTTGAGCCGAGATGCCAACAGATCCACGTCCGGGGTGCCCCAATGAAGGCACAACTGGTGAAACACCTCTGTCTGAAGAGGCCATTCCCCTTGATCCAAGGTCTGACGGCTGAGAAAGTCCGCCTGCCAATTTTCCACACCCAGAACGTGAACTGCAGACAGGGCCGGAACAAACTGTTCTGCCCAAAACATGCTGGCCACTTCCACGGCTGCTAGAACACTCTTGGTGTCCCCACGGCCGTGGCATTGTCCGACTGAATCCGAACCGAGCAGCCCTGAAGATGCTCGGTCCGGTGAACCAGGCAAAACCTGATCGCTTTCAGTTCCAACACATTTATCGATAACCTGGATACTTTTGAAAAAAAGGGCTTCCCCTGACTGAGCATCGGAGACCGAGGCCCCCAAACCAGAAACTACCTGGTCCGCTCGCTCAGCCGGATCCGATTGTCCAGGAAATCGGAATTCCAGTTCCATTTGAGAAGAATCTTCTTTTGGAGAGTCCGCGTATGACACTGAGCCTGCGGAGACTCCGCACAGAAGAGGAGGTTGTCCAGGTAGCCCAGGACCGATACGCCCCGCTGCCGCAACAACGCCAGGACTGGGGCCCAAACTTTTGTGAAGACCCAGAAAGCAGAGGCGAGACCAAAGGGTAACGCCAAAAACTGATAATGGTCCGCTCCCACCGCAAAGCGCAGATACTGCTGGTGTCCTGCGTAAATGGGAATGTGAAGATAGGCACCCTTGATGTCTATGGGCGCCATTTGCATCCAGTGCTGCACTGCCCCCAACATAGCCATTAGGCGATTCGGGGACAGTCGCATATTGGAAGGGAGGAACCGCACCGGTAGAAGCGATCGCAACTCGATCTTGTGTTCCGACCGTAAGACCTCGTGAACCCATTTGTCTTGAATACTGTAGAGTCACGGGTCCGTGAACCGGCGAAGACACCCCCCCACCCTTGATCTGGGAGGGGGCGCACCTTCAGGCTGAAGCAGTCTTATCCTCAGGTCTGGAAGGACAGGATTTTTGCTTACCAGACCAGGGTCTCTTGAAACCCCCCGGGGGGGCTTTGGAGGACTTTGCCTTATCGCCCGCCCTGGAGGAGCGAAAAAATTTCTTGTGAGCTGTAAAGGAAGGTCCCTGTCTGCGACGAGGTTCCTTACCCTTATTAGCCTGTGGTAGAAAGGTGCTCTTGCCCCCAGTGAGATCCTTAATAATCTTATCCAAGGTAGCACCAAATAGGCGATCCCCCTGAAAAGGGAGATCAGTCAATGCTTTTTTGGAAGCCTGATCCGCCGACCAGCACTTTAACCATAGCATGCGCCGGAGGACCATCGCCGAGATCGACACACGCCCCAGCAATGGGGCAGCGTCCAGTGCGGCGTCACAAACAAACTGTAGCCCCTGCACTATTTGCTCCAGCAACTCCGGCACAGCAGGAGGGAGACTTCTCCCCTCCAGGTCATGGCTTGGCCCATTCCGTCAATGTCTGTGAAACCAGAGCAATGGTAAACACTGGCCTTAGGGCAGACCCTGCCAGGGAGAATATGGAACGGGACACAGATTCCGCCCTGCGGTCAACTGGATCCCGAAAGGACGGGGAATCCTCCACCGGGATAACCGTGGCCTTATTTAGTCTGGAAACCGGCGGATCCACCGCAGGTGGCACCGTCCATTTTTTAAGGAGGGACTCTTCAAACGGGTAGCGCCTAGCAATCCGTTTAGGCATCCCAGGGGGTCGTTTTGGATGGGCCCACTCATCTTAAATAATATCATCAAAGCATTTGGGAAAGGGAAAACTGAATTTTTGTAAAATCTTACCTGTAAAATTCCTTTCTCTGAGTCCTCCGACAGTCGCCGCCATCTTCATATTCGTCACAATGGGTATTAGACTTTGCTCCGAAGGAGTAGCTAGGCAACAGATTATGTTAACATTAAAGCTTTTAACATATCCCACCAACAGGGGGTGGTCCCCTCCGTCAATACCATCCTACTTCCTGCATCCATATCTCAGTTTCAGTGGAATAGCAGTAGAGTATACAACCAAACCCCAAAAGAGGGGCGGGGGCGGCGACTGTCGGAGGACTCAGAGAAAGGAATTTTACAGGTAAGATTTTACAAAAATTCAGTTTTCTCTTACGTCCTCCGACAGTCGCCGCCATCTTCATATTCGTCACAATGGGGACGTCCCAAAGCAGTGCAAACATGAGGGGTGGGAAACGCAGCCGCACCGTAAGGCAACGCAGTCTCCACATCAAAGAAAGGAACCTTACCAAAGGAAGGAAACCAGCTGGGCAACATGAAAAAAAAACATGCTCAACAGGAGCAACAACCCAGGAAAAGCAAATAACCCAGGGATAAAAAACATATCCCAAAACGCCAGGGGTCCAAAACAAGGGACCCTAAGGAACTGCCGCACTAAGAACCTTGCGGCCAAAGGAAGCATCTGCCGATGCCTGAACATCCACTCTGTAGAATTTTGTGAAAGTGTGTACAGTCGACCAGGTCGCCGCCTTACACACCTGGGCCACAGAAGCCCCATGATGACAGGCCCAAGACGTACTCAGAGATCTAGTAGAGTGCGCCTTCACAGGCATAGGGGGAACTTTTCCCTGCAAAGCATATGCCTGTTCAATGGTCTGTCTGATCCATTTGGCGATGGTAGAAGCCGACGCCGCCAAGCCCTTCCGAGGACCTTCCGGAAGAACAAAGAATCCGTCTTGCGAAAAGACTCAGTCGATTTAAGGTAAACCCTTATCGCCCGAACAACATCCAAAGAGTGCAACCTCACCTCCTTCGGATGTTTAGGCTTCGCGCAAAGCGAAGGCAAGACAATATCCTCATTGAGATGAAATTCCGAAACTCGCTTCGGAAGAAAAGAAGGATTAGGTCGCAAGACCACCTTATCCAAGTGAATGACCAGATACGGAGACTTGCAGGACAAAGCCGCCAGCTCCGACACTCTGCGAGCTGAAGTGATCGCCACCAAAAAGGCGACCTTTTTGGACAAAATAGACAACGAGATCTCCCTGATCTGTTCAAAAGGAGCATGTTGTAACACAGAGAGAACGAGATTCAAGTCCCAAGGAGGCAGAGGTTCCCTCCTAGGAGGGACCAGATGCCGCACCCCTTGAACAAAGGTGCCAACCAAGGAGTTAGAAGCCACAGGACGTTGAAAAAGAACGGCCAGCGCAGACACCTGACCCTTGATCGTAGCCAGCGCCAAACGCTGGTCGACACCCGTTTGAAGGAAGGACAACACTCGAGAAACCAAGTACGTGCGAAGTGAAAACCCCCTGGACTCACACCAGGCAAAATAGGCCTTCCAAGTACGGTAATAGACCTTCCCTGAGGAAGGCTTCCTCGCGTTGATCAAAGTGCGAATGACCTCAGGGGAGAGACCCCTAGCCTTCAGGACCTCAGTCTCAACAGCCAGGCCGTCAAAGCCAGCGACTGTAAAGCAGGATGGAATATCGGCCCTTGAGACAGGAGATCTTCTCGAAGAGGTAGACGCCATGGGGCGTCGACCGCCAGATTCACGAGGTCTGCGTACCAGGACCGGCGAGGCCAGTCCGGCGCCACAAGAATCACCCTGCTGCGTTCCGATTGCAACCTGCGAAGGAACCTGGACAGCAATTGAATCGGTGGAAACGCATACATCAGTCTGTACTGATGCCACGGGACCACCAACGCGTCTGACGCGTCTGCCCGAGGGTCGCGCGTCCTTGCCACGAACCTTCTCACCTTGTTGTTCAGACGAGACGCGAACAGGTCCACATCTGGGAGACCCCACTTCGCGCACAACATCTGGAAGACAGCTGGGTGGAGAGACCATTCCCCCTGATCCAGGGTCTGGCGAATCTGATAGTCCGCCTGCCAGTTCTCCACCCCCGGAATGTGAACTGCCGTTATCGCCGGGACATGAGTCTCGGCCCAAGACAGAATGTCGGCCACTTCCCGAGCCGCTCGGGCACTCCGGGTGCCCCCTTGGTGGTTGATGTAGGCCACCGCCGTGGCATTGTCCGTCTGCACCCGAACCGGACAGCCCTGCAGCCTGTCCGTCCAGCGACGAAGGCAGAGATTTATCGCACGCAATTCCAGAATGTTGATCGGAAGGGAGGACTCCCCCTCCGACCAAGTTCCCTGGGCGGACAGAACGCCCAGAACGCCAACCCAGCCCGACAGGCTGGCATCCGTGGTGATCACTGTCCATGAGATAGGACGAAAGGACTTGCCCCCGATACCATCAGGGACTGGAGCCACCACAGAAGATCCCTTCTGGTGCGATGGCTCAACGAGATCTGAAGATCCAGAGGTGGAGGTCGCCCGTCCCACCTGGACAGGATCTCCGCTTGGAGACTCCGCGTGTGAAACTGGGCGAAGGGAATCGCCTCAAAGGCCGAGACCATCAATCCCAGACATCTCATGCTCGTCCGCAGAGACGAGTGCGGAACGTCCCTGAGGGACCCGACTTCCCCCTGAAGAGTCCTGAGTTTGTCTTCCAGCAGGAAGACCTTCGCCTGGACCGAGTCCAGGATCATTCCCAGGTAGGGAAGACGAACCGACGGACTCGGCGTCGACTTTGCAAAATTTATCGTCCACAAACTCCTGCAGAGTTTGCATCGTGACGGACAGGTCCTTTTCCAGACCCTGGCTGGTCGCAGACCGAACCAGAATGTCGTCCAGATACCCCAGGACAGAGATGCCCTGGGCTCTCAACAAAGCCAGAACGGGTGCAAGCACCTTGGTGAAAACCCGTGGAGCCGAGGCGAGACCAAAAAGGTAATGCCACAAATTGGTAATGATCCTCCGCAATGGCGAATCGAAGGTACCTCTGGTGACCCTCGAAAATCGGGATGTGAAGGTACGCATCCTTCAAGTCGATGGAGGCCATGAATTCCCCCGGAACCAGGGCAGCCACCACTGACCGCAGGGATTCCATGCGGAACTTGCGAACCCGCACAAAGCGGTTCAGAGCCTTCAAGTCCAGAATTGGACGAACCTTGCCCTCCTTCCTGGGCACAGTGAACAGATTTGAATAAAACCCCCGAAATCTGTCCCGATGAGGCACCGGAACCACCACTCCCTGAGCCCTCAGGTCCCGCACCGCTAGGTGCAGATCCCGCAAACGCTCCGGAGACAGTTGAAGATTTGAGGGAAAGAATCTGCTCTCCGGCCGAGAGAGAAACTCGATCTTGTAGCCCGATCGAACGATTTCCTGAACCCACCGGTCCCGCACGCGGGCCAGCCAGGGTTGAAGAAAACCGAGCAAGCGTCCCCCCACCCCAGAACTGGGTGAGGGCGCCCCTTCAGGCCGCATTGTTATGGGCATCGGGTCTGGACTGACCGGACTTCTGTTTACCAGACCACGGCTTCTTTTGGGAGCCTTGACCCTTGAATGGTTTGCCCTTGTAGTGCGGCCGAAAGGCACGAAAGGACCCCTGAGGAGGCCGAAAATTAGTATGTTTCTTACCAGGAGCCCCCTTAGCCTTGAGGAAGTGGGGCAAGAGAGTGCTCTTACCGCCCGTGATCCCCTTTATCAACGTATCCAAGGATTCCCCAAAAAGGCGAGATCCATCATAAGGCAGATTGGCTAAGGTCTTGCGCGAAGATTGGTCCACAGACCAACACTTTAACCAAACCAGGCGGCGAGACAACACCGCCACGCTTTGTACACGTGCAGCCAACGGCACTAAATCCAAGTCCGCATCACACAGATACATGACACCCTGATGGATTTGATCCACCATATCCAATGTCGCCGGTGAGGCCGATTCAGCCACTAAGACGCGCCTAAGCACCTGCGTCCAACTTGCGACAGCCTGGGCTGCCATAAGAGAGGCAAACAGAGCTTTCAGCATCGAACCCATAACAGAATAAGTATGACGGGCAGAAGACTCCATTCTCCTATCTGTGGCATCTCGGGACACCGGAGTATCCTCTGCAGGAATCGCAGTGGATTTATTCAAAACCGCAATCGCGTGATCCACCGGGGGTGGCACACACCACCGTTCATCAGTGGCAGGCGTGAAAGTATAACGCAGCCTAAACCTACTTGGCACAGCAAAAGGCTTGCGTAAATTGCGCCATTGTTCCTTAACAGCGCGCTGAAAATCATCAGTGCAGGGAAAGACCTGCGATGTCTTGCGTCTTTTCTGCGTCCCATAAGCCGCCAGGGCAGCAGGAGGACACAGTTCATCCTGCAAACGCAGCGTTTGTTTTATAGAAGCAACCAATTCATCCACGATTGCAAGCTCTTCAGGCGAGCCAGGGGGAGAATTATCAACCCCCTCAACCTCAGCCTCCACCTCGGACCCCACGAGATCCAGGGAGGAACGGGACCCCGATAAGGAGACCCCAGCCATAGCAGCCCCATCGCCATCACCCTCAGAATCAGAGGAAACAGAAACTCTGAGTCTTTTAGTGGATTGAGCAGCCACCAGCATCTGCACCTGAGCAGCAAGGTTAGCCACCACTTCGGCTAAATCCCCCCCTGGGGGGGAAACAGCAGTCCCCTGGCTTCCCACCAAGGTGGCAGGAAATTTGCCCTCCTGAGATTCCATTGCCCCAAAAAATTATGCCGGAGAATAAAGGGTTAATTGCCCCTTTAACAAGCGCGGCGAGCGCAGCCCACCGCACACACACACACAAGCACAATGAGACCCCCACAGGGACAAAACTGAACACAGGCAATGGATATAGGAAGAACAGAAGGATAAAACCTGAAGAGACCCCTGCTGTTGCTGCCGCCTCAATCGGTGCACCCAGGAAAGAGGAAGTGATGAAATCAGGGAGCTCTATTAAAGCCTATGGAAGGCTACAAGAAAATGGCTGCCCGCAGTGAAAACATGCGGCCGGAGCGAGCGCAGTCAAAATGGCGCCGTTTGGCGCCGAAACCGCCGCTCCCCCACTACTGTGATGCATAGAACACCACACATGTAAAAAACATGGCGGATCGCCGCAGCGATCGATGTATCGTGCCCCAAACATGACAAAACATGCCCCACAGCACACAGCCCTTCACACCTCACACAGGCTGACACAGACAGTGTCACACAGCCCCCCCCCTGCAGCCAACAGCATGCAGCCAGAGCGATAGGGAGCCAAACGGTATGACAGAGGCAGGTTACACAGTCCCAGACTGACACCCCCCCGACAGACAGGTCCCCACATAGATACACTTACCTCTTAATGGCGTGGGGAACCCATACAGGCGAACAAGCCGCTGCACATGAGGCAGGGAGAGTCGCATACAGGACGCACAAAATCGGGGTTAAGAAACCGCACAGCGTCCAGTGAGGTAGCCACCTCACCAATCATCCCTGCACCGAACAGGGATGGGTCGTTCACTGTGCCAGGAGCGTTACCTGGCTGAACGCACGAAGGCAGGCTGGGAAGCCACTGACCCACGACCTGCGACCAGGGGGATCAGCCCAAGACCCAGCCCGCACGAATCATCTTATCCTCTCATCAGAAGAACTAACTAATGCTGACAAAGAGAACAGCTAAATAAAGAGAGAGAAAAAACTCAAACAAAAAATCAAAAAAGAAGAGAAAGGCTGAGGCAAAAAGCCCCAGCATAGAGAGATCCAGCTACTCCTGACAAGCTAGACATTGAAACTGAGATATGGATGCAGGAAGTAGGAGGGTATTGACTGAGGGGACCACCCCCTGGGGGTGGGATATGTTAAAAGCTTTAATGTTAACATATTCTGTTGCCTAGCTACTCCTTCGGAGCAAAGTCTAATACCCATTGTGACGAATATGAAGATGGCGGCGACTGTCGGAGGACGTAAGAGAAACACCTTTTCCACCTTGGAGGGTGGAAAAATGACTTTCAGAAACTACCTTGTTTGCGTTACAAAATGTGATTATTTTGCGAGTTTCTCCTGTCCCTGACACTTCAGGGACTCAATAAATATGATAGGTAGTCAGGAAATAAGACTCTTAATTTATGCTCATTGAAAGCCCAAAGGTGCTCTTTGGATTTGAGGCCCCTCAATGCATCTAGACTGTGAAAAAAACCTCCTACATGTGGTATCTCCATATTCAGGAGGCATAGCGGAATGTGTTTTTGGGTGCAATTGTAAATATGCATATGCTGTGTGCGTGAAATAACCTGCTAATATGACAACTTTGTGAAAAAAAATAATTTATTAATTTTCCAAAAAATCATGACAAAAAATGTAAACCTCAACTCTCCTTACTAAATACGTTGAACTATGTACTTTCCAAAAAGGGGTCAATTTGGGGGGGGGGGGGGGGGGGGTGTACTGTCATGGCATTTTAGGGCCTTAAGAATTTAGATAGGAAGTCCGTATATCAGGATTGATCACTTTTCAAAAATATAGTATAGTTTGTACTAGACCAACTTTTAAAAAGAAAGGGGGGGGGGGTGGAGCCGGCAGTCGGAGCAGATGGTAGGGTAAGAGACTAGCTCCGGAATCCAAGGCATCTATAGCAGCACACAGCGGTAATCCCGGACCAACTATGGGCGGGGTAGGAAGGCATCCACCCGGGGAACCTATCATACATGTCAGGCAAATGCAAGAATCGTGATGGACCGAAAAAACTCAGAGTTTTTCACAGTAGCAGGTGTCATGTACCTGGGTGTCCTTGAACCAGGAGGTTCCCAGTTTCGCAGTCTGCAGCCTTGCCTGTTGTGCCACAGAGAAGCTCTGGAGTCTTTGCAGTGATTTTCCAGCCTGATGTTTTGCCTTGGACTCACTAGCCCCATCTGCTGCCAGATGCGAACAATGGACAATTTAACCACTTGCCGACTGCCTAACGCCGATCTACGTCGGCAGTCAGCCCCTCACAGGCAAAGTGACCTAGGGCTACGTCACTAGCTTGTGAGGGTCTAGGGAGCGAGTGCGCGCCGCCGGAGGCGCGCTCCCGCTCCCGCGTGGTCACGGACCCCCCCGCGCGTGTGACCAGCGGACCCGATGTCCGCCGGTCACTCGGTGATCGGCGGGGGAGAGGGAGAATGTCAGGCAGCTTGTGTAAACAAGCCACCTGTCATTCTCCTCGCTGTAAAGACACTGATCACACGGATCTAGTATGTAGATCCATTGATCAGTGTCCTTACAGCTCAAGCCACAGCCAATCACAGTAGAAAGCACGCCCCTAGGGATACACACAGCCCCTCCCTCCCAAATAAAGTTAACCCCTTCACTACCAGTGTATTTTTACAGTAACAGTGCATATATATAGCACTGATTACTGTAGAAATGTCACTGGTAACCCCAAAAGTGTCACAAATGTCAGTCAAGGGTCCGATCTGTCCGCCCCAATGTTGCAGTACCACAAAAAAAAATCGCAGATCGCCGCCATTACGCGTTAAAAAAAACAAAACAAAAATGACAAAAATCTTTCCCTTGGTTAGTAAACGCGATAACTTTTGCGCAAACCAATCAAAATACGCTTTTTGCAATTTTTTTTACCAAACATAGGTAGCATAAAACTAATTGGCCGAAAATGTTAAAAAATTTTGATTTTTACATTTTTTTGGGGGGAAATTTCATATAAAAAAATGTGAAAAATATTGCTATTTTTGCAAAATTTACGCTCTTTTTTTGTTTATAGCGCGTGATACCACCAAAAGAAAGCTCTGTTTGTGGGAAAAAAAGGACGCCAAATTTGTTTAGGTACAGCGTCGCACGACCGCGCAATTGTCCGTTAAAGTCACGCAGTACCGAATCGCAAAATACCCCCTGGTCGGAATGGGGGTAAAATCTTCCCGGGGCTTAAGTGGTTAACCAGCCCATAAATAGCAGCACTTCCTGTTTCTCAGTGCCGTTTATTTAGATTATCTCCCTGGTTGTGCTGTATGCTCCTTGACTAATTATGGTGTATGAACTTTTGCCTGAATTCTTGACTCCTCTTCAGCCTGCCAATTCCGTACTTCACCACCAACTTGTGTATGACCTCTGCCTGCCTGACCATTCTTTGGATTTCGTTTGCATACCACTTTGCCCGATCTGTTGCCGGCCTGATCTCTCTGACTACGTTTTCGCATGAATCCTCAGCACTCAAGCTCCACTTCCGACTTTACCTCACAGGTACCTAACAGCAGGAGGCAGGCAGATCCAAGATGGCACTGGCACAGGCTCAGACAGACACGAGGCACAGGCTGCACTTCAGTTCAATGCAGAGAATGACAGATCTCTTCACAAGGACTCAGATGCAGGTATGGCCGGTATTTTAACTCCCTCTAATAGCCCCATTAAACAGCGGAGGCGCTTACAAGACGGGAACAGGGAAATAGCACAGCCCAAGATGGGGAGTCAATGGAGGAAACAAACAGTCATGAGGCACATCTTCATGCTTTACCTACTACAGGACAACCTGTCATGGACACCACATTGAAAGAAATGCTTCTGTCCCTTAGGGGAGCACTACAACATGACTTAACCTATTTTATGAAATCTACCCGAAGGGACATAGAAGCTATAGGAGGCAGAGTTGATCACCTGGAAGCTAAAATGTGGGATTTCACTCAAGCACACAATTAGCTTGTTGACTCATTTTGAGCTGGAGGATGAGCTCCAAGCCCTGGAACTCAAAGTGGCAGATTTGGAGGAAAGATCCAGGAGAAATAATGTTAAATTCAGAGGGATCTCCGAGTCCATTAGATCTCTGGACCTGAAGCCATTTCTGCAAAAAATTATTTTGGAGCCATTACCATCTCTTACTCCCAGTGAAGTCATTATAAACAGGGCACACTGCCTGCCAAAACTAGCTCAACTTCCAGATAGTATCCCAAGAGATGTCATTGAAAGGATTCATTTTTTTCCAGTCAAAGACCAATTGATGCGGGGGGGCGTGGCCGGGATGTGAGCCTGAGCGGACGTGTGGCTGCAGAGCTCCGTGGTTATCCGTGCTAATCCTCTCGTTTTAGGGCTATTTTATCTTCACTACCTGGCTTGCCGGCTTGTCCTGTTCCCCTGGATTGCCCCTGTCCTGCTGTCATGACGACCAAGCCGAAGGGTAAGCTGCCCAAGGATCCGAAGCCTCAGCGCCCGGGAAAGAGCCAGGTCACGTGTCCTCCCGGCGCCATCTTGCCGGTCTCCACCAGCCCCCAGGCAAGCCGCTGCTCCGGGGCCTCAGCGGGGATGTCTTCCTCCCCGGGCTCACAGACGCCGGAGCGGAGCTCTCCTGCGCCCGCGGAAGTGGCGGTGGAGGCGGCGGCGATCACTGCACCCATCCTCGGGGCCATTGAAGGCTGCAAAGCTTCCCTCATGCTCCGCATAGACAGCGTGGCCTCCGAGTGCACCCTGATACGCCACGATCTGGACAAAATCAGGGGCAGGATGACGGAGGCTGAAGACCGGATTGGTGAGGTGGAGGACCGACAGGGATCCCATTCGGCCCAGCTAGAGGACTTACAGGCGTTGGTCGCCGCCCTCACTAACAAGGTGGACGATGCTGAGAACAGGCAGCGCCGAAATAACGTCCGTGTGGTGAGCTTGCCGGAGGGCGCGGAAGGTGATCGCCCTGAAGCCTTTGCTGAGGACTTCTTCAAATCCCTGCTGCACCTGCATAACCTTCCTGCTACCTATGTGGTCGAGCGGGCTCACCGGGTGCCCACGGGCAAGAGGCCCTCGGGGGCCCCCCCCAGACCGTTCCTGGTCCGGATGCTGAACTACCGGGACCGGGATATGATCCTTGCTGCGGCTAGGAAGCAAGAGGAGTTGCCCTATGAGAACACCAGGGTGATGTTATTCCCGGACTTCTCGGCTGAGGTACAGAGACGCCGCAGATCCTTTAATGATGCGAGACGTCGCCTGAGGGAGAGGAATATCAAATACAGTATGCTGTATCCCAGTCGGCTGAGAGTGGCCCATCAGGGCGTGGTGCGATTCTTCGAGACCCCTCCAGATGCCAGTGATTGGATTGACACCTTGGGTGCTGCGGTCTGATTGTTGGTGACCCCCTGTGTCCCCCTCGGCTGTATGATGTCCTGGATTTTGTGAGTGGATTTCTGCACTGACTCCTGCCCTGTTTGCCCCCTTTTATTCCCACTCCTGCTCTCCTTTTGGCCCCTACTCTGCCTCCCTTGGATGTGTTTCTCAGGACTCCTGGACCCTTGCACCTCCTTCCTCACGGCAGATGCTTGCCCTGCATCCTCCCTTGGCCCTTATGTCCCTTTTGTTCACCACGAAGCTCGGGTGAACTGCACTTTTTTCCCCTTTTTTTTCCCTCCCTGTTTGATTTTTGCCTCTTTGGTTTTTGAAAGGCTCCCTGTACTGTGCTACCCGCTGGCCCTGTTGGCGGTGGGCGGGCTACTTTTTGGACAGACTGTGGCGGTAGGCCCAGGCGGTCTGTTGGCCGGTGCCTAACCGTTCTTTTTTCTTCTCAGTTTTGGGTTTAAACTGTCCCTGGGCTCTCCCCCTTGTTTTTTGGGGGTAACGGGGTACAGTAGGGTAAACGCTATGTGTTTGGGGTGTTGTGCTCTCCCTCCAGGAGGGCTTATTTTGTCTGTTTGTGTTTTTGTTAGGTGCATGGGTTTGCTCGGTCTTGCTGCTCCCCAGGAGGAAGTACCTATGGGAGATACTTCTGGAGTGTTCATTTTTGTAACCTTCCAGGATGGCATCACGTAAACCTCCTACCTTCTCTGTGCTATCCTGGAACGTACGGGGTCTCAATTCCAAGTTTAAGCGGGCATTGCTCTTTCAGTATGTGCAGCGTTACAACCCCTCCATACTGATTCTGCAAGAAACCCACCTGGTGGGCAGCAAGCTCCTCTCTCTTAAAAAAACGTGGGTACAGAGGTCATTCCATGCCTCCTACTCTACGTATGCAAGGGGTGTTTCCGTACTGATTCACAAGTCTTTGCCCTGTGTGGTGGAGGCGGTGCACACCGACCCCTCCGGTAGGTATGTGGTGCTGGTGCTCACTATGTGGCAGCAGAGGTATGTGGTGGCGGGCATTTATGTGCCCCCGCCGTTCAAGGCCGAGGTCCTGTATACAGTTCTGGAGAGGGTCTCCAGCTACTGTCCTGCCAAGCTGCTTCTCCTGGGGGACTTCAACGCCATCCTCTCCCCGGACCTTGATAGGCCCTTGCCTCCCAAGGCCTTTTCCGGGGACCTTCTCCATTGGTCCTCGGCCGCCGGGTTACAGGAGGTTTGGCGCTGGAAACACCCCCAGGAGAAGGTTTACTCCTGCTTTTCTGCTACTCACAAAACGTCCTCCAGGATAGACTATGGCTTCGCCAACCCGCTCATGTTGTCTGATGTGGAGGAGGTCTCCTATCTCCCCAGTGGCTTGTCGGACCATAGTCCCTTTCAGGTCGTTATTCGCTCGGGCTGTGATCGCAGTAGTGCCATGTGGCGCCTTGGTGCCCAGTGGGTGGACCAGCCTGAGATTGTGGCTCAGACCCCGTCTATGATTAGGGACTATTGGAACACTAATGCAGGTACGTCCTCTCCCGGACTGGTATGGGACGCCTTTAAGGCGGTTACTAGGGGCCACTATATTTCAGCAATCAAAGCCGTTCGAGTTCAGCAGCTGGCTACGGTGTCCGACTTGGAGGCGGCGGCCGAGGCGGCTTCTGGCCGCTATGTCCGGGACCCCTCGGCCGCTAACTTTGAGGAGCTGCAGGCTAATAAGAGAGACTTACATCTACACCTGACTGAGGTCACCCGGTTGTCTATGTACCAATCTAAACAGAGGTTTTTTGAACACGGAGATCGGAACGGGAAACTGTTGGCAGTTATGTCTCATCATGATGCCCCCCTCACCCTGGTTCCGGAGCTCACTTCTCCTACTGGGGAGGCGATCACCTCGCCGGAGGGAATCTTGGGGCTCTTTGGGGACTTCCACTCCAGATTATATGCTACTACCTTGCCCGCTGACCTCCGGCCGGAGGATCTGCAACAGCTCCTGGATCCGGTTGCCCTGGGTTGGTTGTCGGATGCTGAGCGCTCCGACTTGGTTCGGCCGGTCACGGCGGAGGAGGTGGAGATTGTGATACGCTCTATCCCTGGAGGCAAGGCCCCTGGCCCCGATGGGCTGCCTATTGAATTCTACAAAACCCATGCCGGAGTGCTGGCCCCCCTTCTGGCGGCACTATATAACGACTGCCTGGAGATGGGCTCCTTGCCGCCCTCTATGGCAGAGGCCCACATTATCCTGATCCCTAAGCCCCCGAAGGACCCGAAACTGTGTGCCTCCTACTGCCCAATTGCCCTCCCTAATAATGACCTCAAGGTTCTCACCAAAATCCTTGCCTCCAGACTTCGCCCCATCCTCCCCTCCGTGATCGACCAGGATCAAACGGGGTTTATGGCCAACATATCCACGGATGTCAATTTGCGTAGGCTTTATACTAATTTGCAAACTCAACATTTGAACTTCGGTGCAAGAGTGGTCGCCTCCTTAGATATAGAGAAGGCCTTTGATTCGGTGGAATGGCTGTTCCTGTGGGAAGTCCTCAGGAGAATGGGGTTCCCCTGTTGTTTATACGGTGGTTGCAAACAATCTACAAGTCTCCAAGGGTGGCCATTCGGTTGGGGGGCAGGCTGTCCCCTTCGTTCCTGTTGTCCAGAGGTATGCGGCAGGGCTGTCCTCTTTCTCCGGCCCTTTTCGCCATTGCCATGGAGCCCTTGGCCGAGGCGCTCCGGACCTCGCCGGAGGTTCGGGGGCTTCGGGTGGCGTGGCTGGAGGAGAGGTTGGCGCTGTACGCTGACGACCTCCTGTTGTTTTTGCAGGATGCGGGTCCCTCCCTTTGGGGGGCTCTGGACATCCTGGACGGCTTCTCCAGGGTGACGGGCCTGAAGGTGAATTGGTCGAAGTCCCAATTGCTTGCGATCGACGGGGCGGCCAGGAGCGCTGCCCCGTCGGATCTCTCGCTACAGTGGGTTGACAGTTTCATGTATTTGGGGGTGAGGGTGTCTCGGGACCCCACGAAATTTATTTCCCTTAATCTAGACCCGGTGATGAAAGATGTTTGGGCCAATCTGAAGGCATGGGAGAACCTTCCCCTCTCCTTGTTGGGCAGGGTGAATCTGATAAAAATGAAGATCCTTCCTAAATTGACCTACCTCTTTCGCCACTCGCCCCAATGGATCCCCAGGACCTTCTTCACCAATTTGAAAAGGCTCTTCTCCTCCTTTTTGTGGGGCTCCCGCCCCCCCGTTACAAGTTTTCAACATTGATGAGACCTCAGTCCCAGGGGGGTCTAGCCTTCCCGGACTGTCATAAATATTTTTTGGCCTCCCAGTTGGTTTACGCGGTATGGGGGCTGTCTCCTGATGCCTCCAACTCCGCAGTGGTGCTGGAGGCGGCGGTGTTGGGGTCAATGGAGGCGCTATCGCATCTGTTGTTCCGGGGCCCTAAGGCTCCGTATCCTTTGACTTCGTCCATGCAAACGACGCTCAGGGCCTGGCGTCAGGGCCTGGTGCTGGAGGCTTACCCGAGCACCGCGGTCTCCCCCAAAGCACCACTGTGGATCAACCCTACTCTGCCCCACTTGTACTCCCTCCCCGACCCGGCGGCCTGGACCAAATTTGGCATAAAGGTGATTTCAGATCTGTCCTCGGACCTCTCCCTCCCTTCGTTTGATCAACTTTGCGACTCTCACGGGGTGCCCCCGTCCCACCTTTTCCGTTATCTCCAGTTGTCCCATGCCTTCAGGGCTCAGTTCCCGCAGGGGGGGGTGGGGGTGGTGCAGTCGGATCTGGAGCGGGTTCTTCGGTTTGATTGCTCCGCCCGCGCCGCCTCGGTCTTGCACGCCCATCTCCTTCGTGTGTTCTCTCCGGAGCTCTCGGGTCTCTGAGATCGGTGGACTCGGGATGTCCCGGACATGGACGCGGAGGACTGGCGGCAGGTGTGGGACTCCCCCTTTAGGATCCTGGTCTCTCTAAGGGACCGCATGGTGCAGTATAAGATCGCCCACCGGGCGTACTTCACTCCTCATCGCCTACACAAAATGCATGAGTCCCACTCCCCGGAGTGTTGGCGGTGCGGCCACATGCCCGGGGACTTTATCCATATTTTCTGGACCTGCCCGGATCTGTCTGATTACTGGTCACGGGTCTACGCGGCTGCAAACGGAGTGTTGCAGGTTTCGGTAGACCCCTCCCCAAAAACGGCCCTGTTGGGCCTCCTAGATGATCTGTTCCCTAGGGTGGCAGATCGCACCCTCATGGGTCTCCTCCTGTTTTTCGCCAGAAAGAACATAGTGCTTCATTGGAGGCAACGGTCCCCTCCCCCGCTCCGGCGGTGGAGGGCACTGGTGGACTCGGTGATACCGCTGTACAAGGACACGTATTCTCACAGCATGACAGGGTTTGGGCCAAGCGGTTGGCGGACTCCTCCGTGCCGCTGCTTGCCGCCTGTCTGGGTGGGGGCGGCTCGGGGGTTCCTTAGACCGCTTTCTGGGGACCGGCCGAGAGGCGGCCCGGACTGTGCTACTTGTCTTATGATGTACACTGCTTGATGCTGTATTTCTTGCTACCAGGATAATTATGCCCCTGCGTGGGCTCACTTTTCCCCCTTTTTGTTTTATATATGCTTGCCTTGCTGATGACCATGCGCTGCAAGACTGTTATGTGAACCTTTTTGCACCTATTGTTTGTGTGTTGTTATGTTTCTCTGTTTGAAACAATAAAAAGATTTTCATAAAAAAAAAGAAAAAAAGACCAATTGATGCAATTTTCTCAGCAAAGACCCGCCTTACTGGAACCCTATGCAGGGATCTCCCTGTTTACTTTACTGACTTATCACAAGTCACCATGGCAGCCCGCAAGAATCTCATCCCTATCACAAAGACGCTCCGCAACCGTAATCCTATTTACAAATGGAGTTTCCCAGCTAAATTGTTGATTAATCAAAACGGAGAATCCTTTACAATAATATCCTTTATCCTTAGAAAAAGGGCTCGATCTACTCCGCAGGTGGGGCCTACTAACAGTGACTGGGGAAAAAGGACCTGAACAACACTCAAAGAAAAGGATCTCCAACCACCGACAAAAAAAAAAACAGAGCTTGAATTTTACTTCTCTGGGGATGAAAACCTGAAGAAAAACTTAAATGGCTGGCTACTTCTTCTTCCAGTCCTAAAGATTACTAATGCTACAAATCCGGGAATTACTCACATCTCAGTACCTGGATTACGGTAGTACACAAGTGTGTGTTTTTTCTTCTCCTTCTTTCTCCCCCCCAAAGTGGTAATACAGGAGAATCCTGTATCCAGTACCTTAATAGCCCATATAAAAGGAGGGCACTGTAGAGAGAAGCCATATCCCAAAGATGCAACATTTTATGCGCCCAAGAGACTCACTTTATGATCTCCAAAGTACCTCAATGCTATAATGCTAAATTTCCACATGTCTTTCTAGCAAATGGTTCAACGAAGAGTAAAGGGGTAATGATCGCTGTCAAAGACTCTGTTCCCTTTAACTTGCTTGAACTATAACGAGATGACCTAGGAAGTTATATTATTCTAATAGCAGAACTTAATAATGTGACTATTACCCTAGTTAATGTGTATGCACCCAACAAAAGAGCTAGCAAATTTCTCACAAAGGTGTTAACATTGGCAAAGAAAAAACAGAAAGGTAATATAGTCTTATGTGGGGACTTCAATATGGTCATGAACTCCTCAATGGACTCTTCTGGTGCGGAGGGGAGACATCGGGAATTAGGGGCCTTCTGTACTAAGGAGGACCTCTACGACCCATGGTGTTGTTTTCACTCCATGGAAAGGAATTTCACCTTCTACTCACAAATACACAACAGCTATTCCAGAATTGATATCTTCCTCACTGATAAAACACTTATTACAGCATGTCTCTAAGGCTGAGATTCACACCATTATCTGGTCTGATCACGCCCGATAACCCTTGAAATAGTAGGCCCGGGTACTAGACTAAACGTATCTCTTTGGAGGAAAAATTCATTCCAACTTGCAAATCCCCAATACAAAACTAAGATAGAAGAAAAACGTAAATAATTTTTCTCCATCAATAATACTAAAGATAGCCCGCCTATGATGGTCTGGTGTGCTCATAAAGCTTACACTAGAGGCATATTGATGATCCAACTGGTGGCCAGCGAGAAAAAGAAAAAACAAATCTCTATTAGTAACTTACTTAAGTAGAGTACAGAACTAGAAACCCAACATAAAACTACCCACCAAAGATCCTTAGGACCCCCTTACAATATGTAGAGAATAACTCCGCCAAATTCTGATCTCTGACCACGACAAATACCTTAAACGACTTAAACTATCTTACTACTCTTCTAGTAATAAAGCAAGCAAATTACTCTCCAACCAGATAAAACAACGTCAAAAACAGACCAAACTAAACTCTATATAAAACATTTTAAAGAATGACACAGTATTCCACAACCCCCAGGACATATCTAACGTATTTGGTGAATATTATGCTTCCTTATACAATCTCCATAACGATCCTGAAACCCATCAACCTAAAGAAACCGATATCGTAGACTTTCTTCCCCACCTCCATCTTCCCAAAATTGACCCTGTGACATTAAAAGAGCTAAACAAACAAATCGAATTGGATGAAGTTCTAGAGGTGATAAAATCCCTGCCATTGCATAAATTCTGGGGGCAGATGATTTTTCCGCTGAGTATTACCAATGCTTTGCAGAAATCCTGGCACCCCACCTTAAAACAATCTTCAATGAAGCTGCGACATCTAGCCACTTCCCACCTGAAATGTTGCAGGCTATAATTGTGACCCTGCCAAAACCTGGAAAGGACCCTTCTAAACCCCAAAATTTCCGCCCTTTTTCCCTACTGAACTCTGACCTGAAAATTTATGCTAAAATTCTAGCTAATAGATTACTCAATAGAAAAAAAAATATATATAACCCGCACCCTTATAAAAAGTACATCAATCAGCCGCTAACTCAAAACACTGGAGAGTTTAAAAGGAAATAAAATACATGGAGCAGCGCTAATTATACAAAAAGCTGAACATCTTGTAGACATACGATGACACAAAGTCCATAATTATATCACAAAAATGCAATAGAATGGTCAGCATCAATTAACACAGGAAGTATGATGGAGTGTTCATCCTGTAGTCACCACAAAGTGAATCAGTACACAGCGAAAGTGAAATCCCAGCCACCACACACTGACTCTTACCAGAGGATGGCGGGGGTACAGCAGCAAGCGGTTATGGGACCGCTAAGACCCGCTCAGATGAGGATCTTCATGGGGAAAAGTGCAGCCTTATAAAACTCTCCAAACTCCAAAACTATCAATGGTATAATACACAGCAGATAGCCAAATCCTCCTTAGGTGGTTCTTATCCCTTTGTTTTTTTGTAGCTCCTCTCCATTCCCATGTGTTCATCCCCAGGGTTATATGTTAAGCGATTATGCTTCCTTGGAATTCACAATCATAAAACCGCAGCTCAATTACGCTCCCAGTAGTCACAGACAGGAATGGAGCTTCCCTCTCAGCATGCTGGTGTCTCTTCCACTCCTAGCAAACAGCTTGCCACTCAATGTGACGCCGCTACTACTTGGCATGGAACAAGTTGGGTTAGTCAAAAACCAATAAGCTCCTGATGGCACAAGGAGAATGGTAAATCTCCTCTGATACGCGGAGCGTAAAAATGACCTCTGTGTATTTCTGGCCCTGGATGCTGAAAAAGCCTTTGACAGGGTTCACTGGGAATATGTGGCACAAACTCTTAATAAATTTGGATTCTCAGAATTGATCAAATCTGCAATTAGGTCTCTATATACTAGCCCAAATGCAAAGGTTTATGTATCTGGGATGCTCCTTACAGAATTTAGTTTAAAGAATGGAACAAGACAGGGTTGTCCCCTCTCCCTATTTATTTTTTCTTTGGCTATCGAACCCCTGGTGGAATTTATCCGTTTGCACCCTTTGGTTCAGGGTATCAAGATTGGGAAGAGGGAACATAAACTCTGACTTTTTGCTGATGACATTATCCTCACACTGACCAATCCCATGCAATCTATTCCACCTATACAAAATATTCTATCGCAATTTGGCTCCTTATCTCTATACAAAGTAAACACCTCCAAATGTTCTGCATTACACCTAGGACTAACCCCAAACAATCTAAAACAACTTCAATGCTCCTTCCCTTGCTGTTGGAACTCCCCTTCTATCACATACTTAGGGATACAACTGACCTTCTACACATCTAAGCTGTACAAACTCAATTTCCCCAGTCTTCTCAGTCAAATTTCATCAGACCTTTCAAAAATAGTGAATTTTAAATTGTCCTGGATTGGAAAGATAGTAGCATACAAAAATGCAGATTCTCCCTAAGATCTTATATCTATTCTGAGCCCTCCCCATTCCACAACCTCAAAAAAACTTTTCCACTCAAGCCACTATGGTAAACATGGATTTTTGTAAAATCTTACCGTAAAATCCTTTTCTCTTAAGCTCATTGACAGACGCAGTCCTCTTGATTAATATCAAATTGGGTTATACTGCCCTCTACAGGAGTAGGACACTAGGCAGAAGGAAAATGTTCTGGCCACACCTTAGGGGCAGTCCCAGAGGCTATATCCTCTCTCTCTCTGCTACAGGAAGTCAGTTATGTCACAAAGCAGTGTTAGAGAATTTAACCCAACCTAACTCAAAAGTAGAGGGGCGGGTACTGCGTCTGTCAATGAGCTTAAGAGAAAAGGATTTTACCGTAAGATTTTACAAAAATCAATTTTTCTCTGTCGCTCATTGACAGACGCAGTCCTCTTGATTAATATCAAATTGGGACTTCCCAAAGCAGTGCCACAAAACAGGGGTGGGATAACAGAAATCAAAATTTAAATCCAGAAGGCCCAACTGGTGCCGACTAGAAGTCTTAAAGGCTCATCAAACCAAAGGATGAGACTCAACTGAAAACCCAACAGAAAAAAACCCTCGAGGTAGACCAACGGTCTCCTCAAATTGCGGCCTGCAAAACCTTGCGGCCAAAAGAGGCATCCGCCGATGCCAACACATCAACTTTATAAAATTTTGTAAAGGTATGAACCGACGACCAGGTAGCCGCCTTGCAAACCTGGACCACTGACGCCTGATGGCGGAAGGCCCAGGAAGCACCAAGCGCCCGAGTGGAGCCTTAACAGGGAACGGGGGATTCCGACCCTTAATAGAATAAGCCTGTACCACCGTCTGTCTGATCCATTTGGAGATAGTCGCGGCAGATGCAGGCAACCCCTTTTTGGGGCCATCCGTGATCACAAAAAGTGAATCCGTTTTACGAAACGAGTCCGTAGTTTTCAGGTATACCCTGATTGCCCGAACCACATCCAAGGAATGTAACGCAAACTCCCGAGGATGACTGGGCTTAGGACACAGGGAAGGTAATACAATATCTTCATTCAGATGAAACTCTGAAACCACTTTAGGAAGGAAGGATGGATTCGGACGAAGAGCCACCTTATCCCTATGAACCACCAGATATTGGGAACAACAAGATAATGCGGCCAGTTCTGACACCCTGCGTGTAGAAGTGATAGCCACCAAGGCGGCCACCTTCTGGGATAACGTAAGCAAGGGAATCTCCCGAATATCTTCAAAGGGAGGTTTCTGAAGAACCGACAACACTAAAATTAAGATCCCAGGGCGGTAAGGGTGCGCGCACTGGCGGAGCCAGGTGTCGCACCCCCTGGATGAAATTCCGCACCAAGGAATGAGTAGCCAAAGGTTTCTGAAAGAAGATTGCCAACGCTGAAACCTGACCCTTGATAGTGCTCAAGGACAGTTTCTGCTCAACCCCCTGTTGCAGAAAGGCCAAGATTCGGGTCACCGAATAGGTACGTGGAGGAAATCCAAGAGATTCACACCACGCAATACAAGACTTCCATGTGCGATAATAGACCTTGCTGGAAGTCGCCTTCCTTGCTTTAATTAGAGTAGGAATAACTGAAGCGGACAATCCCTTGTCCTTCAGCACCTGGGTCTCAATGGCCAGGCCGTGAAAGCCAGCGATTGTAAAGCAAGATGGAAGATCGGTCCGTGAGACAGCAGATCCTCCTTGAGAGGAAGTCTCCAAGGAGCGTCCGCGACCAGCCTCACCAAGTTGGCGTACCAGGCTCGACGAGGTCAGTCCGGAGTTACCAGGATAGCTGGAATTCCCTCCACCTCTATCCTGCGAAGAAGTTTTGGCAGTAATTTGAGAGGATGGAAGGCATACAGTAGCTGATACTGTCCCCACGGGGCGACCAGAGCATCTGCTGCGTCCGCTAGAGGATCTCGGGAGCGGGCTACAAACCTCCGCACCTTCCTGTTGAGCCGAGATGCCAACAGGTGTGTGTGGCTGTAATCATCTCACATACCACTGAATGTTCTGATCCTTGAGATGTACATCTAAGAGTCTTTTGAAAGCCACCATACTTCCCGCAGAAACCACCTCTTGTGGTAGAAAATTCCACAATCTTGTAGCCCTAACAGTAAAGAACCCCCCACGTTGTCTGATGTTGTTAATGATTCTTACTCTGAATGGTCTAAAGTTATCAGTGGTGTATCCCAAGTTTCAGTGTTGGGACCCTTACTTTTTAATATCTTTATAAATGATGTAGGGTCTGGGATTAAAAGTACCATTTTAGTCTTTGCAGATGACACCAAGCTTTGCAGTGGAATAACTTCTTTACAGGATGTCTCCAACTTACAAGCTGACCTCAATGCACTGTTTCATTGGGAAACTATGTGGCAAATGAGGTTTAATGTTGATAAATGTAAAGTTATGCACTTGGGGGCTAAGAATTTGCATGCATCATGCATACTAGGTGGAGTAGAACTGGGGCAATCCATAGCGGAGAAGGATGTGTTCTGGTAGATCATAAGCTTAATAATAGCATGCAATGCCAAGCAGCTGTTTCCAAAGCAAGCAAAGTCCTTTCTTGTATTAACAGAGGCACGAACCTCCAGAGAGAGAGATATAATTTTGCCGTGTACAGATCATTAGTAAGACCTCATCTGGAATATGCAGTTCAGTTTTGGGCACCGGTTCTTAAAAAGGATATCGGGGAACTGTAGAAAGTGCAGAGAAGGGCAACCAAACTGATAATAGGCATGAAGCACCTCAGCTATGAGAAAAGTTTAGAGGAACTGAATTTATTCTCTCTTGAGAAGAGGAGATTAAGGGGGGATATGATCAATATGTATGCATACATAAGGGGTCCATATAGTGAACTTGGTGTTGAGTTGTTCACTTTAAGGTCAACACAGAGGACAAGAGGGCACTCCTTACGTCTAGAGGAAAACAGATTTAGTCTCCAAATATGGAAAGGTTTCTTTACCGTAAGAGCTGGCAATCTGTAAAAAAGATCTCGTTAACCGAACAGTTTGTTGTTTACCGGGCGCCCGCGTTCGGCATATCGCAGATCTGGCAGACAGATTGTTGTGCGGGGCTGGGGATGACCCAGAGGTCATGGTGCATGTGGGCACTAATGACAAAGTTAAAGGTAGGTGGAGGATCCTAAAGAACGATTTCAGGGACTTAGGTAATAGACTGAGGAAAAGGACCTCCAAGGTGGTTTTCTCTGAAATACTGCCTGTACCTCGAGCCACACAGGAGAGGCAGAAGGAGATTAGGGAACTTAACAAGTGGCTGAGAAATTGGTGTAGGAAGGAGGGGTTTGGGTTCCTGGAGAACTGGGCCGACTTCTCAGTCGGCTACCGGCTCTTTAGGAAGGATGGGCTGCACCTTAATGGGGGCGGTACAGCTCTTTTGGGGAGAAAGATGGCCACCAGTTGGAGGAGCTTTTAAACTAGGAGACGGGGGGGAGGGCTCAAAAGTAGAGTCAGTTAGGAGGGAACAAAGGACTGAAGACAGTTGTAGGGTCAGCAGCGACAGTAGGTCCACAGTGTCAATCGGTAGGTCTGTGCGGGAGAACCGCAGACCAAACAGGAATAAACATAACCACCAATCACGTTTAACTTCCGTAAAACTAAGAGGGGTATATGCTAATTCCAGGAGCCTAGCTAATAAAATGGATGAGTTGGAAATGTTAGTACATGAGGAGGACATAGACCTAGTGGGAATAACGGAGACTTGGTTCGACCCCTCACATGACTGGCTGGAAAATATCCAAGGGTATTCAGTGTACCGGAAGGACAGGGTAGGAAAAAGAGGGGGAGGAGTAGGTCTTTACGTCAAGAATAATGTAAAGGTGATTGAGAGGAGTGACATTACGGAAGGGATGAGTATGGAGTTAGAATCCGTATGGGTAGAACTCCATAGGGAAGGAGAAAATGGAAAAGCAATTGTGGGGGTTTGCTATAGGCCACCTAAACAAGGGGAGGAGGTAGAGCTGGAATTTTTAGCACTTTTGGGTAAAGTGGCAAAGCTAGGATCAGTCATCATATTGGGGGACTTCAATTATGCCGACATTGACTGGGGAGAGGGGACTACACACTCACATAAGGGCCGTCTATTCACGGAAACCTTACAGGATAATTACATGTCACAGTTGGTGGATTCTCCTACTAGAGAAAACGCAATCCTGGATCTATTGATCACTAATGACCCAGACCTAATCTCGGAGGTAGGAGTCCAGGACAACCTGGGCTCTAGCGATCACAGGATGATCACATTTAGCGTAAATAACAATATAGCAAGGCAAGTGGGGAACATAAGAACCCTTAACTTCAGAAGGGCAGACTTTCCAAAATTGTACTCGTTGATGGAAAGGGTAAACTGGGACCGAACCCTGGGATCCCTGACCACAGAGGAAAAATGGGAATGCTTTAGGAACATATTAAGCAAAGGCATCTTGCAGTGCATTCCTATGGGAAATAAATTTAGAAGAGACAAAGCCAAACCTGGCTGGCTAAACCGTAGCGTTAAAAAACTTATAAAGGGGAAAAAAATTGGCCTTCAGGAAATATAAATCAGAGGGCACAGTATTGGCTTTCGACCAATACAAGGAGGCAAATAGGAAGTGTAAACACGAAATCAAGATGGCTAAAATAGACTTTGAGAGACAAATAGCGGAGGATAGTAAAAAAAAAACCAAAGAAATTCTTTAAGTATATCAACAGCAAAAAAACTAGGGCAGAGCATATTGCACACATAATTAACGATGATGGGAGGATGGTTACAGAGGACACTGAAAAAGCAACCGTGCTGAATGCTTTTTTCTCGTCAGTCTTTACACAGGAAACGGAGGGGTACACTGACCATGACTGTATGGTTAGTAGTAATACACAGGACTTGCCACTATGGCTAACAGAGGGTGAAATCAGGGAAAGGCTGGATAAACTTAACACAAACAAATCACCAGGCCCGGATGGTGTACACCCGAGAGTACTCAAGGAACTCAGTAAGGTTATATCCAGACCACTGTTCCTGATCTTTGCGGACAAGATATGTACCAGGGGAGTGGAGGAAAGCAAATGTGATTCCGATATTCAAAAAGGGTCAGAGGCATATACCGGGAAATTATAGGCCTGTCAGTCTGACATCAGTAGTATGTAAACTTCTGGAGGGGATGATAAGGGACTATATCGTAGAGTTTGCTAAGGACAACAGCATCATCAGTAGTAACCAGCATGGGTTTACAAATGGGCATTCTTGTCAAACCAATCTCTTAACATTCTACGAGGAGGTGAGCTGTGAGCTAGATAGGGGCAGACCAGTGGATGTGGTGTACCTAGATTTTGCTAAGGCGTTTGATACAGTTGCCTATAAGCGCTTAATTTATAAAATAAGGTCTGCAGGTATCGACAGCAGGGTTTGCTCTTGGATACGGAACTGGCTAAAAGGGCGTGTCCAAAGGGTGGTAATAAACAGCGCATACTCAGACTGGTCTGAGGTAGTAAGCGGGGTCCCCCAAGGCTCAGTCCTAGGACCAACCTTGTTCAATTTATTCATAAACAGCATTGAGGACGGGATCAGTAGTTCAATATCAGTTTTTGCAGATGACACAAAATTAGGCAGGGCAATAACAGCACAGCATGAAGCAGATATCCTACAGAATGACCTGGACAAAATAACGGAGTGGGCAACGACATGGCAAATTAGGTTTAACGTGGAGAAATGTAAGATTTTGCACTTAGGGACTAGAAACATAAAAGCACAATACACGTTAGGAGAGGAACCCTTGGGAGAATCAAAAATGGAGAAGGATCTGGGAGTCTTGGTTGAGGATAGACTAGGCAACAGCATGCAATGTCAAGCGGCAGCTGCCAAGGCTAGCAGTATATTAGCATGCATAAAGAAAGAGATGTATTCCAG
The DNA here is from genome assembly GCF_965119305.1 of Pelophylax lessonae. Taxonomy (NCBI): domain Eukaryota; kingdom Metazoa; phylum Chordata; class Amphibia; order Anura; family Ranidae; genus Pelophylax; species Pelophylax lessonae. The sequence continues at coordinate 251,076,170 of NC_138774.1, forward strand.
AGATAAGACTATAATCCTTCCACTTTATAAAACTCTGGTCCGACCTCATCTGGAGTATTCTGTCCAGTTCTGGTCACCAGTCCTCAGAAGGGATGTGTTGGAGCTGGAGAGGGTCCAGAGAAGGGCAACTAAACTAATTAGGGGATTGGAGGACCTTGATTATGAGGAGCGTCTGCAATCGCTTGATTTATTCTCCCTGGAGAAGAGACGCCTGAGGGGGGACATGATAGCAACTTTTAAATATCTCAATGGGGATCTAGGCTTAGAAAAAAAGCTGTTCAGTCGAAGGGATTGCATGAGGACTCGGGGGCATACAATGCGATTAGAGGAGAAGCGTTTTAACCTCAGGCAACGTGGGGGGTTCTTTACTGTTAGGGCTACAACATTGTGGAATTCTCTACCACAAGAGGTGGTTTCTGCAGGTAGTATGGTGGCTTTCAAAAGACTACTAGACGTACATCTCAAGGATCAGAACATTCAGGGGTATGCGAGATGATTACAGCCACACACACCTACACAGGTTGAACTGGATGGACTATTGTCTTTATTCAATCTCACCTACTATGTAACTATGTAGCTGTCAAAATGTGGAATAGACTCTCTCCAGAGGTGGTTCTGGCTAGCTCACTAGATTGCTTTAAAAAGGCCTGGAATATTTCCTAGGTGTACATAATATAAATGGGTACTAAAAAATTTTTTTAGGAAAAGTTGATCATGGGAATATCCAATTGCCTCTCGGGGATCAGGAATGATTTTTTTTCCCCTGCTGTAGCAAATTGGATCATGCTTTGCTGGGTTTTTTTTCGCCTTCCTCTGGATCAATTATCGCATTGTATGTTTGGGTTTTACAATGCTGTTTTTTTTTTTTTTTTGGTTGAACCAGATGGACTTGTCTTTTTTCAACCTGACTATGTAACTATGACAGTGCTGAAAACCCAAAAATGGCCTGAATAGGAAGGGAGTTAAAGTGTCATTAACCACTTGCCGACTGTCCCATGCAGATTTACTGCGGCAAGGCGGCTCAGCTGCGCATAATCATGTATAGCAGCCGTCATTAAATGGCGGCCCGTGGACCGAAAACGGAACACACAGTGCTTTCCCCCGGACCGTCAGGCCACCACCTACGAGCAGGCATTGGTTTGCTGGGATCGCAAATTGTAGGAAGATTGACCGCACTCAGGTGAAAATATTTCTTGAAATCAAAGATGTTTCCTTTATTGTTCCAATAAAATCAGATGACAGACAGTGTACAAGCAGACAAGGTTGACGCGTTTCACGACATTACCAGTCGCTTACTCATAACCATACTGACAAACTGCAAAGAGCCGCAAAGTATTTGTAAGAGAGCCATCAATTAAGGATATAGGAAACACATGTGAAACACATGAGTGGATGGTACGAACAAGCTGTTTGCAATGACCAGTGAAGACATTCTGATTGCACATAAAATCCCAATGGTAAAAAGTGATACCAATCTAATAGTTATAGACAGAAATCAATTTAAAAACATAAGTGCATCCATGGTTACTCTCAAAACACAGGCTATATGGGTATATGCGTGTTAAAGTGCATATAAACATAATCCCAGACTTTGGCAAAAAATTAAAATATAAACGAAAAATATAAACCAAAATTGGTGAAGGATCGTTGCATGTATGTGAAAGAAAATGATCGGACACAAAAAGTGAGAAAATTAATAAAAAAAGTGAGAGATAAGAATAAAAATGAATAAAAATATGTGTATATGTGCGAACATATGTAAGTATGTAAAATGTGAACAGAGAATCACAAAAGATGATGATCAATGAAAATCCATAGAGGATATAAAAAGGTCAAGTTAGAAGTAATATCCTCAAAGCATGATTATATATGGAGCAAAGCATTTTGAAAGAAAGTTTTTTTTTGAAAATTTATTTTGAAAAGTTTTATCTTTTTTTCTCTTTTTCTTTGCGCCAAACATAAAAATCATAAAGCCTGGGTGAGAGAGGAACCATGTGCAGAAATGTACACAAAATGTGGAAAGAGCGATTTCATTAATGACAAATATATAGTATATTACAAAAAATATAATAATATGATACATTGCAGTACCAAATTTGAAATAGATCCGGATTGGGCCAACAGATGCACGTAAAGCCACACATAAGTGCATATATAAAAAAGAAGGAATTAATAAAAGCTGTCAAGACTAATATATAAATATGTCCAAAAAATAGACATCAAAAGATATATATATATAAACATCAAAAAATTATATATATTAATTTGTCCCAATTATCAAAAATGATATTAAGGTAATTTGTCCACGAGCAATCATGTAAACATATATGGCAAAATTCAAAATCACGTGTGTCTATGCAAAACACACGTGTATGAGAAATACATGCATCTGAATCGGTCCAAATCCGGAGTCTGACACATATATAGAGCAATCAAATTGAGCCCATTTTTTAAAATGTCAATGAAAAAGCAATAACCACAAGAATAAATGGAAAAACTACTCACACCAGAGAAATATCGCAGCTGGTAGTAAATACAAATCCACGAAGAAGAACATACAAATAGAATTGTATGGAGGACAAATGTATATAAAAGATCTGTGCAATATATCCATACAAACCTAGAGGGGGACAAGACTCTAATACAAATCTCTCAAAGGAGGGACATTGTGACACATTGACAAAGCTCACCAAGTAGGTAAACAATATTATTTCACGTATCTACATAGACCGATACATGTCGACATTGTAACTATAAGGAAAGGGGTAAAGGGAGATATAAGAGACCAAAATGGTCCGTATGTAATGCACAGGTGTGGATAAATACATGTGTGCATCAGCATACGGGACAATTGTAGCTGTAAATGAAAAGAGTAGCCAAAAAAGAGGGGGAGGAAGGAAGAGGAAGGACAAAGGAAGGAAGAAAAGGAATGTCACTCATAAAAATGAGTGACATCCCACTCCCAATTCAATCCATGTGGTATCCGAGTATGGAGCCTAAAGATCCACAGAACTTCTTTTTTGCAGAGGAGTCGAAACACATCCCCACCTCTGGTGGGTTTAGTGATGTGGTCGATAACCTGTACCTGCACCAATGTGGTGTCACCTTCATGTTTATGGTTGAAATGTCACGCAACATTCGTGGATTTTAATGTGCGTATATCGCTGAGATGCTCCCTAAAGCGATCTTTCAACCTACGTGTGGTTCTGCGGACATATTGTGCGGAGCAAGCCTTGCACGTAATGAGATAAATTACATACTGTGTATTGCAGTTAAAGAACTTATATCATAGGTTTTATTGCTCTGACTAGATACAAAGTTGTTGCTCCGCAGTATATGAGGGCAGGTGACACAATCTGACATGCCACATTTAAAATTGCCTTTACAATGTAACCAAGTGGCAGATGTATTAAATTTTTTGGAAGTGTAAAGACTAGGTGACAGGGGATTTCCTAGTGTAACTGCTCTTTTAGCAACTATGTTGACCCCATCATTCAAAATGTTGGCGCAGATTTCATCCCTTTTTAAAATTGGAAGATGACTGTGGATAATCTTTTTAATTTCATTAAACTCAAGGCTATAGGGCAGGGATAAAGTCACGGAAGGAAAAGTTTTGTCCTTATTGTTATTCCTGTTCTTATGATAATTCCTATTCTTATTTTTACGTTTTTCTTTCTGTCTGTAAACACGACTGTCTGTATGTCCACATATGTCTACGGCTGAAGCACGGCTGTCAGTGCGTGGTATCGCATCGGCAGCCGTGTCATGATCGGCCATGGGTTGCTGTTCCGATTGACCTGAATGGAGGAGGTCATCGCGATTCTTTTCCACAGCTATCCGGTATGCTCTGTCAAGCATCCAGCGTGGGTAACCTCTTTCGAGGAACCGGGAAAAAAGTGCGGATGCCTGTATATTGAAGTCAGTGAAATTGCTGCAAATTCTGCGCAACCTCAAGAATTGACCCACAGGTATACCTTTAATGGTATGTAGAGGATGGCAAGACTTTGCATGTAAAAGGCTATTTCCCGATAAGGGTTTCCTGTATAGATTGGATGTAACTCTGCGGCCGGAATGACCCAGTGTAACATCCAGAAATTCTATACTGTCAATGTTCTTATGGCCCGTGAATTTTAAATTGAGTGAATTGTCATTAAGATAATGCAGAAAATCCTCTAAATTAATATCTCGATGGCAAACAAAGATCAGATCATCAATATATCTATAAAATAGAGAGATCTGGTCTCTGTATGGGTTCCTACCTCCAAAGATGTGGGGTCTCTCCCACCAACCCATGTAGAGGTTGGCGAGAGAGGGGGAAAACTTGGCCCCCATCGCTGCCCCACATCTTTGGAGGTAGAAGCTGCCATCAAAAGAAAAATAGTTGTGCGTTAAAAGAAAATGTAAGACCTGCAGAATAAACATACGAAAGTCTTGTGTTAAATTGGTGTAATGTTTCAAACTGAAGTCAATTGCCTGAATGGCAAGATCGTGCGGTATCGAAGAATACAGACTGGATACATCGCATGTAATCCAGGCTAAATCCTCCGACCACACGAATCTGTCCATAATGTTAAGAAGGTGTTTTGTATCCCTGAGATAACTTGGAAGTTGCCAGACCAATTCCTGAAGCTGCCCATCCAACCATTCCCCAAGTCTCTCACAAAGGGACCCAATGCCAGAGACAATGGGTCGGCCCAAAATAGGGTCTAAACCTTTGTGGACCTTGGGGAGATGGTGGAATATGGGCGTGATGGGGAAATCGGGAATGAGCTTTTCAGCCTCCTTTGAGGAGAGGGCACCAATATGAGTTCCTTCATCAATTATATGTGAAAGCTCGGATTTAAAAATATTCACAGGATCACTTTTAAGTGGTTGATAAGTGTCCGAGTCCCCTAACTGTCGGAGTGCTTCACATTTATAAATCTCACTGTCGAGCACTACTACCGCTCCTCCCTTATCCGCATTCCTGATGGTAATCGTAGCATCTTCTTTTAGACTTTTAAGTGAAGCTCTTTCTTTAGATGTTAAATTATCCAGGGATCTGGGTACAACAGATGGTGTATTGTTCGACAGTTTGAAAATGTCTCTCTCGACCGACTTCTGGAACAGATCCATATTTGGTGATCTCGATTGAATGGGATAGAAACTAGAAAATGTAGAAAAAGAGACCTTGTTGCAACTTTCTTCATTGTATTCTCTGATAAACCCTTCATTTTCATTGGCCAAATCCTCAAGCTCTGTCACGGCACACGATTCCCGAAAGCTAAATGAATTATTAAACAAATCTTTCAACTTGTTTAATGTGGTGGAATCTTGATCATCTGGTGTGTCTTCTGAGGATGTATAAAAATGCCTTTTTAAATGTCAGATTACGGACAAATTTATTGACATTCAGGACAGTTGTAAACGTAAAAAGTTCAGCCCTTTTGAAAGAAGGCTGATATCGTCTGCCGTCAGAACTCGCTTGGAGAGATTGATAACATTTGTCATTGTGGTATTTAACTGTATATTTGGATCCTCAGTTATTATTTCCGATGAGTTCTGAGGCGATACTGACTTTCTGTGCGCCCTGTGGTGTTTCCTTCCTCCTCTCCTTGTGGATTTTTGAATTTTTTCTTTTTGGTGTATCTCCTGCCTCTCCCGTTTTTTGATGTTGTAGAGGCATTGGAAGTATTGCCCGATCGAGATGTCTGTGGAAAATCGGTAGACGTATCGGATGTGGGAGCCATGGATGTGTCAGTGGCACAGGTCTCGGGATCGGAAAAGCTCACTCTTTTTTTAGGGTGCTGGCGATGCCAAGGGTTTGTTTTTCTCCACGTGTATACATTTTTGGTGGCATAATCATTTTCATCCCTGAGGAGTTTTTCTTGTTTGCCCTTGATGATATCAGTTTCAAGTTTGTTAATTTTTTCATTAAGGAATTGGTCCAACTCTGCAAACGTTGGTGTTTCTTTAAACGGCAATAGATCAGCCTGTGATGTTGAAATGTCCTGTTGCAGTTTTTCCAATTCCAAAGATTTGGAGTCAATTAGGATCTTTGAGGTCAAAAGAGCATCTTGAAAGGGTCTCCGTCCATTGAAGTTTTAGATCTTCATTATAAAGTTCAAATGTCGGAAATTTTTTAATACGAAGTCCCTTGGGGATCCGTGCAACTTCAATGTATTCATTGAGGGTTGTTTTTTCCCAATATGCTTTCACCTCTTTAATCATTAGTTTCTCCAGCTTGTGAAAATTTGTTTTAATTGAACGTGAAACATCATCTTTGGCACTTTTAAGAGTGGCCTGTGCGTCTTGTCTGAGTGGATTGTTAGTAAGTAATTTAAGCGTGCGACTGGTGGAGGGTTGATCCTTGACTGCTGTGTATGTAACACTGTCTGTCTATTTTGCAAAGTCCATATGAACTTGAGCAGGAAACAAAGAGATGAGATAGAATACGACTCACCGGGCTGGCTGGGTTCACGGAGACAATAAGGAAGCAAGAAAGTGTAGCCGCTCAGGTGTATGTCTGATAACCTGGTGCCGGTCGGAGCCGTAATCCGGAAGCTTGCAAATTGTAGGAAGATTGACCGCACTCAGGTGAAAATATTTCTTGAAATCAAAGATGTTTCCTTTATTGTTCCAATAAAATCAGATGACAGACAGTGTACAAGCAGACAAGGTTGATGCGTTTCACGACATTACCAGTCGCTTACTCATAACCATACTGACAAACTGCAAAGAGCCGCAAAGTATTTGTAAGAGAACCATCAATTAAGGATATAGGAAACACACGTGAAACACATGAGTGGATGGTACGAACAAGCTGTTTGCAATGACCAGTGAAGACATTCTGATTGCTGGAATCGCAGGTGTCCCTGCAACCAGTGACATCCACGCCCCTCCGCTTCTGACTGCGGCTTGCGGTGTACAGCTCTCACTCCCAGCCGTGAGTTAGGGGCACAACGTCTCGTGCACACCCCGCCCCCTGCTCCTCACTGCGGGCCACAAATTGGGGCGTGACATGTGCGCCCCCTGCTGTTCGCGGCTCCCGTCTCACCAATTGCGGTATGTCTCGTATTGTCTGCCCCCGCAGCCTCCTGACTGCTGCCACAAAGGTATGTGGGGCACATTTCAAAAGGGATTGCTGATCAGAATATTTTTTAAAGTGCACACTGTTGGGTATATTTTGTTAAGGGGCACACTAATGGGCACATTTTGTTGTGCCCATCAGAGTGCCCCATAAAATAAAATGTGCCCATCACTGTTTCCCTTAACATAAAAAGTGCCCATTAGCATGCTACGCTATTTATTTTACGTTAAGGGTCACGCTGATGGGCACATCTTATGTTAAGAGCAACACTGATGGGCACGTTTTGTTGTGCCCATCAGAGTGTCCTTTAACATAAAATGTGCCCAGAGTGCCCCCTAACAAAATATGTCCATCAGAGTGCCCCCTAACATAAAATGTGCCCATCAGCGTGCCCCTTATTTTATGTTAAGGGTCACGCTAATGGGCGAACTTTATGCTAAGGGTCACGCTGATGGGCATATTTTGTTCTGCTGCCAATCAGAGTGCCCCTAACATAAAATATGCCCATCAGCGTGTCCCTTAGCATAAAATATGCCCATCAGCGTGACCCTTAGCATAAAATAAGGGTCACGCTGATGGGCAAATTTTATGCTAAGGGACAAGCTGATGGGCAAATTTTATGCTAAGGGACACGCTAATGGGCAAATTTTATGCTAAGGGGCATACTGATGGGCACATGTTACGTTAAGGGGCATGCCGATGGACATATTTATGCTGTGGGATACACTTATGGGCATATTTTAGGTTAAGGGGGCACACTGATGGGCACAATTTATGTTAAGTTGGCACACTGATGGGGGCAACTGATGTAAGGGGGCACTCTGACGGGAATGCCTGAAGTAAAGATGGCACTCTCATGGGGACACCTGATGTAAAGGAGTACTGTGATGGGCACAGACTTGAGAGTTTCAGACCTCGGCCCAAAGAAAGTTTTAGCGACCGGACCTCCTTGAATTTTAATTCAATACCCCTGATGCATAGGGATGCATGGAGCATCCGATCAGGACCTGATCGGAAAGCCCGTGTGAAAGGGGCCTAACACACTCGTGTACCAGGGTTATAACTCTGCCCCTCAATAGATACAGTACTGCAAGTAAGCATGTCACCCTAGGACAACAGCTTACTGGCAGGATCACCAGGTGAAACTAAAGGAAAGAAAAAAATAAAACAGCGCAGCCACCACATTCAAGGACTGGTGAGCTGCATTATATCACATTTGTGTTATTGGGTTGAGAAAAGATACACTGAATTATGCAAGTGTCCTATGTGATGCTAGAAATATTAATGATGTTACCTAGCTTTTCAGGTTTCCTAGGCTGTCTTCATACTTACATACCTTTTCATGCCACTGTAGCAAAATAGCACTGCTGTTTTCTGTAGGCTTTTCAAACCCCTTGTAGATGTATTTCATAAGCAGGTCAATTCCATTTCGATCCAGTGTTTTTACTGCTTGCTCAATCTCATTACTTTTAAATGATGTCAGGACTTTCAGTACAACTGCCTGGGTTCGTTCCTGAGTGGAGTAAGAGCATGAAGTCAGAAGCAAATAATGCTAAATCAGTATTCTCTCATGTTTTTAAAGTCCAACTCCACTGAGATCTCCTTGATCATTCTATTATGATTGCACTCAAATCTGCTTGCTACTAGGAGTGAACTGTAAATGCTTAGAGTGCTGTATCTATACAAGCAATTAAAAGTCATCTGAAAATAGCCATCTATACAGATGCCGGAAATTTTGAACAGGCAAAATGTATTATGTATTTAAAAGCCTGTATAGTAAAAATAGAAAAAGACTGGTAATAACATGGCATTAAAAAAAATGAAGGATTTTACCATCTCGTCTTAAAAGAAGTTTAATACAATAGGACAGTTGGCTCTTACTTTCACTAACTGGTTTTTGGAGTTGACTGGAGAATTCCGAAACGCAGCGTGGAAAGCTCGAACCAGGTCCCCTGTACATCAAGCAGTTAAGGATAACACAAATAGTAGTGCCAGCTTCTTTTATTTAAATATGGAGGTCTAAGTAAGCTTTCTGACAATAGGTTGACAATACTTCAGGCTGAAGAAAGCGCTATTTTTAAATGAATTTGAAACAAGTATGCCATAAAAAGGTCAACAAAAACAAAAAAGTCTGATGGATTTTTCTTTTAAATCTTCTTTGGAGGCAGATTGAATAGGCAGTAAATAAATAGTTGTAGTAGGGCATTTCCTCAGGTACACTGAGAGAAAGGAGTTATAGGACTAAATGTAATTTGTTTATAGCAGACTTGGTTCTTTTCTTTGAAACGCATTAAATATTTTGTTTTCCAAATAGGCATACTAAGGTTAAGAAAAGTAAATCTTACTAATATACTGTTATAAAAGCAAAAAAAAAAAAAAAAAAAAAAAAAAGAAGAAGGTACGCCCCATAGAAGTGCACTGTTTTTTTTATCAACATATTTGAATAGGAAACCATTAGACCTTCATACATACATACAGTGTTTAAAGGCAAAGGTGACTTAGTGAATAAAAACACAAGGGAAATTTTCAAGGTCGGATTACTCTGTAAAACGTGCATTGCCATACAGTCCCCCACCTCCTGATTTTGACAGCCTATTAATTTGAATGGGTCGTAAAACGCATTGAACAAGCAGTGTGAGCACTACTTTCACAAATCGCACCGCACTAAACCACCTGGTAATGCGGTACTATGTGGTTTAGTAGCTGCAAAAGCATTGAATTTGTGAGATGTGTTTGGGGTGCCATTAACTTCTAATTGGCACCCACGTGTGTCTTACAAGGGCAGCATATTCATGTGCAGTGCGAGAGACGCACATAAAATACGCTTTTTCTGCGCAACCTTCCAGTGTGAATATTCTCAATTTATTCAACAAAAATATCAATAAATGCAATGTTGAACTGTGGAAACATAAGAACACCTTTGGCCCCAGAAGATGGTATATAGAAATGACTTGTAGGAATTAAAATCATAGAATTTTACATAACTGCCCACCAGGCTCTTACATCGGCTTGGTGACCATTCCTCATGCAGAACTCGTTAAGTTGGAAGGTTGTTTGTGGAATCCTTTGTATGATTTGCCTATTTAGAATACCATTTCAATTTCAGGGTCTTGGATATCCATAACTCTCTATATCTATTTATGAGCCAATTCTTCGTGGATTTACTAGTGTAATTCAGATAATTATCTTTTTAAAAAATTCAGAAGGCCAGGTTTTTGCCTATACAGTTAGGTCCATATATATTTGGACACAGGCACAATTTTTTTTTTTTTTTTGGTATTTACCAAAACATATTCAAACTATAGTTATATAATGGATTTGGGCTGAAAGTGCACACTCTCAGGTTTAATTTGAGGGTATATACATCCAAATCGAAGGAAGGGTTTAGGAATTACAGCTCTTAAGAATAGCCAACCCTCTTTTTTTAAGGGACCAAAAGTAATTGGACAATTTAATCATAAGCGGTTTCATGGCCAGGTGTGGACTACTCCCTCCTTATTTCTTCATCAATTAAGCAGGTAAAAGGTCTGGATGTGATTCTACGTGTGATATTTGCATTTGGAATCCATTGCTGTGAACCTACATCATGCGTTCAAAGGAGCTGTCCATGCAAGTGAAACAGGCCATTCATTGTAAGGGTTCAAAAACGAAACAAATCCATCAGAGAGATAGCAGCAACATTAAGAGTGGCTAAATCAACAGTTTGGTATATTCTGAGGAAAGAAGAATGCAGTGGTGAGCTCAGCAACATAAAAAGGCCTGGACATCCACGGAAGACAACAGTGGTGGATGATCGCAGGATCGTCTCTATGGTATAGAAAAACCCATTCACAACATCCAGACACGTGTAGGACACTCTCCAGGAGGTGGGAGTATCATTGTCAAGGTTTACAACAGAAGACTTCACAAGAGCAAATACAGAGGGTTCAACAGAAGGTACAAACAATCCATAAGCCTGAAGAACAGAAGAGCCAGATTAGACTTTTTCAGAACTGGTCTGGCTTTTTTAGATGTTTTTTTGGCAAAGCATTCTTTGGATGGATGAAACTAAGATTGATCTGTGCCAGAATGACAGGAAGAAAAAAGTGTGGAGAAGGCTTTAATAAACAGCTCATAATCCAAAGCACACAATGTCATCTGTAAAATATGGTGGAGGCAGTGTGATGGCATGGCTTCCAGTGGCACTGGGTCATTGGTGTTTATTGATGATGTGACAAAAGCAGCTGGATGAATTCTGCAGTGTTTAGAGATATACTGTCAGCCCAGATTCAGTCAAATGCAGCAAAGTTGATTAGACAGTACAGCTGGATAATGATCCAAAACACACTGCAAAAGCAACCCAGGAGCATTTGAAGGAAAGGAAGTGGAATATTCTGCAATGGCTGAGTCAATCACCTGATCTCAACCCAATTGAGTATGCATTTTACTTGCTGAAAGCAAAACGAATGGCAGAAAGACCCACAAACAAAAAACAACTGAAGACAACTGCAGTTAGATCCTGGCAAAGCATCAGAAAGGAGGAAACCCAGTCTTTGGTAATGTCCATGGGTTCCAGACTTCAGGCAGTCATTGCCAGTAAAGGATTCTTAACAAACTATTAAAAATGAACATTTTATTTATGATTATATTAATTTGTCCAATTACATTTGAGCCCCTGAAAATGGAGGGACTGTGTAAAAATGGTTGCAGGTCCTACAAATTTGTACTTGATATTTATGTTCAACCCCTTGAATTAAAGCTGAAAGTCTGCACTTAATATTCATTTGGATTGTTTTGTTTTAATTTTATTCTGGTGGCATACAGAGCCAAAAGTATGGAAATTATGCCTCTGTCCAAATGTACACTGCTCAAAACAATTAAAGGAACACTTTTTAACCAGAGTATAGCATCAAGTCAATTAAACTCCTGGATACTACTGGTAGCATGAGGCGATACCTGGACACTATAGAGGTTGCAAAGGCAGTCCATCTCTTTCAGGATGGCACATCAATACATGCCATTGCCAGAAAGTTTGCTGCGTCTCCCAGCACAGTCTCTAGAGCATGAAGGAGATTCCAGGAGAAAGGCTATTACTCTAGGTAAGCTGAACAGGACCGCAGAAGGTCCTTAACCCATCAGCAGGACCAGTATCTGCTCCTTTGTGCAAGAAGGAACAGGATGAGCACTGCCAAAGCCCTACAAAATGACATCCAGCAGGCCACTCGTGTAAATGTCTCTGACAAAAAAAAAAATCAGAAAAAGGCTTCATGAGGGTGGCCTGAGGGTCCAACATCCTCCAGTGGTCCCTGTGCTCACTGCCCGGCACCATGGAGTTCAATGGGCATTTGCCATTAAACACCAGAATTGGCAGGCCAGCCACTGGTGCCCTGTTCTTTTCACAGATGAGAGCAGGTTCACCCTGAGCACAAGTGACAGCAGTGAAAGGGTCTGGAGATGCCGTGGAGAATGCTATGCAGCCTGTAACTTTGTTCAGCATGGCCAGTTTGGTGGTGGGTCTTTGATGGTCTGGGGAGGCATATCCATGGAGGGACGCACAGACCTCTACAGGCTAGACAATGGCATCCTGACTGTCATTAGGTATCTGGAGGAAATCCTTTGACCCATTGTCAGACCCTACGCTAGTGCAGTGGGTCCTGGGTTCCTTCTTGTGCACAACAATGCCCGGCCTCATATTGCGAGAGTATGCAGCCAGTTCCTGGAGGATGTAGGAATTGATACCATTAAATGTCAATATTTAGGAGGGTTGTGGTGCGCTTCTGGGTGTTTAAAAGGTGTTAAATTATCTTAAAATATTACATATGTTGAAATGCTTGTGTGTCTTCTTTCAAATAAAAAAATGTGCAGAAGTTGTTAAAATTCTGTGACTCAAATAAATACGTGTCCTATTGTGGGTGGCAAAAAACTAGTCTTAAATAAATATAAAGGGTCTTCCAAATATAAATATATATAAACGATGAATCTTCACCAATATAAACAAATTAGTGCAAATACGCAATTGACTCTAATAAAAGAATTGTGTGGTGAGCTTCTGGGTGTTGTAATATATTGAAATGCTGATGTGTAGTATCCGATTCGGAATAGAAAATAAAGTACAGTGTGTTGCTATTCCAGTAATCCAAACCTTATGAAATCTACCTGTAATTCTTATGCATATGATTAATAAAGTGCTTATGTGAATATGTCTTAAAAAGCAGAAGTGGAAAAAGTACTTCAAAAAAGTGCTTCTTAAAGAAAGTGCTCTGTGCATTAAGTGCTACTATACATATAGAGGTGTATATGAGAAATACCCAACAAAGTTATGAATCAATCAACAGTTTAACTGCAATAAAATATTCAGTCCAATCGGTGCCTTTATAACAGTTCTCAAAAGAATCGGATTGCACCTGATCCTTTGATATAAACCAGTATATATAAAACAAGCAATCTGATGGGTAACGGTGATATAACTTCTTCCTTCACCTCGTGCTGTGATGACACTTCTAGGTGTGCTAAATTCTCACCTCAATATGGTGTATAATACGCCTGTATTATATATTTGTATGGCTTGTGGTTCCTTCTCCTTTTTAGTTCCAGTGCGGTATCTGATGTCCACAGTGTTTTCAAAAGGGATCCTGTGTTCCTCCCCAATGTGGTCCTGTCTCTGGGGGATCTTTGAGAAGCCTCCTATCTGGTGCGATCTTCTTAACGGTCTCCTTAGCTGGGTGTCTCCTCCTTGGGGCTCATTGGAATGAAGGGGCCATCATGGTGTAGTATTTCAAACGTGTATTTTAAACAATATAGCAAACTTACATGTAAAAAAAGCTATATCAAGTGTGTAAACCTCTCCGTGGAGCGTTGCGTCCTATTTCGCACTTCACTTCCGGGTATTGGGCACTTTATTTTCTATTCCAAATCGGATACTACACATCAGCATTTCAATATAACACCCAGAAGCTCACCACACAATTCTTTTATTATGGTCAATTGCGTATTTGCACTAATTTGTTTATATTGGTGAAGATTCATCGTTTATATTTATATATCTATTTATATTTAGAAGACCCTTTATATTTAAGGCTAGTTTTTTACCACCCACAATAGGACACATATTTATTTGAGTCACAGAATTTTAACCACTTCTGCACATTTTTTTTTATTTGAAAGAAGACACACAAGCATTTCAACATATGTAATATTTTAAGATAATTTAACACCTTTTAAACACTCAGGAGAGCACCACAACCCCCCTAAATATTGACATTCACAACTGTTTTATAGTACCAGTTATCGTGGGGCAGCATTAGGGTGACTGAAAAAACCCAAGATAGCGCAGGAACCACATTATATATAAACAGATACCATTAAATGGCCCCCACACTCATCTGAACTGAATCAAATAGAACACCCCTGGGACATTATGTTTTGGTCCATCCGACACCAACAGGTTGCACCTCAGTCTGTTCAGGAGCTCAGTGATGCCCTTTTTGAGGTATGGGAAGAAATACCCCAGAACACCATCCATCGACTCATTAGGGAGCATGCCCTGACATTGTAAAGCATGCATACAAGCATGTGGGGGTCATACAAACTACTGAGTACCATTTTGAGTTGCTGCAATGAAATTTCAGCAAAATGAACTAGCCTGCTGCATCATTTTTTTACTTTGATTTTCAACCCTCTGTAGGTTGGTAATTTATATTTTCATCAAATGATGTGGCATCCTTTAGTTCCTAAGACATTACCCAGTCTACATCCGTATAGATATCCAGCATATTTTTCCCCATTGAGATCTGATGTGTTTTCAAAGTGTTCCTTTCATTTTTTTTTGAGCAGTGTATATGGACCAAACTGTATTTTCAATGGCAAACTCAATTCGTGAACGTTCTTTTCAGACAGGTAATGCTTTCTCTTGGCACACTTCTCATGTAGATCAAATTGTTGCAATTACTTCCTGATTGTAGGTGCATGCACTTTGACACCAACTGCTGCAAGAGTTACCTGTGGATTCTGCAATGAAACTGGGTTCCCACTGCCGCACAGAGCGGCTCACATCAGGGGTCCGGTGCATCCCTGTTCACCGTTTTAGGTCCGATTTCAGTCCGAATTTTTGGCTGAATTCAGACCTGAAACAGACCAGAATACGTACAGGACTCCTGTGCAATTTGCACCGGAGTCGCTTGGGAGATATGTGAACCGGCTCCAAAGAGAATCGAACATAATCTCCTGACATGTAATTCACAATAGTGTGAACCCAGCCCTAACATTTAAGCTGATCTGCAGGTTTCCTGTCACTTTAAATAGTTTGTTTGCACCAATATGACTAATTACAAATAATTTGGTGACCTTTTTAGTCCATTGCAAGACTGTACGGGATACACGCTACTTTTTTTGTAGTGCTTTAGAAATCCTCTTTTGACTTTGGCACGATAATGCCTCAGAAGTCAGGTCAAATATAGATATTTGAGGTTAGAAAGGAGAGATTCCACCTGCATATTTCCTAAGAAGATTCTAATGACTGACATCTAATCTGAAAAACTAAATCTAGCTTTACAAACTAGAAAACACACATGCATACCAGTAATTGCACTAAAGTCTGTGTGGATCTAAGGGCAAAAAGTTCCAAGTGTCCAATTAAGATACACCAAAGTAAGGGATAAGTTGTCTGCAGAGCCTTGCTGCTCTCTGAATCAGCAGGATACTGTGGACTGTCAAACTACAAAGAAAAGAGAGAGTGCACAGGCTCTGCTGCAACACCTTTAATGTAACAGAATAAGTGAAATCATTACACTCACAAGACAATCTTAGAATCAGGCATAAAATCCTTTAGGCCCCTTTCACACAGGCGCACCGCCCGATGGAGTCCGTTCTGCTCAGCAGGGGATCGAACCGCCTATCCCCGCTGAGCAGGCGGATGACAGCTTCGTCTCCGCTCTGTGTGCAGATCTCCGCTGTCCTCTATTGGGAGATCAGATGAGAATGGACCGCCTGTCCGTTCTTATCCGATCCTCCAGACGGATGGAAAATAGGGTTTTTATCTGTCCGGATTTCACGGACAGTATTGAATCGGATAGAAGCAGGTGTCAGGGGAGATGTCTCCACTGACATCTGCTGCTCCATAGGGCTGCATGGAGCATCCAATTAGGTCCGCCTGAAAAACTGACAGGCGGATCGGATCGTCCGTGTGAAAGGGGCCTAAGGCAGGTCTCCCTCAGCAGCGAGTGTTCTGTGCTAGGCTAAACTGTCAGCACTTCACAGCAGGGAGCTCAGTGTGTGAATCAGCATGGAACCACAGACAAGCCACCTGCTGACATCTCGCTGTACACAGGTTCTCTGGCCGTGTGATTGCGGTGCCATCACATGACTCGGCAGGCGAGCAGCTAGAGGGAGACACAAAGGGAGTTGCCAGGACAACATGTTTTAGAGGGTGTGGCCTTCTTCAGGACAGATTAGAAGTAGTGCACTTACTTTTTTTCCATTTAGCAAATACAGTGCTTTGAAAAAGTATTCCTTCCCTCTTGAAATTTTCCACATTTTGCCATGTACAGTGGTGATCTAAAGTTTGGGCACCCCAGGTAAAAATTTGTATTAATGTGCATAAAGAAGCCAAGGAAAGATGGAAAAATCTCCAAAAGGCATCAAATTATCGATTAGACATTCTTATAATATGTCAACAAAAAAGTTAGATTTTATTTCCATCATTTACACTTTGAAAATATCAGAAAACAAAAAAATGGCGTCTGCAAGAGTTTGGGCACCCTGCAGAGTTAATATCTTGTACTGCCCCCTTTGGCAAGTATCACAGCTTACAATCTAAATCTTGGCAAGTATCACAGTTTGTAAATGCTTTTTGTAGCCAGCCAAAAGTCTTTAAATTCTTGTTTGAGGTATCTTTGCCCATTCTTCCTTACAAAAGTCTTCCAGTTCTTTGAGATTTCTGGGCTGTCTGTCACGCACTGCTCTTTTAAGGTCCATCAATAGATTTTCAATTATGTTGAGGTCAGGAGATTGTGAAGGCCATGGCAAAACCTTCAGTTTACGCCTCTTGATGTAATCCCCCGTGGATTTCGAGGTGTGTTTAGGATCATTATCTATTTGTAGAAGACATCCTCACTTTAACTTCAGCTTTTTCACAGATGGCATCAAGTTACCATCCAAAATTTGCTGAAATTTTATTGAATCTATTTTTCCTTCTCTTCGTGAGATGTTCCCCGTGCCACTGGCTACAATACAACCCTAAAGCATGATTGATCCACCCCTATGCTTAACAGTTGGACAGAGGTTCTTTTCATTAAATTCTGTGCCCCTTCTTCTCTAAACGTACCTTTGCTCATTCCGGCCAAAAAGTTAAATTTTAACCTCATCGGTCCACAGAACTTGTTTCCAAAATGCATCAGGCTTGTCTATATGTTCTATATATATAGTCATTTCTTTTGCATGTGTGCGCTATTCTTTTTTAATATATATGTTCATTTGCAAAGTTCAAAAGCTGATTTTTTTGGTGAGGACATAGAAGAGGTTTTCTTCTGATGACTGTTCCATGAAGACCATATTTGTACAAGTATCTCTTTATAGTGGAATAGTGTACCACAACTCCAGTGTCTGCCAGATCTTTCTGGAGGGATCGTGCAGTCAAACGTGGGTTTTGAATTGTTTTTCCCACAATTCTGCAAGCTGTTCTGTCTGATATTTTTCTTGGTCTTCCAGATCTTGCTTTAACTTCCACTGTTCCTGATGACTGCCATTTCTTAATTACATTCCGAACAGAGGATATTGACATCTGAAAACGCTTTGCTATTTTCTTATAGCCTTCTCCAGCTTTGTGAGCGTCAACTATTTTCAGTTTCAGTTTTCTAGGCAACTGCTTAGAAGATCCCATGGTGCTGATTGTTGGGGCAAGGTCAGATGAGTCTGGGCATTTAAAACCTTTGAGATTAACATCACCTGGTCTTCCCATACGATGATTGAGAACAATCCATGACACTGGCAGGTCTCAGCCTTGCAAAGGAGGCAGTGCATGCTATAATTCCTGCAGGGTGCCCAAACATTTGCAGACGCCATTTTTTTGTTTTCTGTAATTTTGAAAGTGTCAATGATGGAAATAAAATCTAACTTATGTTGACATATTATAGGAATGTCTAATCTGTAATTTGATGCCTTTTGGAGATTTTTCCATCTTTCCTTGGCTTCTTTATGCACATTAATAAAAATTTTTTACCTGGGGTGCCAAAACTTTCGATCACCACTGTAACAACCTGTGACAGTATTCACCATCACTGGAAGTTAACAACAGATAATTAATGGTTTGAATTGCTCCAGATGGGACGGTCAAATTTGCCAGCAATATCTCCATATAGGAATATAAAGATTTATTCCCATTTGCCATGAAAGCTGTTCTTCCTAAATGCTGTGCATATTACATATCTTTCAATGTCAGACAGGTTTTCCTTTTGTTGTGTATTGGGAGGGAATGTGGATTGCCCTGTCTCTCACTGGGGGAATCGGCTACAAGGGATTGCTATGTCCTCCATACTCCCTTGGATAATCCCTAAGCTCTTGTAAGAGCTTATGTAAGAGCTTGTTCTGCTGCACTCTCTGGGGAAAGAGAGGTTCACCCACGGGATCCTGGAGCCTTGTCATAGATCCAGGGTGAGTAGGAGATGCCAAGACCCTAACCAAGCTGAGGCGGTTCATGGGGTCTGAGGTGGTTATGGTGTCTGGTGTGGAGTGCTTGGAGCCCTCGGGAGGCACTAGGAGCATCCGTCAACGGAGGTACCTAGTCAGGGGTGTCCTGTTCCGTTACATTGGTGGCAAGCGGTGGGATGGCGTCCTAGTGTGAGAAGAAGCAGCTCGGAGACACCGGTAACGTTATGGAGCGAGCTAACACCAGTGCAGCATCCCCATATGAGGAGGAGTTTCTCTGGAGGTTGCAGCAACACTTGGTCCAACAGGATGGGCCTGTATCAGAGGAAGCTATACTGGACTGGAGAGATTTCACTCGAAAGGAAATGTGGTATGAGGCCTTAGAGGATGTGCAGTGGAGGCAGAGAGAAAACCTTCCAAGCGAAGAACAGCGGTTCTAGGTATACGTTGCCCTGCGGTTACCTTTCCTAGGACAGCATCCCCTGGATGAGTGGGTGAAGGAGCTGTGAAACCTGATTTTGAAGGAGTTGTGGCTGGATGAAGCTTACCGGGCACTAAAGTGGTACACCACCCGGCACGGCCACTGGATGGCTGACGACAATATGCCGGAAGGTAAGGACTATAGTGGCCCGGGCTTGCTGTGGGAGGCCTTTAAGGAGAGGGACTTTGGATGTCCAGCAGAGTTTCGGCGCTGGGAAATCCCGGACACCAGGGAAGCCCTACTGGGTCTCCCCAAAGCGGATGACTTTGGGTCAGACCTGATTCATCTGGTCAGAATGGAGTGGGAACTGGAGCAGGACTACCAACGCCTGCTCTGCTCCATTCCACCCCAATCTACCCTGCAAGCAGAGCCGAAGTCCTGGGTGGCAGATCCAGACCCACAACTCTTCAGTTGGAGAGACAGTACAGACTGGGGGTACTGTGAAGACGCACTGATGGCAGGTGGAGATGGGACTGAGGTCTCTCTACTGGCCCTACAGGGAGGCTGGGCAGCTGGCCCAGGTCCCCAGCTACAGCAGGAGTTACAGGGAGCCGTGTCGTCCTTCCTTCCCAGCAGCAGTGTACCTTCCAGGGAGAGGAGACAGCTAATCCTTCTCCCCAACCACAGGGAGACAACAGACCTGACCCCAATGGTGCAGATGGGACCGTGGTCTCTGCACCAGACCTACAGGGATGCTGGACGGCCAGTCCAGATCCCCAACCTACCCCACAGGAATACCAGGAGGAGGTGGTAAGAGATCCCTCCTCTCTACAGCAGACCCCCAACCAGGTTCTGGGGGTAGTATTCACCAACCCAGCAGAAGAGCTGCAACAGGGCAGAGTGCTACCAACCTCTGCCCAGCACCCACAAAAGCTACAGTCTTCATTTGTACACCCCAGGGATGCTGGACAGTTGGCCCAGATCCCCAACAGCCTGACAAAGTGAGCCCCACCACCCTGTCTTCTCTCCAGCGGCTGAAAGGACTCCCAGGAGAAGGGCCGATCCCCACTTCTCCCCAGCAGCGGGTATGTTTTGCGACAGAGGCAGAGGTTGGCTGGGTGAGTAACACTGTTTTCCCGACAATTTGTTTGGGGTACTGGGTGGGTGCAGACATTAGGATGGCCTGTGGAACACAGCCTACCTTAGAGAGGTTGGAAAGTTCTTCTCTCAGCCTACTAGGCTCCTCTTATGTCTAAATCACCCTGTGTCTCTTAGGGACACAGGGTGCCCAAGAAGCCCAGTCTGGCCTGCCCAAACCAGACTTTCACAGACTGATCGGCTATGAGAGCTCCATGCGCCTTGCCAAGACAAACTTACAAACAATGTGGAACTTTGTCAAGGAAGCTCCCATGATGGATGGACTCTTTGGGACTTGTTACCCGACTAACTCAGGCACAGACCGATTGGAGGTCTGGTACCTGGTTCGTCTACCTTTGGGGGGGGAAGATATGTGACAGAATTCACCGTCACTGGAAGTTAACAACAGATAATTAATGGTTTGAATTGCTTCAGATGGGACGGTCATATTTGCCAGCAATATCTCCATATAGGAATAAATGGATTTTTGTAAAATCTTACCGTAAAATCCTTTTCTCTTAGCTCATCGACAGACGTAGTCCTCGGTGATACACCACCTTCGGGTTATGTTACCTCCGCAGGAGCAGGACTAGACAGGAAATTAAAAAGCTCTGGCCACACCCTAGGGGCAGTCCCAGAGGGTATATCCTCTCTCTCTCTGCCTCAGCAAATCAGTTATGTGAAAAAGCAGTGCTTAGAGAATTTAACCCAACCCAACTCCAAAACAGAGGGGCGAGGACTACGTCTGTCGATGAGCTAAGAGAAAAGGATTTTACGGTAAGATTTTACAAAAATCCATTTTTCTGTAGCGCTCATCGACAGACGTAGTCCTCGGTGATATACCACCTTCGGGACGTCCCAGAGCAGTATCACAACTGAGGGGTGGGAAAATGGAAATCAATCCCAATCTAGAAGGCCCAACCGGTGCCAACTAGAAGTTTACAATGCTCATCCTTAATGATGAGACTCAACCAAAAAAAGAGAAAACAATTTTTTTTTTTTTTTCAAACAGAAAAAAACCCTCGAGGTAGACCACCGGTCTCCTCAAATTGCGGCCTGCAAAACCTTGCGGCCAAATGAGGCATCCGCCGATGCCGTCACATCAATTTTATAGAATTTTGTAAAGGTATGTACCGACGACCAGGTGGCCGCCTTACATACCTGGACCACTGACGCCTGATGGCGAAAGGCCCAGGAAGTACTGAGCGCTCGAGTGGAGTGCGCCCTAACAGGGAACGGAGGACTCTGACCCTTAATAGAATAAGCCTGTACCACCGTTTGTCTAATCCATTTGGCAATGGTCGCGGCAGATGCAGGCAAACCCTTTCTGGGGCCATCCGTGATCACAAAAAGTGAATCCGTCTTACGGAATGATTCCGTAGCTTTCAGGTATACCCCGATTGCCCGAACCACATCTAAGGAATGCAACGCATGTTCCCGATGATGCTTGGGCTGAGGACACAAGGAAGGTAGTACAATATCTTCATTCAGATGAAAATCTGAAACCACCTTGGGAAGAAAAGATGGCTTAGGATGAAATACTACCTTATCCCTATGAATCACTAGGTATGGTGACTGGCATGATAATGCAGCCAGTTCTGACACCCTGCGAGCAGAAGTAATAGCCACCAAGAAGGCCACCTTCTGGGATAGAGTAAGCAAGGGAATCTCCCTGATGTTTTCAAAGGGAGGTTTCTGTAGAACCGACAAAACCAAATTAAGATCCCAGGGCGGTAAGGGCGCGCGGACTGGAGGAGCCAGGTGCCGCACCCCCTGGATGAAATTCCGCACCAAGGATTTGGTAGCTAAAGGCTTCTGAAAGAAGATTGCTAATGCTGAAACTTGACCCTTGATGGTGCTCAAGGCTAGCTTCTGCTCAACCCCTTGTTGCAAAAAGGCCAATATTCGAGTCACCGAATAGGTACGTGGAGGAAATCCTAAAGATTCGCACCACGCAATATAAGTCTTCCATGTGTGATAATAGACTTTGCTGGAAGTCGCTTTCCTTGCTTTAATAAGGGTAGGAATGACTGAAGTAGACAAACCTCTGTCCTTCAGTACTTGGGTCTCAATGGCCAGGCCATTAAAACCAGCGACTGTAAAGCACGAAGGTAAAGTGGTCCTTGAGACCACAGACACTCCCTGAGACGAAGTTCCCACGGAACGTCTGCGACTAACATGTCCAAGTCGGCCAGGCCGGCTTGAGGAGGCCAGCCTAGAATTTCTAGGACCACTGGCGCTGATTGGATCTGAACCAGGCGTCCCTAGAGGTATCTGGCCCCGACCATCCAAGAAAGTCTGGTCGTTTTCTGTTCCCACACATTTATCAGATACCTGATTGCTATCAGGAAGGGTGATCTTTTCTGGTTGAACCTCAGGGACCGAAGTCACCCGACTAGAGGCTACTTGGCCTATCTGGTCAACCAGATCCGATTCCTGTGAGGTATCGGGACTAATCTTAGGAAAAGGTAAAGGAAAAGATCTTTTCAGGGAACGGTAACTACCGCTTCCTGTGGTACTTAAATGTTGGAAGGGAAGAATCGCACCGGTAGTAGTGGTTGATGCTCGATCTAATGTCCTGAATACCGGTGAAAACGTCCCCCCACCCTGAAACCGGGTGGGGGCGCACCTTCAGGCTGTGTACTCCTTTGCTTCGGGTTTGGCTGGGTAGGTCCCCTTCTTGAACCCTCCTGGAGGAGTCTTGCCTTTCCCGCTAGTACCAGCCGGGCGCCCTTTATGGGCGGTAAAGAAAGGTCCTCGCTTGTTGCGAGGTCCCTTAGCTTTTGCAGCCTGTGGCAAAAAAGTGCTCTTGCCCCCAGTGGCATCCTTAATGATTTCATCTAGGTTGGCTCCAAATAGACGATTCCCCTGAAAGGGGAGATTGGTCAAGGTCTTTTTGGAACCTAGGTCAGCTGACCAGCATTTTAACCACAGCACACGTCTGAGGATCACTGCTAACTTAGATGCATGCCCTAATAGGGGAGTAGTGTCCAAGGCTGCGTCACAGATAAACCGTAGCCCTTGTATGATCTGTTCCATCAAATCAGATGTCTCCTGGGGAATATCTTTTCCCCTAAGATCTTGGCGTACCATTTTCGCCCATTCCGTAAGTGTCTGGGAAACTAGACCAATAACGATTACTGGTCTAAATGCTGACCCTATCAGAGAAAAGATAGTGCGGGACTCTGCTTCTATCTTTCGATCCACCGGATCCTTAAAGGACGAAGTGTCCTCCACTGGAATAACCGTGGCTTTATTCAGCCTGGAAATAGGCGGATCCACGACTGGTGGTACCGTCCATTTCTTAATGATGGATTCCTCAAACGGATAGCGTCTAGCAATACGCTTGGAAATAGTAAAGGTACGTTTAGAATGCTCCCATTCTCCTTTAATCTGATTACCAAAACATTTAGGTACAGGAAAAGCCTTCGCCGTCTTGATGGGCTTATTAGTCCCAAAAGGCCTCTCTGTTTCAGTTGCCTCTGCCGGTAAAGCCTCAAGTTTTAAGGTTTCTTGCACTGCCACAACTAGTGCGTCCACCAATGCTTCTTCCTGAATTATAGCAAGAGAAGAAGCGTCCTCCTCACTGTCTGAGGGGGCTTTACCTGGGATAACAGCCCTTGCAGAGGAACCTGCAACTGCCGTGACCATCTCTGAATCTGAGTCAGAGGTGTCAGATGGTATAGGGGTAGGCGGGGGTCGCTTCCTACACCCCCGTCCCTGACAGGCCGCCTCCACCCGAGCCACCATAGACTCCAAAATTGCTGTAAATGACTCTATACTCTGTGCACCGGCGGGTCCCGAGGCCCCCTCGAGGGAAACAGGTGGGGGAATATGTGTGGCAGGGTCCATAATAACTCCAGTTACTTCCTGGATAATATAATTCAAAAGTAAAGAAAAAAACTTTTTTTTTTTTTTTTTCTGACCCCCAGCGCCACAAAAAGCCCCTTAGTGTTACCTGCTTAGGGATCCCTATCGATCGAGAGAGAGAGAGATAGACCCCCAGGCTCACCACTTGATGCTCAGAGTTAAACTGCAACAGCTTACAGCGCTGTCTTGACAAACAGGAAGTCTCTTGGCTGGCTGCCCAGGAAGAAAGGAGGCGGCTCCGCCCCTCTGCACGCCTTCCGGCGCCTCCCCCAAGCTCCACGAGGTGTAGGATCACCTCAAACATGGCCGCCCCCATGCTGGAGACACGAGGCTACGCCAAAATGGCGGCTCGTGCGATCCAGCAAAAAAAATGGCGGCGGCCTAAACTGAATAGCGGTGTGCTGCAGGGCACACAACACTCTCTCTGCATGGGGATATGGCGTGGTTGGCGGTACCGGCCCTGGCGGACCGCGTGGCCGTTCGGGAGGCCTGCTATTAGCTGGAGATCTGATTTGGAAGGCAGTCTACATGTCCGTGGCTTCTGACTGGTAGGTAGCTTATACTTAACCCATAAGATTCCCAGAATGCCACAGATTACATCTTTAAAACATGTATACAATAGATTGTTAGCTCCCAAGCCAAGCCTCCTGGCTTTTGCACACATAAATCACACTCAAAGTAGGAGGATTTGTGACATGTTATAGGATAGAAAGGACTCTTTCTTACCATACAGAGAGGGGCCCGCGTTCACCACAAAACCCGTCAGGAAAAAAGGGGGAACATACTACTCACCATACCGGAACCAGGCGGGCACCAACTCCTGACAGTACCCCTCTCCACCGGGGCGGGAGGGCTGTCGACCGATACGGACGCCGTGACTCATGGTCTTTGGCGTTTCGGCGAGACGTTTAACTCGCGTGGACAGTCCTTTAATGGGACTTTGTCGCGGCCGACCCAGCGCGGAGCTATGGCCTGCACGCGCTCGTAGGCTGAACTGGGGTGACCACCGGATCTCAACATCCAGCCCGTCGCCCAGTTCAGCTTTCTTGCTTGAAGATCTCACAGGAACACTGGAGAAAAAAGCTGTCTAAAAAAAATCCTTTAAGAAAAAATTCTTGCCAGGACCTAAGATCCCAGCAAGGTGTCTAGGTCCTTACTCCTAACTAGACAGAAAATAACTGATTTGCTGAGGCAGAGAGAGAGAGGATATACCCTCTGGGACTGCCCCTAGGGTGTGGCCAGAGCTTTTTAATTTCCTGTCTAGTCCTGCTCCTGCGGAGGTAACATAACCCGAAGGTGGTGTATCACCGAGGACTACGTCTGTCGATGAGCGCTAGAGAAATAAAGATTTATTCCCATTTGCCATGAAAGCTGTTCTTCCTAAATGCTGTGTATATTGCATATCTTTCAATGTCAGACAGGTTTTCCTTTTGTTGTGTATTGGGAGGGAATGTGGATTGCCCTGTCTCATTGTTAAGTTTTAATGACCTCCCATTGTTCTGTCTGTCTGCCTTAGTGAAACCTATTATGGGATGTATATAGGTATGTGGATTGGATGCTAAGGGGGAGGGGGGATTGTCCCACATTGTATATTTTTGTGTACACTGTATGACAGTGTAAAACTCTGTTCCTATTGAATGGTGAATGTTACGTCCAGTCTTCGACAAGGTCCACCTGGGTGGTAACCTTGTGGGTGAAAATTGTATATAAGTCTGTTCCATAAAGTTGTTCTAGTGTTACTTCACCCTCAATCTAGAGTCCTGTCTCTCATTGGGGGAATCGGCTACAAGGGATTGCCATGTCCTCTATACTCCCTTGGATAATCCCTAAGCTCTTGTAAGAGCTTGTTCTGCTGCACTCCATGGGGAAAGAGAGGTTCGCCCACGGGAACCTGGAGCCTTGTCATAGGTCCAGGGTGGGTAGGAGATGCCAAGACCCTAACCAAGCTGCGGCGGTTCGTGGGGTCTGAAGTGGTTATGGTGTCTGGTGTGGAGTGCTTGGAGCCCTCGGGAAGCACTAGGAGCATCTGTCAACGGAGGTACCCAGTCAGGGGTGTCCTGTTCCGTTACACAACCAAAAAGGTAAATGTATTTTATTGGGATTTTATGTGATCGACCAACACAAGGTGGAACATAATTGTGAAGTTGAAAGAAAATTATAAATGTTTTCAAAAGTTTTTACAAATAAATATCTGAAAAGTGTGGCGTGCATTTGTATTCAGCTCCCTTAAGGCCCCTTTCACACCTGTGCGACCTAAAAGTCGTGCGATTTTGCCATGAGTTTGACTGGACTCAAGCAATGCCTGTGTAATCTCGACGGCCAATTTTTTTCAGCAATTTCTTTTTTTCTTTTTTAGTGTAGTTGTGAGGTCTGAGGTCTTT
This sequence comes from Pelophylax lessonae, assembly GCF_965119305.1. Lineage (NCBI taxonomy): Eukaryota > Metazoa > Chordata > Amphibia > Anura > Ranidae > Pelophylax > Pelophylax lessonae. The sequence continues at coordinate 251,102,667 of NC_138774.1, forward strand.
TTTTTTTTTTTCTTTCACAATCAAAGTTTATTAAAAAAGAAAGATATACAGACATGAACGCTCATTCAGCAGTAACTAGAATAACAAACAATGCAATAACATAATATGCAAACGGTCAATATAAAGGTCAAATTGTACTGCAGAACCACATGTAAATCGAGCAGAACTGAAAAAAAATTGATTTTTGTAAAATCTTACCGTAAAATCCTTTTCTCTTAAGCTCATTGACAGACGTAGTCCTCCTTGATTAATATCAACTCGGGTTATACTGCCCGCTACAGGAGTAGGACTAGACAGGAAAGAAAACGTTCTGGCCACACCCTAGGGGCAGTCCCAGAGGGTATATCCTCTCACTTCCTGCTACAGCAAATCAGTTATGTTACAAAGCAGTGTTTAGAGAATTTAACCCAACCCAACTCAAAAACAGAGGGGCGGGTACTACGTCTGTCAATGAGCTTAAGAGAAAAGGATTTTACGGTAAGATTTACAAAAATCAATTTTTCTCTGTCGCTCATTGACAGGCGTAGTCCTCCTTGATTAATATCAACTCGGGACGTCCCAAAGCAGTGCCACAAATGAGGGGTGGGAAAATGGAAATCAAAATCCAATCTAGAAGACCCAACCGGTGCCAACTAGAAGTTTTAAAGGCTCATCAATCAAAAGATGAGACTTAACTGAAATTCCAACGGAAAAAAACCCTCGAGGTAGACCACCGGTCTCCTCAAATTGCGGCCTGCAAAACCTTGCGGCCAAATGAGGCATCCGCTGATGCCATCACATCAACTTTATAAAATTTTATAAAGGTATGCACCGACGACCAGGTAACCGCCTTGCACACCTGGACCACTGACGCCTGATGGCGGTAGGCCCAGGAAGTACTGAGCGCTCGAGTGGAGTGCGCATTAACAGGGAACAGAGAATTCCGACCCTTAATAGAATAAGCCTGTACCACCGTCTGCCTAATCCATTTGGAGATAGTCGCGACAGATGCAGGCAACCCCTTTCTGGGGCCATCCGTGATCACAAAAAGTGAATCAGTCTCACGGAACGATTCCGTAGTGTTCAGGTATACCCCGATTGCCCGCACCACATCCAAGGAATGCAACGCACATTCCCGAGGATGACTGGGCTTAGGACACAAGGAAGGTAGCACAATCTCTTTATTCAGATGAAAGTCTGAAACCACCTTAGGAAGAAAAGATGGCTTTGGATGAAGAACTACCTTATCCCTATGAACCACTAGATATGGGGAATGGCATGATAATGCAGCCAGTTCTGACACCTTGCGTGCAGAAGTGATAGCCACCAAGAAGGCCACCTTCTGAGATAATATAAGCAAGGGAATCTCCCTGATATTTTCAAAGGGAGGTTTCTGAAGAACCGACAACACCAAATTAAGATCCCAGGATGGTAAGGGCGCGCGCACTGGCGGAGCCAAGTGCTGCACCCACTGGATGAAATTCCGCACCAAGGAATGAGTAGCCAGAGGCTTCTGGAAGAAGATTGCTAACGCTGAAACCTGACCCTTGATAGTGCTCAAGGATAGTTTCTGCTCAACCCCCTTTTGCAGAAAAAAACAAGATTTGGGTCACCGAATAGGTACGTGGGGGAAAACTCCTACGATTCACACCACGCAATATAAGCCTTCCATGTGCGATAATAGACTTTGCTGGAAGTCGCTTTCCTTGCTTTAATTAGTGTAGGAATAACTGAAGCTGACAATCCTCTGTCCTTCAGTACCTGGGTCTCAATGGCCAGGCCGTTAAAGCAAGTGACTGTAAAGCACGATGGAAGATCGGTCCTTGAGACCGCAGATCCTCCCTGAGAAGAAGTCTCCAAGGAGCGTCCGCGACTAGTCTGCCCAAGTCGGCGTACCCGGCTTGACGAGGCCAGCCCGGAATTACCAGGATAACTGGAGTTCCCTCCACCTCTATCCTGCGGAGAAATCTCAGCAGTAACTTGAGAGGGGGGGGGGAAGACATACAGTAGCTGATACTGCCCCTACGGGGCGCTCATCGCGTCTGCTGCGTCCACTAGAGGATCGCGGGCGCGAGCCCTGTTGAGCCAACATGCCAACAGATCCATATCCGGGGTGCCCCAATGAAGGGACAGCTGATGAAATACCTCTGGATGAAGAGACTATTCCTCTTGATCCAGAATCTGACGGCTGAGATAATCTGCCTGTCCACCCCCGGGATGAATATCGCAGAGAGAGCTGGAACAACTGTTCCACCCAATAAAGAATGTTGGCCATTTCTATGGCTGCCAGGGCACTCTTGGTGCCCCTTGGTGATCGACATAAGTCATGACCGTGGCATAGTCCGATTGGATCCGAACCGGGCTGCCCTGGAGCTGCTCGGTCCAGTAAATCAGACAAAATCTGACCGCTCTCAGTTCCAACACATTTATCTGTAACCTGGAATTTATCAGAAGAAATGACTTCCCCTGGCTGAGCATCGGAGACCGAAGCCACCAGACCAGAGCCTCCCTGGTCCGCTCGCTCAATCGGATCCGATTGTCCAGGGAATCGGAATTCCGATTCCATATGAGAAGAATCTCCTCTTGGAGAATTCGGATATGAGACTGGGCAAACGGTACTGCCTCTAAGGAGGCGACCATCAGTCCCAGCCAGTTGACGGATAGCAACATCCGAATCATTGACTGAATCTTCTGGAGTTTCTCCGCATGGAGAAACACTCTTGCCAAGGATGTATCCAAAATTAGGCCCAGATAGTTCAGTCTCCTGGTGGGAACCAGGGATGATCTTTGGGAAAATCAAAGAAAGCGCTGATGTCCTGCGAAGATGGGGATATGAAGATAGGCATCCTAAATGTCTATGGACGCCAGGAAATCCCCCTGATGCAGGGGGGCCACCACTGTATGGATGGACTCCATCTCTCCCAAGACCAGAATTGGACGCACCTAGCCCCTTTTTCCTGGGCATTGTGAACAGGTTCGACTAGAACTCCTCCAAAGAATGGGAACTACCACTGCTTGTTGCATCAAGCTGTCCCCCGCAAAGCTTTTCAAGCGACCCGGGGATGCCGAATATTGGAAGGGAAGAATCGCACTGGTAGAAGTGATCGAAACTCGATCTTGTATCCTGACCGTATGACCTCGCGAACCCCTTTATCCGGGATTCTGGAAAGCCATGGATCCGGAAACCGGTGAAGACGTCCCCCCACCCCAGAGATGGGTGGGGCCCATTCCGTCAATCCAACGGGATAACAGTGGCTTTATTTAGTCTGGAAATCGGTGGGTCCACTATAGGTGGTACCGTCCATCTTTGTAATGAGGGATTCCTCAAAATGATAGCGCCTAGCAATGCGTTTGGAAATAGTAAGGATTCGTTTCGGATGATCCCATTCCTCTTTAATCTTATTACCAAAACATTTGGGTAAGGGAAAAACCTTCGCCATCTTGGTAGGCTTACTAGTACCAAAGGGAATTTCCATCTCGATTACCTCTGCCGGTATAACCTCAAGTCTTAAGGTTTCCCGGACCGACACAACTAGTGAGTCCACCAATGCTTCTTCTTGTGCTATGGCAGAGGTAGAACCGTCCTCCTCACTATATGAGGGAACCTTACCTGAGACAACAGCCCCAGCAGGAGGACCTGCAGCTGCAATGACCATCTCAGAATCTGAATCTGAAGTATCAGATGAAATAGGGGTAGGCAGGGGTCGCTTTCTTGACCCCCGTCCCTGACAGGCCATCTCCACCCGGGATACCAAAGACTCCAAAACTGATGTAAATGCATCAATACTCTGTGAACTGGAGGATCCTGCGGCCACCTCGAGGGGATCAGGTGGGGATACATGTGTGGCAGGGTCCATGATTATACAAGACACTTGCCAGAAAAAAATAATTGCAATCAAAAAAATAAAACTTTTTTTTTTTTTTTTTTCCTTTAGCCCCCCCAGCGCAGCAGTGCCCCTCAGTGTTACCTGCTTTTGGACCCCTACAGAGAGAGAGAGAGAGAGAGAGAGAGAGAGAGAGATCCCAAGGCTCACCACTTGATGCTCAGAAGTTTCAATACAACCTGTTCCAGCACTGTCTGTTACAGACAGGAAGTGTTTGGCTTGCTTTTCCCGGGTCAAAGGAGGCGGCTCCGCCCCTTTACACGCCTTCCGGCGCCTCCCCATAGCTCCTCGAGGTGTTTGGTCACCTCAAACATGGCCGCCCCCATGCTGGAGACACGAGGCTACGCCAATATGGCAGCCTCGTGCGATCTGCAGGAAAGGCGGCCTGTGTAGGATAGCGGCGGCTTGCAAGCTAGCAGCGGCCTGCGGGAGGTGTGCATTCGGCCTGTGCGGCCTGCGGGAGTGCCTCAGCCTGCGGGAGGCTGTGCGGCCTGTGGAAGTGACCGGCTTTCTGGAGGGATGGCGATCTGTGGCTGCAGTAACTCAGGCATAGGCATCGGCCTGTGTACACACTATGACAGGTAGGATACCTCTATACCTCAATAGTAATGCCTTTTAGTAGTCTGCCACTGACTTCAGTCACCCTTACAGTCATATAGTGACTTTAGATAGTCAGCTCCCAAACCAAGCCTCTTGGTTTCTATTCACAAAATCACACTCAAATTGGGGGGATCTGTGACCTGTTATAGGATAGAGTTAAGATGCTTATTGATTGACCATAAGTGCAATTTACTCTGCCACATATATTGCCGGACGGATCTGTACCTTCAGTTGTTTTTAATCATTGTGTATACCTTGTAAGCTCAACTCTGACTCAAAACTCTGTAAGTACTCATTATCTATCTATTATGTTTTGCGAAATGCAAGAATATTGTACATTTAATCTTCTACAAAATATGGGTCTCATACCTCTATTTTTATATTATTAGAGTACCGCTTTGAGAAACAACCCCTGAAGAAGGAGCAAATAATGTCTATGGCTTCGAAACATGTTGGGTATCCATCTTAGCGTTATGAGTTTTTTTGTCTTGCTGCTTATTGTCTACACATGGTATTTTATCTCTCCTATTGTATTACATATTTAATAAAAAAGATTTTTCATACCATTATATATTTTCCTATCTATGTGCCTTTAAAGTCCCACTCAGGGGAACCATTTCTTCTTGTTATAGGATAGAGAGGAGACCCAGAAACTGAGTGTCCGACCATCCCAGGGAGGGGCCCGCGTCCACCAACAAACCCGACAGGGAGAGAGGGGGAACATTCTACTCACCATACCGGAACCAGGCGGGCGCCAACTCTTGACAGAACCCCTCTCCACCGGGGTGGGGGGGCTGTCGACCAATACGGACGCCGTGACTCTGCTGGTCATTGGCGTCCAGGCGAGACGTTTAACTCGCAGGGTCAGTCCCCGTCCAGTGGGACTATGTCGCGGCCGACCCAGCGCGGAGCTATGGCCTGCACGCGCTCGTAGGCTGAACTGGGGTGACCACTGGATCTCAACATCCAGCCCGTCGCCCAGTTTCAGCGTGCTTGCTTGAAGATCTCACAGGAACACTGGAGAAAAAAAGCTGTCTAAAAAGTATTTCTAAAAAAAAAATCCTGCTGGGACCGAAGATCCTAGCAAGGAATCTAGGTCCTTACTCCTAACTAGACAGAAAAAAACTGATTTGCTGTAGCAGGAAGTGAAAGGATATAAACCTCTGGGACTGCCCCTAGGGTGTGGCCAGAACGTTTTCTTTCCCGTCTAGTCCTACTCCTGTAGAGGGCAGTATAACCCGAGTTGATATTAATTAAGGAGGACTACGTCTGTCAATGAGCGACAGAGAAACGTTTTTTTCAATCTGCAACAATACAATAGGCGGAAGGTAACAGCATATGTATTTGTCATATCTCTATATACGACCATATACAAGGGTAATAAAACAGACCATATTAAGAAAAGAAAGGTTTCAAATGCTGAGGGTACGTCCTAGTACAACAAACAGTAGAAATAATGTCTGAAGGAAAAGTCAGTCATAGCTAGAGCGTTAGGGGTAAGGAAAAGAAACTTAGAGATGAAAATGAGACCATGGGACAGGATATGAATACACGCAGTAGTAATATCAAAAAGATAATCACGGGGACCCAACAGAATACACAGGTAAGGTCAGATGGAAAGGAAATGTGAAAAGCAGATGCCACCAGTTAGGAGGTTATAGGGGTTCGTTCAAGGGTACAGCAGGAGTCAGTGAGATTTTCATAGCGTGAGGAATATCGAAAGACATGCCAAGCGGACCACATTTTGTGTAAATAGCGAACCAATGATTTTTTATGGGAGCGGAGTGGACGATCAGTAACACGCAACAAGCAGCACTCAGGCATAAGGGATAGAGAAGTACTGGTAATCTCTCAGATAAGATCACAAATCTGATTCCAAAATCCAGAAATTCGTGGGCACTCCCACCATATACGGAATGTGCCTGGAGACTGGCCACATCTCCAGCACAAGTTGGAGGCTTGAGGGAACCAACTGTGAAGCCTATCAGGAGTGAAATACCAATGGGTAAGTAGCTTATAGGCATTTTCCTGATATCTGAAGCTGATACAACATTCATGAGCTAAAAATGCAAGCGTTCGTCCATTGTCCCTCCGAGATAGAAATATTCAATGCGGATTGCCATTTACTTTTGTGGGTGCCTGGAGTGGATGCGTGTTGCTCAATAGCAATGTATATGAAAAGGAGGTAGCCTTCTGGTAGGGCTGTTGGGTAAGACAAATGCTTTCAAAACTCGATGGTTGTCTGGAGTATGCAGGTTTCTGCGCGGAGTCTGTCAAATAATGGTGAAGTTATCTGTAAGTCCAAAAAGTAAGGGGTACCCCCCTCCCAGTGCAGGCAACAGCGTCATATGAGATAAATGAGCCATGGTGATAGAAATGGGTTGCCACTATAAATTTATTGTCAGCAGCAAGTATCCAGGGGTCAGAAGAGCCCGGAAGAAATTCCGGGTTCCGCGATATTGGAGTGAGAGGGCCTGGTAAAGTAGAGATGTTATAAGTTACATTTAAATTATGGAAAATTTTAAGAGTGGCACTAGTTAAAGGGTGTGTTTTGATCTCCGAAGGACAGGAGTACCAAGGCAAAAATTTAAGGGGAAGTCCATTCATATGGGATTCTAGGTTCACCCAGGCCTTATTGGAGGCATGGCAATGCCAGTCAATGATCCTGGTTAAGTGTGTCACAAAATAATATAATTGAAAGTCTGGAAGACCCATCCCTCCTGAATCCTTTCGTCTAGTTATTAAGTCAAATCGTATTCTGGGTTGTTTATGTGCCCAAACGAGCCGCAATTGTTGAGATTTAAGCTGTTTAAAGAACCTGCTAGGGACCCAAATTGGTAAAGTGTGAAAGAGATACAACAGTCTCGGGAGTGTAACCATTTTGACAATGGCCGCTCTACCGAACCATGAGAAAAATTTTGTGTTCCAGTGCGTTAAATCTGTGGGAATTTGTTTAAGAGAGGGATAAAGTTTTTCTCAAAAAGAGTGTCCAAAGACGGTGTAATCCAAATGCCCAAATATTTTAGGGCTGACGTTTCCCAACAAAAAGGGCAGTTGACCTTAACCAGGGAAAGTTGATCCGATGGGATTGTCAGATTTAAAGCTTCTGATTTGGTAAAGTTAATTCGGAAATTTGAAACATACACATAGAGATCAAAGGCTTTCATGAGATTGGGAATGGTGGTATGGGGGCGAGTGATATAAAAAAGCAGGTCATCTGCACTAGCCGCAATTTTATATGTCAAGCCGCCAAAGACTATAGCTGAAATGGAATCATTAGCTCGGATTGATCGCAAAAACTTTTCAAGCGTTAATATGAGCAAGGGGGACAGCGGACAGATTTGCCGCGTCCCATTTGCTATCGATATCAGCTCAGAGAGGAGTCTGAGGTCTTTTTGACCCCAGATCTCACAATAAAGAGGTCCTGTCATGCTTATTTCTATTTCAAGGGATGTTTACATTCCTTGTAATAGAAATAAAAATGATCAAAAAACAAACTGTGTAAAAATAAAAAATAATAAATAAAATAAATAGGAAAAAAAACAAACAATTAAAGCGCCCTGTCCCCATTAGCTTGCGCACAGAAACGAACGCATATGCAAGTCCCGCCCACATATGTAAACAGTGTTCAAACCACACATGTGAGCAACCCCCCCTGATTATTAGAGCGAGAGCAATAATTTGAGCCATAGACCTCCTCTAAGCTAGTAACCTGTAGAAATTTTTAAAAGTGTCGCCTATGGGGATTTTCAAGTACCAATGATTGTCGCCATTCCACGAGTGTGCGCAATTTTATAACATGTTGATTATCTATTTACACGGAGTAACGTTATCTTTTACATTATAGAAAAAAAATTGGGCAACTTTACTGTTTTCTTATTTTTTAATTAAAAAAAGTACATTTTTTCCAAAAAAATTGCATTTGGAAGACCGCTGCGCAAATACGGTGTGATAAAAAAATATTGCAATGATCTCCATTTAATTCTCTCGGGTCTCTGCTAAAAAAAATATATGTTTGGGGGTTCTAAGTAGTTTTCAAGCAAAAAAACCTGATTATAGCTTGTAAACAACAAGTGTCAGTGGTTAACATGACAAAATGTGGAAAATTTCAAGGGGTATAAATACTTTTTCAAGGCACTGTATGTATTAATAATTTAGAGAATGAGTATAAATGCATCATTTTAACTCTGTGTTGTTTATAGAAGTATATAAGCTTTATCTGTAGGCATTCTTTGAATTAACATCTAATGTTTGCCTGTTTCGAATATATTAAAATAGTTAAACTATTTTCATGAGTATGGGCGTAGTTACTTTTTCCATACAGTATCTCACAAAAGTGAGTACACCCCTCATATTTTTGTAAATATTTTATTATATCTTTTCATGAGACAACACAGAAGAAATGACACTTTGCTACAATGTAAAGTAGTGAGTATACAGCTTGTATAACAGTGTAAATTTGCTGTTCCCTCAAAATAACTTGATTTATACTCAATATTAAAGAGGAGATCCGGCCACCAAGAAAAAAATTTCAATGAAAATACCCCCAGGACAGTCAGGGCTAGTACATTCCACAATGGATAGCTTCTGATCTGTCCCGGTTCGCACTTACCTTTTAGAAGAAATACTTACCTTGAAAATTTCTTCTCCAGCGCTTCCATCTCAGGTGTGGGCAGCTGAAGCCAGCGCGATCCTCTTCTGCGTCCTCTTCGGTCCCACGATGCACCTTCCGGGGCTGCAGTGTCATCCCTGCACAGCTTCTGGGCATGCCCAGAAGCTGTTTAGCAAGGTATGACGCGCCTGCACCGGAACTGACGTCGGGGCATCGGTGCAGGCGCATTGATTCCTGGGAGCAATGACGTTCAGCTCCCAGGAATCATTGCAAAGCGGAAGTGACGGCGCGGGCCGCGGCCGCCGAGGGAGCAAGTGGAAGAAAGGGGAGTATATTTTTCTGCAATTACAAGGTAAGTAAAAAAAAAAAAAAAAAAACGTAATTATCCATTTCTTTTTCAGGTGACCTAGAAGAAAGCGGATGGCCCAAAATCGACTGTCGATTTTGGGGCCGGAACTCCGCTTTAATGTCTAAACTGCTGGCAACAAAAGTGAGTACACCCCTAGGTGAAAATTTTCAAATTGGGCCCAATAAGCCATTTTCCCTCCCTGATGTCATGTGACTCGTTAGTGTTACAAGGTCTCAGGTGTGAATGGGGGAGCAGGTGTGTTCAATTTGGTGCTTCATTAGCAATTTTTAGATGGTCTCTGGTTGTTATGCGTCTCCATTTTAGCTGTGTTTATACAATTTTATATGGGCGTGCTTTTTAGCTGTATTTTACATTTTTAAGCTGTATTTTACATTTATGCGGTTTATTTGTATTAGTATTTATGCATTTTAAATTTAGGATGTGTATTTTTTATATATTATATATATATATATATATATACACACACACACACACACACATATACACTTTTAGCACTATTTGCACAATATTTAATACTGTTTTAATTAAATGTGATGTTTATTGTGCTTACTCCCTTGCTAGTGACACCGGTCATGTTCTTTGACGGTGTAAGCGGTGTATGGATTCTGATTAAATAACACATACGGCATTGAATGTGTTAATCTCCGGCTCTGTGTCTGTATTAGACCTATGTGGTGAGAATATGTCCAGCACCTCGAGCCTCTGTGTGAAGGAGATAAACATATAGCACTACGCTGCTGGGAGGCGGCATGGGTTGCTAGGGGACATTAAAGTATTTTTCCTGCGTACTGTTCTTTAGCAGGGATTGACCAGAAGTGCGGAAGTTGTGGTTACTGACACACCGACTCCTCCCTAGAGGGCGGGGAGCTGGGTGTATTTAGTTGGACGCCACGCCGTCATGGTCACGCCCCCAGTGATGAAGTCGGAAATTATGAAACGCATCGGGGCGTGACCTGACGGCATCAACTTACAACACTACATTGCTTTGAGGAGTGATAGCGTACCCGGAAGGCGTGTCGGCTATGGCGTGGAGCCTGGAGACGTTCCCTGAACGGTTCAGCATCATCCTCTTAGATTTAGATATGCGATTTTGACTACTACTGAAATGTGAGTGTAATTTTAAGTGGATGCAAATAAAGTGTTTAGACGTTATTGCACTAGTGGGGGTCTGTTTTTTCTCCCACATGACCCAGAGTACTCTGGTTCCCCTCATCACTGTGATGATTCGAGATTGCCTCTGGTGGACAAAACTAACATCTGGTGTGTTTGCTTGACCACGAGAGTGGCTAAGCCATTAGTGTTAGTGAGTGCGTTATCTACTCCCCTTTTGAGCACGGAGGTGACCCATATTACATCCACACATCAAGTTAACGTCCCGGGATGTCTTTATTCATTTATGGACATTTGATGCCTTGATGGACTTTTACACATTGTTTTATATTGTCTGATTTTATTAATCCTGACTGCATGGTAGAGGGATTGTTTGCATATGCTCCTTTATATATCCTATTGATGGTGAGAGGTTGTCATCATCCCTGCGCTACTGGATACATTATATATGTTTTTACATCTTTTTGTTTTCCGTGATATACAATTTATTTTATTAAGTAGCAGCATTGAGGATCAGCATCTTTTCCTAAAGTGCTTGGGTTGTTTATCATTCCTTTTGGTAGGTCTGTGAGCATCTTTTTTTATCTAAGGTTTGTCTGTTTCGAATATATTAAAATAGTTTTCTCATGAATATGGGCGTAGTGACTTTTTCCATACAGTATCTCACAAAAGTGAGTACACTCATATTTTTGTAAATATTTTATTATATCTTTTCATGTGACATTACAGAAAAAATGACACTTTGCTACAATGTAAAGTAGTGAGTATACAGCTTGTATAACAGTGTAAATTTGCTGTTCCCTCAAAATAACTTGATTTATACTCAATATTGTCTAAACTGCTGGCAACAAAAGTGAGTACACCCCTAGGTGAAAATTTTCAAATTGGGCCCAATTAGCCATTTTCCCTCCCCAATGTCATGTGACTCGTTAGTGTTACAAGGTCTCAGGTGTGAATGGGGGAGCAGGTGTTAAATTTGGTGTTATCGCTCTCACTCTCTAATACTGGTCACTGGCACCTCATGGCAAAGAACTGTGAGGATCTGAAAAAAATAAATGTTGCTCTACATAAAGAAGGCCTAGGCTATAAGAAAACTGCCATGACCCTGAAACTGAGCTGCAGCATGGTGGCCAAGACCATACAGCGGTTTAACAGGACAGGTTCCACTCAGAACAGGCCTTGCCATGGTCGACCAAAGAAGTTGAGTGCACGTGCTCAGCGTCATATCCAGAGGTTGTCTTTGGGAAATAGACATATGAGTGCTGCCAGCATTGCTGCAGAGGTTGAAGGGGTGGGGGGTCAGCCTATCAGTGCTCAGACCATACGCTACACACTGCATTAAATTGGACTGCATGGCTGTCGTGCCAGAAGGAAGCCTCTTCTAAAGATGATGCAAAAGAAAGCGAACAGTTTACTGAAGACAAGCAGACTAAAGCCCCGTACACACGTACAGACCGTCGGCCGTAAATATTCGGCCGACGGCCGATTGTAGGCTTGTTAGTATGATGCTTCCGACAGCGCATTTTTGGCCGAACAGAATCTGTCGTGCAGGCATTAAAATTTTTGTTGGCCAACACCAGAACGGTCGATTGTTCGCCAGTCAGTACAGAATTCGGCCGACAATCAGCAGATTTGCAAGACTGTGCATGCTCAGAGAAGAAAAAAGACACGGAAAGTTAACCATCACATGACATCACTTCTGCAGTCGGCTATTGTTGGCCGACAAAATTCGTGTGCAGTCTTTTGCACTTTTCAGCAGACAGGACAGCCCTGGACAAAAGACGGCCGATCGTTCGGCCGACGATCGCTACGTGTGTACGGGGGGCTTTAGGGCATGGATTACTGGAACCATGTCCTGTAGTCTAATGAGACCAAGATAAACTTATTTGGTTCAGATGGTGTCAAGGATGTGTAGCGGCAACCAGGTGGGGTGTACAAAGACAAGTGTGCCTTGCCTACAGATAAGCATGGTGGTGGGAGTGTCATGGTCTGGGGCTGCATGAGTGCTGCCAGCACTGGGGAGCTACTGTTCATTGAGGGAACCATGAATGCCAACATGTACTGTGAAATACTGAAGCAGCGCATGATCCCCTCCCTTCCGAGACTGGGCCGCAGGCCAGTATTCCAATATGATAATGACCCCAAACATACCTCCAAGACAACCGCTGCCTTGTTAAAGAAGCTGAGGGTAAAGGTGATGGACTGGCCAAGCATCTCTCCAGACCTAAACCCTATTGAGCAATGTAAGGAGGAGGAGTGCAACTTTATGGCAGTGCTGGAAAATAATGGTGGCCATACAAATTATTTACACTTTGGGTCCAATTTTGACATTTTCACTTAGGAGTGTACTCACTTTTGCTGCCAGCGGTTTAGACATTAAGGGCTGTGTGTTGAGTTATTTTGGGGGGACAGTAAATTTACACTTTCATACAAGCTGTACACACACTACTTTACATTGTAGCAAAGTTTAATTTCTTCAGTGTTGTCACATGAAAAGATATAACAACGGAATTTTTGTAAAATCTTACCGTAAAATTCCTTTCTCTGAGTCCTCCGACAGTCGCCGCCCACTCATAATCTTCACCAATGGGTATTGACCTTTGCTCCACAGGAGTAGCTAGGCAACAAGATTTGTTAATATAAAAGCTTTTAGCATAGACACACCCCTAGGGGCTGTCCCCTCAGTCAATACCTCCCTGCACCAGCATTCTCAACTCAGTTTGGTAGCATAGCAGTAAGAGTACACAAAAACCCCAAAAGAGGGGCGGGGGGTGGCGACTATCGGAGGACTCAGAGAAAGGAATTTCATGGTAAGATTTTACAAAAATTCCATTTTCTCTTACGTCCTCCGACAGTCGCCGCCCACTCATAATCTTGACCAATGGGATGTCCCAAAGCAGTGTAGACATGAGGGGTGGGAAAAAACGCAAGCATAGCAAAAGGCAACGCAGTACCCACATCAGAGAAAGGAACCTTACCATAGTAAGAGAACCAACTGGGTAACAGGAAAACGTGCTCAACAGGAGCAACAACCCAGGAAAACAAGTAACCCAGGGGTAAAAACACCCCAACAGCCAAGGACCCAAAAACAAGGGACCCTAAGGCACTGCCGCACTGAGAACTTTACGGCCAAAGGAGGCATCAGCCGATGCTTGAACATCCACTTTGTAAAATTTGGAAAAAGTGTGAACGGACGACCAAGTCGCCGCCTTACACACCTGGACCACAGAAGCCTGATGTCGGTAAGCCCAAGACGTACTCAAAGACCTGGTAGAGTGCGCTTTCACAGGGAAGGGAGGAACCTTCCCCTTCAAGGCATAGGCTTGCACAATGATCTGTCTGATCCATTTGGCGATGGTCGCAGCCGACGCCGCCATGCCCTTCCGAGATCCTTCAGGAAGGACAAAGAGGGAATCCGACTTGCAAAACGATTTAGTGGACGACAGGTAGACCCTGATCGCCCGGACAACATCCAAGGAGTGCAAGGCAACCTCCTTCGGAAGCTTAGGCCTCGCGCAAAGCGAAGGCAAGACAGTGTCTTCATTAAGGAGAAACTCTGAGATCCTTTTAGGGAGAAAGGATGGGTTAGGTCGCAAGACCACCTTATCCATGTGAAGCACCAGGTATGGGGAGCGGCAGGACAAGGCCGCCAGCTCAGACACCCTGCGAGCCGAAGTGATCGCCACCAAAAAAGCAACCTTTTTGGACAACAGAGACAAGGAGATCTCCCTGATCTTCTCAAAAGGAGCCTGTTGCAACACGGACAGGACCAAGTTTAAGTCCCACGGGGGCAAAGGATCCCTCCTAGGAGGGGCCAAATGTCGCACCCCCTGAATAAAGGTGCGAATCAAAGAAATGGACGCCACAGGGCATTGAAAAAGAATGGCCAGCGCAGAAACCTGACCCTTAATCGTGGCCAGCGCCTAACGCTGGTCCACCCCAGATTGAAGGAAAGCCAAAACTCTCGACACCGTGTATGAGCGGGGGGAAAACCCCTTAGACTCACACCAGGCAAAGTACGCCTTCCAAGTACGGTAATAAATTTTACCTGAAGAGGCCTTTCTAGCCTTAATCAAGATGGGAATGACCTCAGGGGAGAGACCCCTATCTTTCAGGACCTGGCTTTCAACAGCCAGGCCGTTAAAGCCAGCGACTGTAAAGCAGGATGGAATATTGGTCCTTGAGACAGAAGGTCTTCTCGAAGCGGCAGACGCCACGGAGCGTCGACTGCCAGATTTACGAGGTCTGCGTACCAATACCGGCGAGGCCAGTCCGGGGCCACCAGAATCACCGTATGCGGTTCCGAGGCTAACCTGCGAAGGAGCCTCGACAGTAGTTGAATTGGGGGAAAGGCATACATCAGACGATACTGATGCCAGGGTGCCACCAACGCGTCCGAGGCGTCCGCCCGAGGATCGCGCGTCCTTGCCACGAACCTTTCCACCTTGTTGTTTAGACGAGACGCGAACAGGTCCACATCTGGGGAACCCCACTTCGCGCACAACATCTGGAAGACATCCGGGTGAAGGGACCATTCGCCCTGGTCCAGGGTCTGGCGACTCAGATAATCCGCCTGCCAGTTCTCCACCCCTGGTATGTGAACTGCCGATATCGACGGGACGTGCGTCTCGGCCCAGGACAGAATGTCGGCCACTTCCCGAGCCGCTCGGGCACTCCTGGTGCCCCCTTGATAGTTGATGTAGGCCACCGCTGTGGCATTGCCCGTCTGAACCCGAACCGGACGGCCCTGAAGTCGTTCCGACCAATGCAGAAGGCAAAGCCTTATCGCACGCAATTCCAGAATGTTGATCGGAAGAGAGGACTCCTCCTCCGACCAAGTTCCCTGGGCGGACAGAACGCCCAGAACACCACCCCAGCCCGACAGGCTGGCATCCGTGGTGATCACCGTCCACAACAATGGACGAAAAGACTTGCCCCCCGACACCGCCGGGGACTGGAGCCACCACAGAAGATCCCTTCTGGTGCGTTGACTCAACGAGATCTGCAGATCCAAGGACCGCGGACGCCCGTTCCACTTGGCAAGAATCTCCGCTTGGAGGCCCCGTGTGTGGAACTGGGCAAAGGGAATCGCCTCGAAAGCCGAGACCATCAAACCTAGACATCTCATGCATGTCCGGAGAGATGAGTGCCGGTTGTCTCTGAGGGACCTGACCTCGTCCTGGAGCGTCCGGAGCTTGTCTTCCGGCAGGAAGACCTTCGCTTGAACAGAGTCCAGAATCATTCCCAGATAGGGAAGACGAACCGAAGGACATAGAGTCGACTTCGGAACGTTTATGGTTCAACCGAACTCTTGTAGTGTCCGCATCGTGGTGGACAGGTCGGTCACCAGGCTCTGACTGGCATTTGATCTTATCAGGATATCGTCCAGATACCCCAAGACAGCAATGCCCTGTGCTCGCAGCAGGGCCAGAACCAGTGCCAGCACCTTGGTAAAAACCCGCGGAGCCGAAGCGAGACCGAAAGGTAATGCCACGAATTGGTAATGATCCTCCGCAATGGCGAATCGAAGGTACTTCTGGTGACCCTCGAAAATGGGGATGTGTAAGTACGCATCCTTCTGATCGATGGAGGCCATGAATTCCCCTGGACTCAGGGCAGCCACCACCGAGCGCAGGGATTCCATGCGGAACTTGCGAACCCGCACAAAGCGGTTCAGAGCTTTCAAGTCCAGAATCGGACGCACCTTGCCCTCCTTTCTGGGCACAGTGAACAGATTGGAGTAAAACCCCCAGAATCTGTCCTGATGAGGCACCGGAACCACCACTCCTTGGGCCCGCAAGTCCCGCACCGCCAGGTGCAGATCCTGCAAGCGTTCCGGAGACAGCTGTAGATTTGAGGGAAAAAATCTGCCCGCCGGCCCGAGAGAGAAATTCGATCTTGTAACCAGATCGAACGATTTCCTGAACCCATCTGTCCCGAATGTGGGTCAGCCAAGGTTGTAGGAAACCGCGCAGACGTTCCCCCACCCCAGAAACGGGTGAGGGCGCCCCTTCAGGCCGAATTGGCGTGGGCAGTCAAACCGGACTGGCCGGACTTCTGCTTACCCGCCCACGGCTTCTTCTGGGAGCCTTGTCCCTTGAAGGGCTTGCCCTTGGATTGCGACCGAAAGGCACGAAAGGACCCCTGAGAAGTCCTAAACGAGGAATTCCGTTTGCCATGGAAGGACTTATTCTTGTGGGTCTGGGGTAAGAGAGTACTCTTGCCCCCGGTAACTCCTTTAATCAGAGTATCCAAGGCCTCGCCAAAAAGGCGAGATCCCGCATAGGGAAAATTCGCCAGCGTCTTGCGAGAAGATTGGTCGACCGACCAAATTTTCAGCCATATCAGACGACGGTTCAGTATCGCCACGCTGGACAGGCGCGCCGCCAAGGGAGCCAAATTCAAGTCCGCATCGCACAAGTACATGACACCTTGATGGATTTGATCCACCATAGCCAACGTGGTAGGCGGAGCCGAATCAGCCACCAGGGTGCGCCTGAGCACCTGCGTCCAATCTGCAATAGCCTGAGCCGCCATAATGGAAGCAAAAATAGGCTTCAGCATAGAACCAGCTACCATATAAGCATGACGGGCAAGAGACTCCAGCCTCCTGTCCGTGGGGTCCCGGAAAACCGGGGTATCCTCAGAAGGGACCGCAGTAGCCTTGTTCAAAATGGCCACCGCGTGATCCACCTGAGGCGCAACACACCAACGCTCGTCGGTGGAGGGCGCAAATGGATAAAGCAGTTTAAACTTACTTGGCACTGTAAAGGGCTTCTTTAAATTGCGCCACAGTTCATTAACAGTATGATGAAATTCCGCAGGGCAGGGAAAAACCTGCGCCGATTTGCGAGTTCTTTGTGTCCCAAAAGAGGACACCCTAGCAGGAGGAGAGGGCTCATCCTCCAAGTGCAATGTATCTTTAATGGAAGCAATCAGCTCATCCATGAGTGCAAGCTCTTCAGGCGAGCCAGGGGGAGAAGTATCAACCCCCTCCACTTCCGCCTCCCCCTCAGAACCCATAAGGTCCAAATATGAGCGAGACCCCGAGAAGGGTACGCCAGCCCCAGCCGCCACATCGCCCTCTGAATCAGAGGAAATGGATAATCTGGCCCTTTTTGCGGATCGATCAGCCATCAGCATCTCCACCTGAGAAACCAAGTTCGCCACCACAGCGGCCAGATCAGCCCCCTCGGGGGGTGCAGCAGCCCCTTGGCCCCCCACCAGGGCGGGGGGAAACTTGCTATCCTGAGAATCCATGCCCCAGTATGAAAGGATAATGAAGGTAAAAACCTGGAGAGACCACAACAGGCTGCTGCCACCGATCGCTGTCCCAGAGAAAGAGGAAGTGATGCAGAGCTGGCTGACTGATATAGCCTATTGAAGGCTCCGCCAAAATGGCCGCTTGGCTGAGGAATGAGGCTACAGGAAAATGGCGCCGACATGTGCTCGAACTAACCCCGCCCGCCAAAATGGCGGCGAATGGCGCCAAAACACGGCGCTGTACAGGGACAGGGCCGCCACACATGACAAGTGCAAAAAAAACATGGCGGATCGCCGCAGCAACACATGTCTGTAGTCAAACTGCACACAGGGCATAACTCACAGCAGAGCAGGATGCCCCCCCCCCCCCCCCGCAGCCCACAGGCAATGAATGCACACAGGAATCTGACAGGGAGCTCGCAGATACACAGACATGAGGGATCTATACAGCCACAGACTGACACCCACACATGAAAAAGTCCCCACACAGACTGCTTACCGTACCGGATGGCGTGGGGAACCTCCTCCAGCGACAAACCGCTATCAAGGCAGACAGGGAGTGCCGCAGCCAGGACGCCTGTGAATCGCAGCATAAACAGCAGCATGGCGTCCAGTGAGGTAGCCACCCCACAGGCAGCATCCCTGCAGCGAACAGGGATGGGTCGTTCAATATGCCAGGGCAAACCTAAGCTGAACGCTCGATGGCAGGCTGGGAAACCACCTGGCACTCAGCCCTGAAATCCAGGACGGCCAGTCCGAGACCCAGCCCCGCGTGATCATCTTCATCCGAAGAACCCTAAACTAAGGCTGATAAAATAACAGCTAGGTAAAAGAAAGAAAAAATACATTGAAATAAAATCAAAAGGGTAGAAGGCTGAGACTAGAGCCCCAGCACAGGAAAGCCTGCTACTCCTAAGCTAGGCAAGATCAAACTGAGTTGAGAATGCTGGTGCAGGGAGGTATTGACTGAGGGGACAGCCCCTAGGGGTGTGTCTATGCTAAAAGCTTTTATATTAACAAATCTTGTTGCCTAGCTACTCCTGCGGAGCAAAGATCAATACCCATTGGTGAAGATTATGAGTGGGCGGCGACTGTCGGAGGACGTAAGAGAAAAAATATTTACAAAAAAGTGAGGGGTGTACACACTTCTGTGAGATACTGTTTAACTACAATAGACTGTGCTGCATCTACAGGAATTGTACTAGCTAGGGAGGATATTACAGCCAACCCTGTGACAGACCAACAACGTAAACCTGACTGTTGACATAGCACAGACTAGAAATATTCCTGTTTTCTATTGCAAGCAGACAGTGGAAAGTTTTGTAGAGGTCTTAATGTAGCGGAGTCTATTGGATTGCTGTCAACGCACAACATACAGTATATACTCCTTTTTTTTCCCTCTTGCTTAACCACTTAAGGCCTGGAAGGTTTTACCCCCTTAATGACCAGGCCATTTCTTGCGATACGGCACTGCGTTACTTTGACTGACAATTGCATGATCGTGCAACGATGTACCCAAAAAAAATCAATGTCCTTTTTTTCCCAGAAATAGAGCTTTCTCTTAGTGTTATTTGATTCACCTCTGCAATTTTTATTTTTTGCGCTATGGCGCTATAAACAAAAAAAAAAAAAAAAAAGGAGCGACAATTCTGAAAACATTCCCAATAAAAAAAATTTAAAAACTGGATTTTTGACTTACCCGTAAAATCCTTTTCTCTGAAGTTAATTGACAGACGCAGCACCCGCCCCTCTATATAGGAGTTGGGTTAGGATTTTTTCTTCTGACACTGATTGCAACAGAAGGCTACCTTCTGTGACAGTGGAGGAATCTCCCTAAGGGAGCCGAATCACATTGTCCAAAGATTTTGGATCCTTGTTCCACTTGACAAGAATTTCTCTTTGCAGCAGTCTCGTGTGGAACTGAGCAAACAGAACCACCTCGAAGGTAGACACCATCAGGCCTAGCTCTCACATGCAAGTCTGCAGAGAGGACAGATTGCTGGATAACAGCAAGCAAATCGCCCTCTGCAACTTTTGCAGATTTTCCAGAGGGAGAAACACCCTTGTTGAGGCAGAGTCCAGAGTCAGTCCCAGATAATCCAGTTTGGAAGATGGGACCAGAGCAGATTTTTTTAAATTGATGTTCCAACCAAACTCTTGCAGAGTCCGTACAGTGATTGACAAGTCGACCAACAAGACTAAATACGAGTCTGCTCTTAAGAGGAGATCGTCCAGGTACCCCAGTACCACAATCCCCCGCTGTCGCAGTAATGCCAATACCGGAACCAATACTTTGGTGAAGACCCTGGTAGCAGAGGCGAGACCAAAGGGTAATGCCACAAATTGATAATGCTCCTCTCCTACAGCGAAGTGAAGAAAACTCTGGTGTCCAAAGTAAATAGGGATGTGCAAATATGCGCCCTTGATATCAATAGAGGCCACAAAGTCCCCCTGATGTGGGGACGCCACTACCGTGCGGATGGACTCCATTCAAAACTTCTGTAACCGCACAAAGTAGTTCAGAGCCTTAGAGGTCCAAGATTGGACACACTTTGCCTTCTTTACTGGGAACAGTGAACAGTTTTGAATAGAACCCCTAAAAGCTTTCCCAAGAGGGTACCGGCACAATCACCCCTTGCGACAGCAGATCTTGTACCACCTCTCGTAGATCCCTTAACTCAGTGGTCCTCAACCCTGGTCCTCAGGGCCCACTAACAGGCCAGGTTTGCAAGATAACTGAAATACATCCTAGGTGATATAATTTGCTGCTCAGTGATTGCAGTACTCCAGTCTGCATCTCCCTAAGGGAATACTTAAAATCTGGCCTGTTAGTGGGCCCTGAGGACCGGAGTTGGGGACCACTGCCTTAACTGATCTGGAGATAGGCGTAGATTGGACGGGAACAATCTGTCCGACGGTCGAGACCTGAATTCGATCTTGTAACACGATCAGATCAATTAGTGGACCCATTTGTTCTGAATAAAAGGAGGTCCATGGCTCCGGAAAGAAAGAAAG
Organism: Pelophylax lessonae; assembly: GCF_965119305.1. NCBI lineage: Eukaryota > Metazoa > Chordata > Amphibia > Anura > Ranidae > Pelophylax > Pelophylax lessonae. The sequence goes on from NC_138774.1 coordinate 251,123,500, forward strand.
ACGTCCCCCAACCCAGTTATGGGTGAGGGCACCCTTCATGCAGAAGGGGACTTGTCTGTAGATCTGGAGGGACATGCTCTCGGCTTTTCCGACCACGTCTTCCTGGAACCCCCCAGATGACCTAAAATGGCTTAGACCCTTTCTCCTGCGTGCCAGAGGCACGCGGAAACTCTAGGCGCAAGGGGGGCCGCATCTAAAGACGCATAACATATAAATAGTAAGGTTGGACCATTTGGTCCGTTAGCTCTGCAAAGCCTGGGGGAAGCTGTTTTGCTTCCATATCACTTTTTATTAACTTTGCCCATTCCGTTATGGTCTGGGAGTCGGACACAAGAATGATAGCGAAGACCGGTCTAAGTATTGAGCCCACTATCACATGTAAGTGGTGGGACAGAGTCTCAATCCTTCTATCAACAGGGTCTTTAACCACTTCTGGACCAGAAGATTTTCCCCCTTAATGACCAAGCCATATTTTGAAATTCGGCACTGCGTTATTTTAATGGACAATTGCGCGGTCGTGCAACGCTGTACCCAAATAAAATTGATGTTCTTTTTTTCCCACAAATGGAGCTGTGTGATCTTTATTTTTTGCGCTATAAACAAAATAAAAGCGACAAGCCTGAATAAAAAAAAAAAACAAAAAAAAAACAAAATATTTATCACTTTCTGCTATATACAGATACATTCTCAAAATCGAAAAATTTAAAAATTTTATTTTTTTTTAACATTTTAGGCCAATTTTTTTCTGCTACATACAGTGGGTACGGAAAGTATTCAGACCCCCTTAAATTTTTCACTCTTTGTTATATTGCAGCCATTTGCTAAAATCATTTAGGTTCATTCTTCTTCCTCATGAATGTACACATAGCACCCCATACTAACAGAAAAACACAGAATTTTTGACATTGTTGCAGATTTATTAAAAAAGAAAAACTGAAATATCACATGGTCCTAAGTATTCAGACCCTTTGCTCAGTATTTAGTAGAAGCCCCCTTTTGATCTAATACAGCCAGGAGTCTTTTTGGGAAAGATGCAACAAGTCTTTCACACCTGGATTTGGAGATCCTCTGCCATTCCTCCTTGCAGATCCTCTCCAGTTCTGTCAGGTTGAATGGTAAACGTTGGTGGACAGCTATTTTTAGGTCTCTCCAGAGATGCTCAATTGGGTTTAAGTCAGGGCTCTGGCTGGGCCATTCAAGAACAGTCACGGAGTTGTTGTGAAGCCACTCCATTATTTTAGCTGTGTGCTTAGGGTCATTGTCTTGTTGGAAGGTAAACCTTCGGCCCAGTCTGAGGTCCAGAGCACTCTGGAGAAGGTTTTTGTCCAGGATATCCCTGTACTTGGCCGCATTCATCTTTACCTCGATTGCAACCAGTCATCCTGTCCCTGCAGCTGAAAAACACCCCCACAGCATGATGCTGCCACCACCATGCTTCACTGTTGGGACTGTATTGGACAGGTGATGAGCAGTGCCTGGTTTTCTCCACACATACCGCTTAGAATTAAGGCCAAAAAGTTCTATTTTGGTCTCATCAGACCAGAGAATCTTATTTCTCACCATCTTGGAGTCCTTAAGGTGTTTTTTTAGCAAACTCCATGCGGGCTTTCATGTGTCTTACACTGAGGAGAGGCTTCCGTCGGGCCACTCTGCCATAAAGCGCCGACTGGTGGAGGGCTGCAGTGATGGTTGACTTTTTACAACTTTCTCCCATCTCCTGACTGCATCTCTGGAGCTCAGCCACAGTGATCTTTGGGTTCTTCTTTACCTCTCTCACCAAGGCTCCTCTCCCCCGATAGCTCAGTTTGGCCGGACGGCCAGCTCTAGGAAGGGTTCTGGTCGTCCCAAACGTCTTCCTTTTGAGGATTATGGAGGCCACTGTGCTCTTAGGAACCTGAAGTGCAGCAGAAATCTTTTTGTAACCTTGGCCAGATCTGTGCCTTGCCACAATTCTGTCTCTGAGCTCTTCAGGCAGTTCCTTTGAACTCATGATTCTCATTTGCTCTGACATGCATTGTGATCTGGAAAGTCTTATATAGACAGGTGTGTGGCTTTCCTAATCAAGTCCAATCAGTATAATCAAACACAGCTGGACTCAAATGAAGGTGTAGAACCATCTCAAGGATGATCAGAAGAAATGGAAAGCACCTGAGTTAAATATATGAGTGTCACAGCAAAGGGTCTGAATACTTAGGACCATGTGATATTTCAGTTTTTCTTTTTTAATAAATCTGTAACAATGTCAACAATTCTGTGTTTTTCTGTCAGTATGGGGAGCTATGTGTACATTCATGAGGAAGAAGAATGAACTTAAATGATTTTAGCAAATGCCTGCAATATAACAAAGAGTGAAAAATTTAAGGGGGTCTGAATACTTTCCGCACCCACTGTATTTTTGGTAAAAAAAAATTGCAATAGGCGTATTTTGATTGGTTTGCGCAAAAGTTATTGCGTCTACTAACTACGGGAAAGATTTAGGTCATTTTTGTTGTTTTTTTTTTTTCACTAGTAATGGCAGCGATCTGCGATTTTTAGCGGGACTGTGACGTTGCGGCAGACAGATCGGACTCCTAACTGACATTTTTTACACTTTTGGGGGGACCAATGACATTACTACAGTAATCAGTACTAAAAATATGCACCGTTACTGTAATAATGACACTGGCAGGGAAGGGGTTAACATTGTGGGTGATCAAGGGGTTAAATGTGAGCCTAGGGGAGTGATTCTACCTGTGGGGGGGGCATGGCTTGTGAAATGATCATAGAGACCTGTGATCCTTTATAGAAGGATCAAAGGGGCTCTATGATCATTCCAGGGAGAAGAACGGTCAGCTGTGTTTACAACAGCTGACCGTTCTTCTCTCTCAGCGTGGAGCGATCCCGAGTGTCAAGCGGCAATCAGAGCCGCCTGCCCTATGCATTGGCTCCCCCGCTGCCGAGTATGTCTACGCCGGTTCGCGCAGGAGGGCAGCACTGCTGCAGTAAAAAGGCGGCAGGCGGCTTGGAAGCGGTTAAAGACCGGAGACTCCACCACTCCACCACAGTAGATTTGTTCAGTCTGGAGATCGGATGGTCCACCTTCGGTGGAACTGTCCATTTATTGACTACAGCTTCTGCAAAGGGATAGCTCCTCTTAAAGCGCTTTGGCACCACTAACATGCGTTTAGGGGTCCCCACTGTTCAGTGACAATTTTGTCAAAAAGTTCCGGACAAGGGAAAACCTTGCCTGACTTCGGGGATTTGCATGTGCCGAAAGACACTTGCATCCCTGACGCTGTAGAATCATCTATAAGTGCCTCCACAGGCGCGTTTTTCCCTCGTGGCTGCAGATGAGGATATTTCATCCTTGCCATCAGAGTGCGATGATGGAGAACCCTCAGGGTGCCTCGCGTCCGTCGCGGCCATATCAACCTCACAATCTGAGGATACACATGAGGCAGGTGAGGGCAGTGGGCACTTTTTACTAGTCCTCTTTTTTCGGACCAAATCCACTTTTGATACCAGGGTTTTCAAAACCGCTGTTAAGGCAGACAAGGGTTGCGACCCGGAGGTCCCCGCAACACTAAGGAGGGGATCAGTAAGTGATACTTGCTCCTGGGACTCCATGTTAACCTGGGGACAGGACAGTGTCACTTTAAGAATACTGCAAAAAACTGCCCCTAACCGCTGCACCAGCGGTACTACAAGTCCCAGCACACTAAACTGCAATATAGCAGAGTGGGAGAATGACCTACAGGGACCCCAATAGACTCACCACTGCCCGATTTTAGGGAGAGCAGAGCCGGCCTGAAGTGTGCAGAAAACGATCCTCACAGGAAGAGGAAGTACCCAGGTCAGCACCAGAGTTAAAGCTTTGCCACTCACTGCTGTACAGCGTTCTCGGGCTCCAAGAAAATGCCAGCCCATTGCATTTCAATGGAGAGACCACAACAAAATGGCCGCCCAATGCATTTCAATAGGAAACTACTATAAAAATGGCTGCCGAACCTTGTACAGCTAAACTACAAGAAAATGGTGACGTTCTCGGCGCACCATGCGGCCTTACAGGATCCCTTGAGGGGTCCAGCGATCAATCAGGCATAGAAGGGGGCTCTGGCAGGGACCCCCCCAGGATTAACCCCCCCAGTGGATCACACGATCCGCAGCATCGGCACGCCCCCCCCCCACGTGGGCACCCATCGCCTGCTACAGCCCTTGCACCGTACTTGACTGAGGTAGGGACCCCCTATGAAATAGCGGGGAGGATGGCCTCGCTGGCCAGCCCCTGTCAAGTGGGGCTATGTCATGGCGAGGCCTAGCACAGAGCTGCGACCTACACACACTAGCTGGCTAGATTAGGAGACCGTAAAGTTCTAGAATATCCAGTCCGATGCCCAGTCCGGCTGTTGATTGTAGTTCTCTCAGGAACATAACTAGCTAAAAAAAATAAAATTCAGACAAAAGGTTCCCTTTTTACATTAAAAACATGCTAGGACCGAAATCCCAGCAGGGAACTAGGTCCTTACTCCTAACTAGGCAGAAAAAAACGGAATGCCTATAGCAGAGTGACTGGGTGTATACCCCCAGAGACTGCCTCATAGGCGTGGTAAATATTTTTTCCTGCCTAGTGTCCTACACTTGTAAGGGGTAGCATAACCCCATTGGTTAAGAAGAATATGGAGCTGCGTCTGTCAATGAACGATAGAGAAATCAAATTTATTCATCATTTAGACCAATATGTATGCGGCTACATATTTTTGGTAAAAAAAAAATCCCAATAAGTGTATATTGATTGGTTTGCGCAAAAGTTATTGTGTCTACAAACTAAGGGAAAGATTTGTAATTTTTATTTATTTTATTAATAATGGCGGCAATCAGCGATTTTTAGCGGGACTGCGACATTGCAGCAGACAGATCAGACACCTGACACTTTTGGGGGACCAGTGACATTACTACAGTAATAAGTGCTAAAGATATGCACAGTTACTGTACTGACACTGGCAGGGAAGGGGTCAACACGAAGGGCCATAAAAGGATTAAATGTGTGCCTAGGGGATGCTTTCTAACATAGGGGTTGTATTCACTGGATGAAGGATCTCTGTGTTCATCACTGACAGAACAGAGGTCTGCCTTGTTTACATCGGCCGACCAATGTTCTGTCTCCATGGGAAGCGATCACGGGTCCCGGGGGACATCGTGTCCGCTGTACCCGATTATTGGCTCCTCCTCTAGCCAATGCGCGCCCCCACTAACTGCTACACGAAACGACGTACATGTTGTATGCATGTATGTATGTATGTATGTATGTATGTATATGTTGTTTCGCGTAACAGAGCCGACCTGCCTCAGTATAACTATGGCTTCTGGTCGACAAGTGATTAAAGAAATCGGTTGAGTGAAATCAACCATACTCTCTATAAACATGATTCTCTGCTTTGGCAATTAACAAGGCTTTTACTTATGAGCCCTCAAACATAACCTCTGTAAAAGTGAGGCGGCTGAGGATGGTTGTAACAAAAAACAAAAAAAAAAAGCACAAGATATAGCACAGTGCTTTTGTCATGTCAACTGTCCCTTTCTATGTACAATACCTGATTGATCCTACCTTTTCCAGTGTTCCCTTGTTTAAACTGACCACATTTATCATGACTGCTGATCTATTATAGCATGGTCAGATTACGTGCCTCTGTCATCCTACTGTTTCCTCAGTGTCTCTGCATTTCCCCCTCCCTCTCTCCTTGTCAGTGCCATAGAAAAGATTTAAAAAAAAATAAAAATAAAAATAAAAAACACAACCATTACTATTGCCACATAAGAGAATAGATAATGGGAGTGTGTTTTTGAGACTTTACAACCACTTTCAGATCTACTGTGGTCATAAAGATCCCTAGAGTTACATATTTTTTTTCCAAGACAAATATATTGTATTAGAATATAATATATTATATTGTTATATGTAGCTACCTTAAGGTGATTGGACACTGGGCAAAATAAAGGTGCTATCCTCTATATAATCCCTCCCACTCCCTGCTAGCCTCCAGTTTTCCAGCATGCAATAGAGAGATCATAGGAAGAGAGGAGAGGGAGCTGTGTCTCACACTACACTCCAACAGATTTTATTGGCAAGTCACAAACCCTATTTTCATAGAGCAAGGGACACAGGATCTTTATCTTCACAAGAGATTATTCAAAAGTTGTCAAACTGAGGGGTGGGGGACACAGCAAAAAGGCAAACAGGTAAAGAAAGGCTTGACAGACTCAGAGCAAGTTGTAGCATCTCATGCCTGAAACTGGCATCAGAAGAGAAATTAACATCCACCTGGTAGAACTTAACATGTGAAGAGAAACCCAGGTGGCAGTCTTTCAAATTGGAGAAAAGATGACCAATGCTGAAAAGCCAATGAAGCAGTAACAGATCTGGCTGCGTGTGCCTCAAAAAGCAACTCCACTTTTGTTAAGAAAAAACAATCCCCTCTGAGTGATCAAAGAACAAGAATTTTAAAAAACTTTGTTGCAGAGTCCTACCTGTTTCTATTCTGAAGGAATTGATTCTGTGGAGAGTGATCTCAAATAGGAGTGACTGATTTGTTTTATTCAGCTGTGTTCTGATGAGAAAAATTGCTGCGTCTATCTCTCCTAAGATGTGAATAACCCTTAGGAAGCATCTCATAAAAATGAAATTTTTGTTGCTTTCCTAACTATTTACTAATGCTAAAACCTGACTTGTACGAGTTTCAGCGTTCTTCATCCAAGCAGGAAATTACATTTTGGAGACCTTTGGTGTACAGAATTGTGATGGAAGAACATCGGCCGGGGCGGTTTGCGAAAGTCAGCCGCAAATTTTCTCAAATGTCCGCGAACCGCAAGTTCGCGGCGGGCCCCATTGACTTTAATGGGAGGCAAACTTTAAAAACCTTTAGGTCATATTTGCAGCCCCAAAAGACTTACTAGCTGTGCACAAATAGTCCCATCACAAGGACAATGTCATATCAGAAGTACAGTAAAACCTTGGATTGAGAGTAACTCTGTTTAAGAGCGCTTTGCAAGACAAGCACATTTTTTTAATACATTTTGACTTGATAAACAAGCAATGTCTTGATAAACAAGTAGCGTCATGTTACAACTGAGTATAAAAGAGAAGAGAGGTGCCTCTAAGTGTAGCAATATGGTTACATTCAATGAAGGTCCAACATTTAGCAGCTCAGAGAAGGGCAACTAAACTAATTAGGGGATTGGAGGACCTTGATTATGAAGAGCGTCTCCAATCGCTTGATTTATTCTCCCTGGAGAAGAGACGCCTGAGGGGAAACATGATAGCAATTTTTAAATATCTCAATGGGGATCTCAGCTTAGAAAAAAAGCTGTTCAGTTGAAGGGATTGCATGAGGACTCGGGGGCACACAATGCGATTAGAGGCTATTTTAACCTCAGGCAACGTGGGGGGTTCTTTACTGTTAGGGCTACAAGACTGTGGAATTCTCTACCACAAGAAGTGGTTTCTGCGGGTAGTATGGTGGCTTTCAAAAGACTATTAGACGTACATCTCAAGGATCAGAACATTCAGGGGTATGTGAGATGATTACAGCCACACACACCTACACAGGTTGAACTGGCTGGACTATTGTCTTTATTCAACCTCACCTACTATGTAACTATGTAACATGGTTAATGATTAAAACAGGCACATCTAAGAATTGGATTTGGTATTCACAAATGGGGATTCGGTATATGATGTCATTGTAGGCGAAACCTTGGGATCTAGTGATCACCAGTCAGTGTGGTTTAATATAAGAACTGTGAAAGAGTCACACCACACAAAAACAAAAGTTTTAGATTTTAGAAAAACAGACTTTTCAAAAATGAAATTAGTCATAAATGAGTCCTTATCAGACTGGAACGGATTACATGGAGTCCAGGAGAAATGGGACTACTTAAAAGGTGCATTATTGAAGGCAACAGAAAATTGCATTAGATTTGTCAGTAAAAGCAAAAAAAAGGAAGAGACCACTGTGGTACTCAGCAGAAGTGGCCCAAATCATTAAAAATAAAAAGCTAGCATTTTGTAATTATAAAAAAACCCAGAGCAATGAAGATAAGGAAATCTACAAGATTAGGCAGAAAGAGGCCAAGCAAGTTATAAGAACTTCTAAAGCGCAGGCAGAAGAAAAACTAGCTCAGTCTATGGAAAAGGGGGATAAGACATTCTTCAGATATATAAATGAAAAAAGGAAATTAAAACAAGGAATAACTAAATTAAAAACAAAGGACGGAAGGTATGTAGAAGAGAATAAAGGGCTAGCCGACTGCCTTAATGAATACTTCTGTTCAGTTTTTACAGAAGAAAAAGAAGGAGAAGGACCTCCACTTGAAAGGATGACTAATGAATCATTTGATGCATGTGTCTTTACAGAGGAAGACGTTCTAAGATTGCTGTCTAAAGTGAAGACAAATAAGTCACAGGGTCCTGATGAGATACACCCAAGATTATTAAAAGAGCTTAGTGGTGAGCTGGCAAAACCATTAACAGATCTATTTAACCAATCATTAGTAACAGGAGTCGTCCCGGAAGATTGGAAATTGGCAAATGTCGTGCCCATTCACAAGAAAGGTAGTAGGGAGGAATCAAGCAACTATAGACCAGTGAGTCTGACATCAATAGTAGGCAAATTAATGGAAACCCTATTAAAGGATAGGATTGTGGAACATCTTAAATCCCATGGATTGCAAGATGAAAAACAACATGGGTTTACATCAGGGAGATCATGTCAAACAAATCTTAGATTTTTTTGACTGGGTGACTAAAATAATAGACGGTGGAGGTGCAGTAGACATTGCATATCTAGATTTTAGTAAGGCTTTTGACACTGTCCCACATAGAAGACTTATCAATAAACTGCAGTCATTGAGCATGGACTCCCATATTGTTGAGTGGATTAGGCAGTGGCTGAGTGACAGACAACAGAGGGTTGTAGTCAATGGAGAACATTCAGAACAAGGTCATGTTACCAGTGGGGTACCTCAGGGATCTGTACTGGGACCAATTTTGTTTAATATCTTCAGAAGTGATATTGCAAAAGGCCTCGATGGTAAGGTTTGTCTTTTTGCTGATGACACAAAGATATGTAACAGGGTTGATGTTCCTGGAGGGAAACGCCAAATGGAAAAGGATTTAGGAAAACTAGAAGAATGGTCAGAACTCTGGCAACTGAAATTTAATGTGGATAAGTGCAAGATAATGCACCTGGGGTGTAAAAACCCAAGGGCAGAATATAGAATATTTGACACAGTCCTGACCTCAGTATCTGAGGAAAGGGATTTAGGAGTAATTATTTCAGAAGACTTAAAGGTGGGAAGACAATGTAATAGAGCAGCACGAAATGCCAGCAGAATGCTTGGATGTATAGGGAGAGGTATAAGCAGTAGAAAGAGAGAAGTGCTTATGCCGCTGTACAGAACACTGGTGAGACCTCACTTGGAGTATTGTGCGCAGTACTGGAGGCCATATCTCCAGAAGGATATAGATACTCTAGAGAGAGTTCAGAGAAGAGCTACTAAACTAGTACATGGATTGCAGGAAAAAACTTACCAGGAAAGGATAAAGGACCTTAACATGCATAGCTTGGAAGAAAGAAGAGACAGAGGGGATATGATAGAAACTTTTAAATACATAAAGGGAATCAACTCGGTAAAGGAGGAGAGCATATTTAAAAGAAGAAAAACTACCACAAGAGGACACAGTTTTAAATTAGAGGGGCAAAGGTTTAAAAGTAATATGAGGAAGTATTACTTTACTGAGATAGTAGTGGATGCATGGAATAACCTTCCTGCAGAAGTGGTAGCTGCAAATACAGTGAAGGAGTTTAAGCATGCATGGGATAGGCATAAGGCTATCCTTCATATAAGATAGGGCCAGGGACTATTCATAGGATTCAGATATATTGGGCAGACTAGATGGGCCAAATGGTTCTTATCTGCCGACACATTCTATGTTTCTATGTTAATGCAAGCATCCAGTGTAAAGCTGTCCACATAGACTGTCCTCCACACCGCCATCTACATCACCCCTTCCACACTGTGCTCCATGAGTGCTTCAAACCTCGCTTTCAGATCGCTGTACTGCAGGACAGTCTTCCCGATCATGATTGCAGACTGACAGCGGTGAGAGCTCCCGTTGTGGAGGCTGCCATTTGTGGATGGACATGTTATTTTTACACAAACTATCACATTGCTATGATCTTTTTATATGGACTATACACTGAAGGAATTATCTGAGTTTCCATTATTTCCAAGAGGGAAATTCGCTTTGGATTACAAGCATGTTTCGGTAACTAATTATGCTCGCAATCCAAGGTTTTACTGTATTGCAATTGGAAAAGTTGCCCTAAATTTTTATTTTTTTTTACAGCAAAAAAATATATATATTTTTTCCTAAATCAGTCAGAACTGACGGCAGCCGGTAAATACATGTCAAATACATATAGGGTCCATTCACACATCTGTAAAATGGGTCCGCATCCATTCCACAATTTGGCGGAACGTTTACAGACCCATTGATTTTCAATTCCAGTCTGAAAAATTAGGCATTCACAGGATAAATACAGTGGGTACGGAAAGTATTCAGACCCCCTTAAATTTTTCACTCTTTGTTATATTGCAGCCATTTGCTAAAATCATTTAGGTTCATTCTTCTTCCTCATGAATGTACACATAGCACCCCATACTGACAGAAAAACACAGAATTGTTGACATTGTTGCAGATTTATTAAAAAAGAAAAACTGAAATATCACATGGCCCTAAGTATTCAGACCCTTTGCTCAGTATTTAGTAGAAGCCCCCTTTTGATCTAATACAGCCAGGAGTCTTTTTGGGAAAGATGCAACAAGTCTTTCACACCTGGATTTGGGGATCCTCTGCCATTCCTCCTTGCAGATCCTCTCCAGTTCTGTCAGGTTGGATGGTAAACGTTGGTGGACAGCCATTTTTAGGTCTCTCCAGAGATGCTCAATTGGGTTTAAGTCAGGGCTCTGGCTGGGCCATTCAAGAACAGTCACGGAGTTGTTGTGAAGCCACTCCTTCGTTATTTTAGCTGTGTGCTTAGGGTCATTGTCTTGTTGGAAGGTAAACCTTCGGCCCAGTCTGAGGTCCAGAGCACTCTGGAGAAGGTTTTTGTCCAGGATATCCCTGTACTTGGCCGCATTCATCTTTCCCTCGATTGCAACCAGTCATCCTGTCCCTGCAGCTGAAAAACACCCCCACAGCATGATGCTGCCACCACCATGCTTCACTGTTGGGACTGTATTGGACAGGTGATGAGCAGTGCCTGGTTTTCTCCACACATACCGCTTAGAATTAAGGCCAAAAAGTTCTATTTTGGTCTCATCAGACCAGAGAATCTTATTTCTCACCATCTTGGAGTCCTTCAGGTGTTTTTTTAGCAAACTCCATGCGGCCTCTGGAGCTCAGCCACAGTGATCTTTGGGTTCTTCTTTACCTCTCTCACCAAGGCTCTTCTCCCCCGATAGCTCAGTTTGGCCGGACGGCCAGCTCTAGAAAGGGTTCTGGTCGTCCCAAACGTCTTCCATTTGAGGATTATGGAGGCCACTGTGCTCTTAGGAACCTGAAGTGCAGCAGAAATCTTTTTGTAACCTTGGCCAGATCTGTGCCTTGCCACAATCTGTCTCTGAGCTCTTCAGGCAGTTCCTTTGACCTCATGATTCTCATTTGCTCTGATATGCATTGTGATCTGGAAAGTCTTATATAGACAGGTGTGTGGCTTTCCTAATCAAGTCCAATCAGTATAATCAAACACAGCTGGACTCAAATGAAGGTGTAGAACCATCTCAAGGATGATCAGAAGAAATGGAAAGCACCTGAGTTAAATATATGAGTGTCACAGCAAAGGGTCTGAATACTTAGGACCATGTGATATTTCTGTTTTTCTTTTTTAATAAATCTGCAACAATGTCAACAATTCTGTGTTTTTCTGTCAGTATGGTGAGCTATGTGTACATTCATGAGGAAGAAGAATGAACTTAAATGATTTTAGCAAATGGCTGCAATATAACAAAGAGTGAAAAATGTAAGGGGGTCTGAATACTTTCCGCACCCACTGTAAGTAAGTGTCAGCCATTCCAGGCCCCAAAAATTAGCCCGCATGCGTTTACCTGACAGCTAAGAACGTTGTATTCTGTGGCTGAAGGTACATTAGGCATTAACAGGATAAGTGTCGGCCATGAAAGGCCCCAAAAATTAGCCCACATGGGTTTACCTGACAGCTAAGAACGTTGTATTCTGTGGCTGAAGGTATATTAGGCATTTACAGGATAAATAAGTGTTGGCCATGAAAAGCCCTAAAAATTAGCCCACATGGGTTTACCTGACAGCCAAGAATGTTGTATTCTGTTGCTGAAGGTACATTAGGCATTCACAGGATACAGAAGTAAGTGTCGGCCAGTATTGGCCCCAAAAATTAGCCCACATGGGTTTGCCTGACAGCTAAGAACGTTGTATTCTGTTGCTGAAGGTACATTAGGCATTCACAGGATACAGAAGTAAGTGTCGGCCAGTATTGGCCCCAAAAATTAGCCCACATGGGTTTATCTGATAGCTAAGAACGTTGTATTCTGTGGCTGGAGGTACATTAGGCATTGACAGAAAAAATAATTGTCGGCCATAAAAAGCCCCAAAAATTAGGCATTCAATGGACATGAAATGCCTTTTATGCCGCTGTATTTACCGAAGACAAGGACCATGAATTGGTGTGGGTGGATGGCGTTCTGGTGGATATGTGTGGCCTGTCATGAGGAATTTAAATGAAACATGGTCTACTGGTCACATGTGTTGAATTCCTCAGAGATCCATGATTCATTCATTTTTATAAATGTGAGGTAGTCAACACTGTCATGAGCTAGGCGAGTGCGCTTAACGGTCATGACCCCCCCCCCCCCCTGTGCTAAACGTCCTTTCAGACAGGACACTGGACGGGGGGCAAGCCAACGGTTCCATTTCAAATTTTGCAAGCTCTGGCCAGAGGTCAAGCCTGCCCGCCCAGTAGTTCATCACTCCTCAGAGCGTCCACAACGGCCGTTAACCTTATGTGGTCGGACACCTGTTGGTCCAGGCGTTCCCTCATGCTGGATCCGGAGTACAGCTGTCGATGGGTCGGCTGAAAGGATCTCATATCTGATGTGACCAACACATCTTCAAACCGCCCTCTTCTTGCAGGCGCTGTTGGATTGCTACCCGCAACTGTTTCTCTGTGAGTGGAAATTCCTCTGCCAGCGCACGCAAAAGCAGAGTGCAGCATTTCTCACAGCAAGACCTGGAAGTGCTGCATTCTGACCGCCCTATGTGATGGTGGTAACATTTACGCCATTTTTTGTTTGTACCGGGGGTCTAAGTACGTTGCCACCCAGTACTGGTCCTTGCCCTTTATGCTTTTTATACGGGGGTCCCCCTTAAACCACTGGAGCATGAAGGCCCCCATTCACACTAAACTGGACTGGATGGCGACCATTCAGGGGTACTCTCTTTATCGCAGAGATAGAGAAGGTAAAAAAGGGGGAGAGGTAGGTCTGTATATTAAGAACAGTGTACAGGTAAATATGAGGGATGATATTAATAATGGAGCCATGGACGAGGTAGAATCCCTATGGGTAGAACTTCAAAGGGAAGGCACTGTGGGGAAGATAATATTGGGCGTATGTTATAGGCCCCCTAACCAGAGGGAGGAGGGGGAGGCGGACCTCCTTTTACAGATAGGATTGGCAGCAAGGATGGGAAATGTCATTATAATGGGGGACTTTAATTATCCAGATATAGACTGGGCAGAAGGAACCGCGCATTCAGCCAAGGCTTGGCAGTTCCTAAATGTTTTGCGGGACAATTTCATGGGTCAGATGGTGAATGCACCAAGAAACAATGCGGTACTTGACCTACTGATTACCAAAAATACAGACCTGCTCACGGATATAGAAATACGGGGCAACTAAGGAAACAGTGACCATAGGTCAATTCGTTTCAGTATTAATCATAGTAATAGGAAACACAAGGGTAATATAAGAACACTGAATTTCAAAAGAGCCAATTTCCCAAAACTGCGCTCACTGCTAGAAAATATCAAATGGGATAGAACCCTGGGAACAAAGAACACGGAGGAAAAATGGGAGTGCTTCAAGAGCATACTAAACAAAGGGATTGGCCAGTGCATTCCAAAGGGAAATAAATTTAAAAGAGCAAAACTAAACCCTGGGTGGCTAAACTCCAACATAAAAATGCATATGAATACTAAAGAAAAGGCCTTCAAAAAATACAAGGCTGAGGGGTCATTGGCAGCATTCAAGAATTACAAAGAGTGTAATAAGAAACGTAAAGACGAAATCAAGGCGGCTAAAATAGAACACGAGAGACATATAGCAGAAGAGAGTAAAAAGAACCCCAAAAAATTCTTAAGTATATAAACAGTAAGAAAGCAAGGCCAGAACATATTGGCCCCATAAAAGATGACAAAGGAAATATGGCCACAGAGGACAGAGAAAAGGCGGAAATGTTAAATAATTTCTTCTCATCAGTCTTCACAAAAGAATCGGGGGGCTACACTAACCCAGCTTGTAAGGCCAAACTAAATAACACACCTCAGGAAGTACCGCCATGGCTAACAGAAGATAGACTTAGAACTAAACTAGAGAAACTCAACATAAATAAACCACCGGGACCGGATGGCTTGCACCCGAGGGTTCTTAAAGAGCTCAGCCAGGTGATTGCCAGACCATTATTCTTGATCTTTAAGGATAGTTTACGGACGGGTATGGTGCCAGCTGATTGGAAAAAAGCCAACGTGGTACCAATATTTAAAAAAGGGCAGAGATATATCCCGGGTAACTATAAGCCGGTCAGCCTAACATCAGTAGTCTGCAAGATTTTGGAGGGGATGTTAAGGGACCACATACAAGACTTTAGTAATGAAAATGGTATTATTAGTAGTAATCAGCATGGATTCATGAAAAATCGTTCTTGCCAAACCAATCTATTAACCTTCTATGATGAAGTGAGCTGCCACCTAGATAAAGGTAAGCCTGTGTATGTGGTTTATCTGGACTTTGCAAAGGCCTTTGACACCGTTTCCCACAAACGCTTACTAAGGAAGGTAGGTATGGACCATAAGGTGAGTACCTGGATAGAGAACTGGCTCCAGGGGAAAGTCCAGAGGGTGGTGATTAATGGGGAGTACTCTGATTGGGTGTGGAAAGTGGGGTACCCCAGGGTTCTGTCCTGGGACCAATCCTGTTTAATTTATTCATAAATTATCTAGAGTAGGGGATATCTAGTACAATCTCAGTATTTCCGGATGATACTAAACTAAGCATGCCAATATCTTCTATGCAGGATGTGGAAACCTTACAAGCGGACCTGAACAAAATAATGGGGTGGGCAACTACATGGCAGATGAGGTTTAATGTTGAAAAATGTAAAGTAATGCACTTGGGTGCCAGAAACCAGAAAGCAAGCTACTCACTAGGGGGGGAACCTCTAGGTGAGTCTAGGATGGAAAAGGACCTGGGGGTACTGGTAGAAAACAGGCTTGGCAGTGGCATGCAAGCAAAGCCGACAGAATACTGGAATGCATAAAAACGTACCGTTAGTGTACTGGTAACGGCCTTTCTCTTAATCCTTCCAGGACGGCCTACATATGAGAGATTGTGGCTCCGCCTCACAGAAAACACAACTAATTTGCAGCTGTTAAAAAAGTCCCATCCATCCTTGAGCTTCAGTAATAGAAAAGTACCTTTCCAACCGAACCTTCAAGGGACACAGTTATTCCATAACATACAGTTACACATATATATATATATATATATATATATATATATATATATATATACAGTGGGTACGGAAAGTATTCAGACCCCCTTAAATTTTTCACTCTGTTATATTGCAGCCATTTGCTAAAATCATTTAGGTTCATTCTTCTTCCTCATGAATGTACACATAGCACCCCATACTGACAGAAAAACACAGAATCGTTGACATTGTTGCAGATTTATTAAAAAAGAAAAACTGAAATATCACATGGTCCTAAGTATTCAGACCCTTTGCTGTGACACTCATATATTTAACTCTAAAATGGTGCTTTCCATTTCTTCTGATCATCCTTGAGATGGTTCTACACCTTCATTTGAGTCCAGCTGTGTTTGATTATACTGATTGGACTTGATTAGGAAAGCCACACACCTGTCTATATAAGACCTTCCAGATCACAATGCATGTCAGAGCAAATGAGAATCATGAGGTCAAAGGAACTGCCTGAAGAGCTCAGAGACAGAATTGTGGCAAGGCACAGATCTGGCCAAGGTTACAAAAAGATTTCTGCTGCACTTAAGGTTCCTAAGAGAACAGTGGCCTCCATAATCCTCAAATGGAAGACGTTTGGGACGACCAGAACCCTTCCTAGAGCTGGCCGTCCGGCCAAACTGAGCTATCGGGGGAGAAGAGCCTTGGTGAGAGAGGTAAAGAAGAACCCAAAGATCACTGTGGCTGAGCTCCAGAGATGCAGTCAGGAGATGGGAGAAAGTTGTAGAAAGTCAACCATCACTGCAGCCCTCCACCAGTCGGGGCTTTATGGCAGAGTGGCCCGACGGAAGCCTCTCCTCAGTGTAAGACACATGAAAGCCCGCATGGAGTTTGCTAAAAAACACCTGACGGACTCCAAGATGGTGAGAAATAAGATTCTCTGGTCTGATGAGACCAAAATAGAACTTTTTGGCCTTAATTCTAAGCGGTATGTGTGGTGAAAACCAGGCACTGCTCATCACCTGTCCAATACAGTCCCAACAGTGAAGCATGGTGGTGGCAGCATCATGCTGTGGGGGTGTTTTTCAGCTGCAGGGACAGGACGACTGGTTGCAATCGAGGGAAAGATGAATGCGGCCAAGTACACTGATATCCCGGACAAAAACCTTCTCCAGAGTGCTCTGGACCTCAGACTGGGCCGAAGGTTTACCTTCCAACAAGACAATGACCCTAAGCACACAGCTAAAATAACGAAGGAGTGGCTTCACAACAACTCCGTGACTGTTCTTGAATGGCCCAGCCAGAGCCCTGACTTAAACCCAATTGAGCATCTCTGGAGAGACCTAAAAATGGCTGTCCACCAACGTTTACCATCCAACCTGACAGAACTGGAGAGGATCTGCAAGGAGGAATGGCAGAGGATCCCCAAATCCAGGTGTGAAAGACTTGTTGCATCTTTCCCAAAAAGACTCCTGGCTGTATTAGATCAAAAGGGGGGTTCTACTAAATACTGAGCAAAGGGTCTGAATACTTAGGACCATGTGATATTTCAGTTTTTCTTTTTTAATAAATCTGCAACAATGTCAACAATTCTGTGTTTTTCTGTCAGTATGGGGAGCTGTGTGTACATTCATGAGGAAGAAGAATGGACTTAAATGATTTTAGCAAATGGCTGCAATATAACAAAGAGTGAAAAATTTAAGGGGGTCTGAATACTTTCCGTACCCACTGTATATATATATATATATATACACATATTTAACTCACCACCACCTTTGGGCGGGAAGTAGGCCGGCCGTCCTGGAAGGATTAAGAGAAAGGCCGTTACCAGTACACTAACGGTAAGTTTTCTCCTTTCACCCTTCCAGGACGGCCTACATATGAGAGGATAATAAAGGATTCCATACTGGCCTACGTTAGGGCGGGACCACTGCCTGTAAAACCTTTCTGCCAAAGGCAAGGTCTTGTTGAGACAGTACTTCCACACAATAGTGTTTTAGGAATGTATCTCAACTGGACCAGATGGATATATGGCGGATCTGCTCCCAGGATGCTCCGGCTTTTTCGGCCCAGGAAGTTGCCATGCCCCTTGTGGAATGTGCCTTTAGTTTTGCGGGTGTGGGGTTACCTGACACCTTATATGACATGCTAATGGCTTGCTTAATCCACATAGAGATCGAGGGTTTTGATGCTTGCAATCCCTTTCTTGGTCCAGATTGTAGAACCAACAGGTGGCTAGACCTTCTAAACCCCTTGGTTCTTTCCAGATATGTGAGAAGACACCTTCTTACATCCAGACAATGGAATTTCCGTTCTTTTGCACAGCTAGGTTTTTCACAAAAAAGGTGACAAGACCATCTCTTGATTTCTGTGAAAAGAAGAAAACTACCTTGGGTAGGTACAGTGGGTCTGGTCTAAGAATCACTCTGTCTTAGAGAATTAGCATAAAGGGCTCCTTTATGGACAAATTTTGTAAATCTTCCACTCTTCTGGCTGTGGTAATTGCCAACAGTAAAGTTAACTTATTTGGGGGGGCGTGACCAGATGATGGCGCCGTGAGCACGCAGCAGCATGGAGCTCTGTGAGTAGAAGCGGAGCTTGTCCTCGCCAGCCAGCGTTCCCAGCCCCTGTTAGCGGGATCAGCGGGCCGAAGCCCGTGGCTCTCCCAGGCACCCTCCAAGGAACAGTACAGCTACGTACCTGTCGTTGTCCCGGAGCGGCTCGGGCTGCGTCCGGGGGTCAGCGTGCTGTGTATGCCCTTGGAGATTGGAGCTTTTGGCGCCATTCATGCGCAACAGCCTGGAGCCCCGTGAGGAGGGGAGGTGCCGGCGTGTGTCTGCTAGACGGGGATAGTTTCTCCAGGTCCCTGCAAGCGCCATATGTGGAGCGACGGTGTATTTAGCCAGTTGGCGCTTTGTGTACCTGCAGGTGCAGCATATATGCCTGCCGTACAAAGTGTGACAGACGCAGAGGCCATTGGCAAACGAACAGATATCACTACTTACTTTCTAAGAAGACCTGCAGTCACACAAAGCTGTGCAGTGGCGGTTAAGATGGCGCCGACACGACCACCGACCGCGGGATCCACGGGCCCCATCCCTGCCCCAGAAGACCAGGGAGCAATACAGATACCACCAACCTCAAAGCACCAATATTTGCCTGTCACAGAGTGGAGAGAATTTGTGTCCCGTATACCTACGAAACAGGACATAAGCGACATGGCAACTACAATCGTGAGTAACTTGAAAGACGAAATTAATTCGATTAAGGTTAAAGTGGATAAGGTGGACAACAGGGTGGGTCTGATGGAGGAGGTGCAGTCCCAAACTGATGTTAGAATTAATGAATTAGAGCACTCTCAACAAATGTTACAAAAACAGATTCTCATTCTACAACTTAAGCAAGATGACAATGAAAACCGCAACCGCAGAAATAATGTTAGACTTAGAGGTTTGCCGGAGTCAGTTACCGGCCCTGAACTTAAAGAATGTGCGGTGAAGATTATGAATGGTGTAATGGAACGCCCACTCACAGAACATATCGAAATAGATAGGGTTCATAGGGTTAAGACCCCACATACCCGTGGTTTGGATCGCCCAAGGGACGTCCTAATTAGAATCCATTATTACTCATTTAAAGAAGAGGTTGTTAGGCGGTCTTGGACTCAGGGTCCATGGGACTTTGAAGGGAATCAAATCCGCTTTTCAACGGACCTTTCTTATAATACCCTTAAGATGAGAACCCTGCTGAAACCTTTGCTAGAAGAATTACACAGGATAAAAGTTACATATCATTGGGGTTATCCGTTCCATCTAGTGATTACGAGAAATAAAAAATCGTTTGTGTTAAGGTGGCATGACCAACTCTTAGACCTATTTGCCTTCCTTGAAATAGCCCCAGTGCCAATCCAGGACTGGTTAAGTGTGTTCGGAAACGGTGGGCCTCTATCTACATACAGTACATCACAGTCTCAACGTCGGCAGAGGATCCCTCCAGAGATAATGACGGATGAAATACCTGCCATACTTTAGGTCATGGGAACTTCTATGACGTGTGAAAAATAGCTTCAATTACATAAACCTGTGGACGTTTTTTTCCCTTTTTTTTTTCTTTCTCATAAATCCTCTCCCTCCCCCTCCTAGTAAAAGAGGGGGACGGAGGGCTTTAAATTTATAAAGGGGCGGAGAAGGGGAAAGATTCTTTTTTTTCCCATTTGTTTTTTCTTTTTTGTGCGGGATGAGCCCTAGCTGCAAACAATGGGGCTTTGGGTAAGGGGAGGGTGGGGGGAGTGGGTGGGGTTTGGGGTTGGGGAAAGGGCTGTGCCTGTTGTCTCCCTCTTTTTGGGGTCTCTCCGGCTCCACCCTCACAGACCTACCCCCCTGCCAATCGGTTTCTGGGATGGGGGAGGGGTATTGTGCCCCTTTCCCCTTTCTCTAGGTAATATAAAGCGTGGAGGGCACGCTCTCTCCATTGCTCCATGTCTTTAATGGAAGAATTTGTGTTTTTTTGTGTTGTAATTTTTTGCTTGACGTATACCAATCCTTGGGTCTCATTGTCTACATAAATTCTCATTTATTATCATTCTCACGGTGCCAGTCAAGCACACCTACCCCATAATAGGATGCGCCTGGTTGCGTGAAACTTTCCTGATTTTAGGACAATTGTACATTTATCTGGGTTGGGTTGTGGGTGGGGGGTTATTTGTAAGGCCAGACAGTTAGTTAGTTGGGTGTAATTTGGGGGGGGGGTTTTTTGTGTGCTGGTGGGCGCTGTCAGCACTTAGGGCCCTGTACGGGTCTAAGATGGGGAGAGAGGGAGAAGAGGCAAAGGGGATACCTAAAATGACGAATCAGTTTAGACACGCGAAATTTGGTTGTAGAATATCGACATTTAATGTCAGAGGTTTATCCACCCCACAGAAACGTACACACATGTTGCAGGATCTGAAACGGTGGCATACACAAATAGCATTCTTGCAAGAGACATATTTTAGGAAAGACTCTTTGCCCAAATTAGGCAATAGGGATTTCCCTTGGGCATATCATGCCCCTTCCCCTATTGCTAGGTCAAAGGGAGTTAGTATTCTTATCTCTAAGACGATTAAGTGGACATTAAAGGACACAATGGCAGATCCCATGGGAAGATACTTGCTGGTGAAAGGGAGTATTGGCCAAACAGAACTAACACTAGTAAATGTATATCTACCCAATTCAGACCATCTGACATTCCTGCAGCAATTAACACCGGCTATATTGGGATTCAGGGAAGGCCATCTAGTAGTAGGGGGGGATTTCAACTCTGTCCCAGAACCACTCATAGATACTTCAAAGAAGTCCTCCTGTATTTCATACGCACGGATACGACGTTTTCAGCGCGAATTAGCGATTTTAAATTTGGTAGATCCATGGCGATTAATGCACCCGAAGGAACGGGATTTTACGTACTATTCTCCGATCCACAACGCCTACACTCGAATAGACCGTATTCTGATCCCGCAGTCAGACATTCCGTTCGTTAGGTCATCCAATATTAATGATTTCTCCATGTCAGATCATGCACCGGTACATGTATCTATGGACTGGGACTCTATGCTCCCTAGACCTTCTTCGTGGCGCCTTAATGAGTCCTTATTACAATTTCCTGAGATTAGGACGAAAATTGAAGAGGTGTTAAGGAATTATTTTCTGGATAACAGAGATGATACCTTGTCTCCTTCAATAATTTGGGAAGCACACAAGTGTGTGGTGCGGGGAGAGATAATGCGTTTGGCCTCCCAACGGAAAAAATTACAGGAGAAAAAAGTAAACGAGTTGCTATCTCAAGTAGAGAATCTTAGTAGACAACATAAAAGATCGTTGGCCATGGAGCATTTGATCCCTCTTACACGGTTGAGAAAGGAACTAAATGATCTCCTCTTTTTAAAAATAAACAAGAAACTGGCATGGTCAAAAAGATACTTTTTTGAGTACGCGAACAAACCAGGAGTGATGTTGGCAAGGACACTCATGGGCCCTAGGAAACAAACACATATCCCCCGCATAAAGAAGGCAGGTGGGGGAGAAGTGTATACCTCATCGGCGATTGCAGATGAGTTCTGCACTTTTTATTGTTCTCTATACAATTTGCAGCCCGTGGAGGGAGGAAATTTGGACAGGGAAAAAAAAAAAGTTAGAAAAGATAGCGAGTTATCTACAGGACTCTGGCCTGCCTGTCCTATCAAAGGAACAATCATTAGCAATGGAAGGGGAGATTACAGAGAAGGAGTTAGTGGAGGCAATGGCTCAGACTAAAATACATAAAGCACCAGGACCAGATGATTTTACATTGCCTTATTATCAAAATTTTAGAACACCTTTGGTACAACCTTTCCTGAGGCACATGAATTCAGTTTTGAATGGGGCGATACTACCTATAGATTCTCTAAGGGCATATATTTCCCTTATACCTAAAGAGGGGAAAGACCCCCTATTGTGTGGTAGTTACCGCCCCATCTCACTCCTGAACTGTGATACTAAACTAATGGCTAAAATACTGGCTAATCGTCTCTTGCCGTATATTCCCGATCTGATACATTTTGACCAGGTGGGCTTTGTCCCATCACGTGAAGCAAGGGACAACACGACGCGGGTCGTGGATATCATCTATTCGGCACACGAATCCCATAATAAGATGGTGTTGCTTTCCACGGATGCGGAGAAAGCATTTGACAGGGTGTCCTGGCATTTTATCCAGGCCACCCTGTCACATATTGGAGTGGGGCCGCAGATGTTGACATATATTCTATCACTTTATGCTAATCCCTCAGCAGCAGTATGCGTTAATGAATGGAGATCAGACTTTTTTACGCTATCAAACGGGACTAGGCAGGGTTGTCCATTATACCCACTTATTTTTATCTTAACACTTGAACCCCTGTTATGTATAATACGAAGGGCACCAGATATTACTGGATTAAGGGTAGGGGGCGAACAGCACAGGGTCGCTGCATTTGCAGACGACCTAGTGTTTTTCGTCACAAATCCCACCGTGTCACTTCCAAATATATTGGAGACACTCAGAATATATGGAAAGCTTGCTAACTATAAGATCAATTTGACAAAGTCAGCTGCGATGAGCCTTGCTATGCCATTGCAAGAAGAATTACAATTACGGTCTGCTTTTCCATTCCACTGGGCCGAGGGCTCGTTAAAATATCTGGGGATCCAAATTACTGCGGACCCGCTAGAAATATATAGGAAAAATTATATTCCTTTACTTGGAAAGATCAAAAATGATCTGAGGGCTTGGCAGCAACTAACTCTAACCTGGTTCGGTAGGTGTAACGCATTAAAAATGAATATATTGCCCAGGATTCTGTATGTAATGCAGACGCTTCCAATAACTTTACCACCGACTTTTTTTCGTCAGATGAAGGTTTTGTTCCGTTCGTTTATCTGGGCCTCTAGGACACCTCGAATACGACTACAGACCCTATCCTTGCCAAAATCACAGGGCGGGATAGGGCTACCAGATGTATTCCGGTATTACAGGGCTATCCATTTAACTCGGGTAGTGGACTGGAACTGTACAAGGCCAATAAGCGTTTGGTCGGGTTGGAAGTTGTTGAGGCGGGTCAGTTGACCCCCCCAGCACCGTGGTCAATTTACTCACCTACGGATAGGATTTTCTCTCATCCGGTTATAGGGACGACATTAAGAGAAACCCGACATATTCAGCAGTATGGGAAAATAGCCCCAGCCCCCTCTCCATTGATACCCATTATAGGCAACCCGGAATTCCCCCCAGGTTGTATGAATGGTAAAATCAGACGCCTGGCACAGATGGGAAAGACGCGCTTACATGACGTATGGCAGAGAGAACAAATTCCTTCCCAGGAAGAAATAAAATCATGGCCAGATAGTAGTCTTGTATAGTATACAGCAACTGAGACACTTTCTCAAGACATATCATCAAAGGGGGTACGTTCCACGGAACTTAACACCCTTTGAAAAGATATGTATTTCAAATACACCACCTAAACATATGATATCTTTATTCTATTCATGGTTAATAGAAGAACAAGATAACCAGCAGTTGCCATTTATGCGCCAATGGGAACGGGAATTGGCAGTGTCTTTTACTTCTGGCCAGGTAAATCGGATTCTATCTACAGTACATAAATCCTCAATGGAGTGCAAAACGCAGGAAACGGGTTACAAAATACTAACGCGGTGGTATAGGGTCCCGGAGGTGTTACACAAAATGGACGAGAATATCTCGGAAAACTGTTGGCGTTGTGGATCGGAGGTAGGGTCCATGATGCATATTTTTTGGTCATGTCCTCGAATAGAGGAGTTCTGGACAAAAATCGCTTCGGTTATTAAACAATTAACAGCGGTAGAAATACAGGGGGACCCAGCTTTTTGTTTATTGCATCTTACAAAAATTTCTTTAAAAAGATATCGAAAATCACTGACAATTAGACTTTTGAATGCTGCAAAGGCGTGTATACCTGCTCTGTGGAGACAAACCCAGTCGCCCACGGTGGAATTATGGTACACTAAAGTAAGAGAAATCTATAAGATGGAGGAACTTACATCCTCCTTGAAAAACACAGAGGAAGAAATTAGAGCTAGATGGCTACCATGGGTTCATTTTATGGACGCAGCGACAATATAAGAAGTGTCACGTGGTCTCTTCTCCTCTCTCCCCTCTATGTTTTATTTATTTTTTTTTTTTTTGGGGAAGGGATACTGGAGGATCTGACTGTTACTAACTCTCCCTTACTGATACACGGGGATAGTGGGGGTTAGTTTTTACAGGGGGCTAAAGGGATGGGGGATTCCCCCTCCTTTTTTTTTTTTTTTTTTTTTGTGTGTGAGAAGTTAATGAGTCAAAAACTTCGCACATTGATTCATTACTGATGATAATGTATTCACAAGTTTGTAGGGGCGTCCGCCCCTTCTTCTGCACGTTGGTTATTTTCACGAGTGTATATATATATATATATATATATATGTATATATTGAGTATTTGGGGGATAAACGCATACACAAGTGGGGTTTTTTTTTTTCTCTCCTTTAACACAGGTATATTCTTAATTGATTGGAATGTGATTAGTGTGATTGGTGGTGGATTACTTAATGAGTAGGGTGAATGTTCCAGATACGGGCCCTCCTCTTATCCCTCCCCCTGGGGGGGGGGTATATTTTTTATATATTTTTTTTTATTTGTTGGGAGGGTGTGAAATGTGTGTCGGTACTTTTGTGTATTGATTTGATGTTTGTGTATGTTAATCTGTCTGGTATATGTAAAAAAATTAATAAAAATTATCAAATTTAAAAAAAAAAAAAAAAAAACTTATTTGACAAAATATTCAGGGTAACCTTCTCTAAAGGTTCTGAGGGTTCACTAGATAATATCTCTAGTACTTGCGTTAAGTTCCATACTGAAACATTAGCTCTATTGATCGGGGTGGTTCATCCCCGAGCTAACCAAATCTTTTTAATTAAAAAGGCTCTTTATCCAGAATTTTATCTAAGAAAACAGAAGTGCCGCTACCTGTACTCTAAGGGTGTTAACTGCCACCCCCTTATCTACCCCATCCTGTAAAATTTCCAAGATAATGGGGATTGAGGCAGAGGAATTCTTCTTCTGACTCTGTCAAGTACAGGATTTTTTCCAAATTTTTTTGGAATAAATTTTTCTTAGTCACTGGTTTTCTACTAGAAGGAGGGTATCAATGACCCTATCTAAACAACCTTTTCCTTTAGGATTTGGCGCTCACTACTAGACATATGCCGGTTTTCGGTAATTCGATATATCGCGGTATTGCATAGCCACGGTATTGTTATTGTGGCATTTTTAAAATACCGAGTTTCTCTGCTCCTCAGTCTGACTTGTGAATTGATACATTTCAGTGAGCTGGATGACTCATTCACTCACACAGCTAAGCCTTTCAGCATTATCTCCCAGTAACTATAAACAAAAATGTTTACATTGTATCTTTTCCTTCCCTCTGCCAGGGAGAAAGGAAGTTTAACCTCTTAAAGACTGGACCTTTTTCTGACAATTGTTGCTTGCAAGTTAAAATCAGTTTTTTTTTTGCTAGAAAAGTACTTAGAACCCCCAAACATTTTATATATTTTTTTAGCAGAGACCCTACAGAAAAAAAATGGCGATTGTTGTAATATTTTATGTCACACTGTATTTGCGCAGCTTTCAAACGACTTTAATGAATAAAAAAAAAAAAAAAAACGTAACAGTAAAGTTATCCCAATTTTTTTCTTTGTTACACAGAGAATCGTGAGAGAATCATGATCTTTATTCCAAGCTAAAAAATCGTGATTCTCATTTTGGCCAGAATCGTGCAGCTCTAATACTAAAACTCTAATTCTATACATATACACACACACACACACGCATAGCAGCCCACATTACATTATTATATAGCCATCAAGCAGTGTCTGGCCTACCTGCTGATGATTGGTCCTGGCGCTCTGATCCGATGGCCTGGTCTTTAAAGGGGCAAATCCTTGCGATCCAGAAGTGGTTAAACCTGCAGGAGGACCGGTGTTTTTATCTATTAATGACTTTACTATTGCTTTAGGCCTGGTTCACATGTATGCGGGTTGGTGGTTCACATGTATGCGGGTTGGCGGCCCACATTTGCACAGGCATAGCAGCCCATTGATGTGAATGGGCTTGAGCTGCTATGCCTGCGTTTTCAGCTGAAAAAAGGTGCATGCAGAATTTAAAAAAATGCAGTGGCCATGAAATCCATCCTTCTTTTGCACCATGCGACTTACCTGCCGTTGCTGCACACGCAAACTGTTTTTAAATGCCGTGCCCATGTATACAAAAAATGCAGAAAGCTTGCCAGAGCAGGAACTGCAGGTTAGTCGCATGGTGCAAAAGCAGGATGGATTTCAAGGCCACTGAATTTAAAAAAAATGCTGAATGCACCTTTTTTCTGCGGAAAATGAGGGCATAGCAGCCCGTTCAAATCAATGGGCTGCTATGCCTGTGCAAATGTGGGCCGCCAACCCGCATACATGTGAACCGCCAACCCGCATACATGTGAACCAGGCCTAAAGCGATAGTAAAGTAATTTATAAACAACACCTCCTTCAGGTTTAACCACTTCTTGACCACAAGGATTTGCCCTCTTAATGACCAGGCCTTCGGATCGGAGCCGAGCGCCAGGACCAGTTATCACCAGTTAGGCCAGACACTGCTTGATGACCTATTTTAGGCCTGGTTTACAGAGTCTGTACTGATTGACTATATAATAATGTGCATAAGTGAACCAAAGCCCCTAAATTCAGCAATGAAATTGAAGTGAGGTGGAAATTTAATAATTTAAATTTAATAGAATACCGTGATAATACCGTATACCGTGGCAAAACCTTAATCAATTAATCGCAGCATGAAAATCTGATACCGTCACAAGCCTACTCACTACCCAGGCTGTTAACTGAAAAAAACTGTGGCCTGGGGTGAATAAGAGGCCCTTGTAGTAACAGATCTGGAACCTCTGTTAGTTTCCAAGGAGCTGTCACTGATAGGGATATGAAGTCGCGAACCACGTTCTCTTTGGCCCCCAAGGGGCAATCACTATGAGACGCAGTTGCAGCCACCCACTGAGTCTCTGTATAATTCTTGGAATCAGATTTTGAGGAGGAAAGGCATAGGCTAGCCTAACGTGCCATGGCTGTGCTAGAGCATCCAAGCCTAACATATCCTTTTGTTATGTCCAGGCGAAGACCTGGCTTACTTTTTTGCTCTGTCAAGTGGCAAACATATCCACTTCCGGTTGACCAAACTTGTGGACTAGAAGTTGAAATATTCTGGGATTCAGTTCCCA
Source organism: Pelophylax lessonae (assembly GCF_965119305.1). Taxonomy (NCBI): domain Eukaryota; kingdom Metazoa; phylum Chordata; class Amphibia; order Anura; family Ranidae; genus Pelophylax; species Pelophylax lessonae. The sequence continues at coordinate 251,151,114 of NC_138774.1, forward strand.
TTCTGTCTGTTTGATGGAATGACGACTGAGGAACTCCGCTTCCCAGTTGTCCTTCCCTTTTATGTGCACTGCCGATAGAGAAATTATTCTCTTTTCTGCGCAGCTCAGTGTCTCCTGAGCTAATTTTAATAGAGTCTTTGAGCTGGCACCCCCTCGATGATTCAGGTAAGCTACTGTTGTAGCATTGTTTGAATAGATTTGGACTTTTTTTCCTAAAATGTCCTTTCCGAAAGCTTTTATGGCCTTTTCCACAGCTTTTAGCTCTCTGTAGTTGGATGAGGCCTGACTTATCTGTATATCCCAGGTACCCTGGGTATGAGCCCCCTCTAGGTGAGCTCCCCCTGTTTAGGAACTTGCGTCCGTGGTGACTTTTTAAGGGTTGTTCTTGACCCCAGAGTCGGCCTTCCCTCAGGTTTTGGGGAACTGTCCACCATCTTAATGATGATATTATTAGAGGGGAGAGCGTGATTTGTCTAGGGACTTCTGTCTCTTGTTCCAAGAGAGCAGGTGGAAATATTGAAGGTCTCGTGAGTGTAGTTGGGCCCACTCTACAGCTGGGATACAAGCTGTAATCAGACCCAACATCCTCAAGATCTGTCTCCTGAAATACCGAGGATGAAAACAGACATTTTCCACTGCAGAGACCACTTTTCCTTTTCCTCTGGGAAAAACAGTTTCTTTACTCTGGAATCTATCTTATACCCCAGGTAGACTTGAACCTGAGCCGGCTCTATTGAGGATTTCTCCACATTTATCAGCCACCCTGCCGGCTGTAGGACTGACATCACTTTTTGTGTGTCTGCCTGTTTTGCTGATCTTGCAAAGATCAACTTATAGCCCAGATAAGGGATCAATATTAGGCCCTGAAGATGAAGCTGTCCTAGTTGCAGTCCACTGCGAATCTTAGGAATGCTTGGAGTTCCAGATGAATTTGGAACATGAAGGTAGGCGTCTCTTCAATCCAGGGTAGTCATAAAAAAACGTCTCTTAACCAATCTTTTTCTGACTACCTGAATATTCTCCATTGAGAATCTTTTGTATATCAGGTACTTGTTTAGCTTTCTGGGATATATAACACGACGTCATCTACTTGCGGGTTTTGTACCACAATACGTGAGAGTAAAAAATCTTGGAAGACCTGATTTCACGGTACAGGGGTATTTACCCTCTGAGCCGCCCACTCTTGAATCCCCTTTAACAGGGTTTCTTCTTTGAGGGATATGATACAGTTATCTCTGCCTTTGGCTGAGAAGAAAAACTTCAGTCTGTATCCTCGCCGAATGATCTGGAGGACATAGGGGCTGGTTAAGATGTTTTTCCATTGCGGGAAAAAAATTGGGATAACCTGTCCCCCCACCTTGCCGCGGGCGTCTATTCTGGGAGTTCCGAAGGAATATCTCCCTTCTCTTTTCCTCTTAGCAGGAAATTTCTTCTGGATCTGGATAAACATCCTCCAGGCCTTGTTCGGATCTGTCCTGGTTCGCACTTACCTTTTAGAAGAAATACTTACTTATAAAATTTCTTCCACAGCGTTTCCATCTCTCTTGTGGGCAGCTGAAGCCGGTGCGGTCCTCTTCTGTGTCTTCTTCCGCGCCTTCTTGTCCCAGAATGCGCCTGCACTGGCCCCTCTCGTCACTTCCGGTGCGGCGCCGCATTCCTCCACAGCTTCTGGGCATGCCGAGAAGCTGTTTAGCAGGGGAATGTGGCGTCGCCTGGAAGTGACGAGCGGGGCCGGTGCCGTCGCATTGATTCCTGGGAGCGATGACGTTCAGCTCCCAGGAATCATAGCGAGACAGGAAGTGACGGGGTGAGCCGCGGCGACGAGGGAGGAAGTACTCTGAGGTGAGTATTTACGATCTTCAATTAAAAGGTGAGTAAACAAAAAAAAATTAATAACTATCCAATTCCTTTTCAGGTGATCTCGAACTAGCGGAGGGGCACAAAAAAAAATATTGTTTTTGTGCCCGGAACTCCGCTTTAATGTGACCAGCACTCCAAAGATCTCAAATCCTAAATACTTCGTACGTGGGAAGTTGTTTAGGGGAGAATACTTCCACTTTAAGTGGGGATGGTTAAACTTGCACCTACAGCTGATTAAGATAATGAATCAGAGGACCTGTGCAAGATATCACCACACCCCAGTGCCGAGTAGTTACATGGCCAGTCTAAAGCTGGAAACACACTATCCAACTCTTGTTGGTAGATTTCCTTCAGATTTACCTTTTCAATGTAGTGCAAGGGCCTGCCATTGCATACAAATCGAAAGTGTTTAGGTCTGATCTTATATCATATGGTTTTGGCCAGTCTAACGGAAAAAGTCTTCCGAAAATCTTATAGTGTGTATGGCCCATTAGGCCTGAGTAGAGTATTTTACCAGCGAATCTATTCCTGAAAAATGACATATTTCAGTGATTGTGAATAGGAATAACTCTGGACTGGGTGTCCCCAAGTCCTTGTACATTCTAGGCTGGTGTAGGGATCCTTTCAGTGGTGTACACTGCTTTAAGGAGTCCTTCCATAACAACTAATCACACACCTAACTGTGACATACAGTGTTTAGCATGGTTGGGTCTTGGCTCATGACCCCGCAATCTTTGTTTACGAGCATAGCCCACTACACCAAAGTTTCCAGGAAAAAGAGATTTTTGTACTTTTTTGGAACTTTTTTCTCTTTAAATCTGTTACCGCCTGAGCCCTCCTTGGAACTTAGTTAAGGACCTGGGCTGGATAGTGTCTTTCCTTGGATCTCGTTCATCCCTTGCTTGCAGAGGAGATGGCTTGAGATTCTGAAAAGAGGAAAGAGGGTCCTGCTCTAGAGAACATACCTTCCTGAGCAGACAGACTATCTTAATCTGTGATCACATGCGTTAAGCTCTGATGAGTAGCAGCTGTAGTCCACAAGGACTGGATTAGGCAACCCTTTGCACTGATTTAAGATAAATCTTCATTAAAAACAGATACTCTCAGCCATTTTACCAACACATGTATGGCTCAAAGGGTTTTGTGCAAGGCTTAAACAGACTACCCCACAGTACCGCACTTCTAGCATGCTCGTGCTATTAAAGTAGAGGAGGGTCTGACAGAGGCCTTCTGGGCCGAGGAACGACCTGCAACAATAAAGAGAGAAACAAAGTGATTAACTCGCTCTCTTATTTAACATATGTGCTACTCCCAGAAACAGATAATTAACAGGGCTGTCAGAAAGGGAACAATTAAAGGCTTGCTGATCCTAGACCGTAGGCAGCAGTAGGCCCCATTATCCGGTAAATTCACTTACCAGGTCTCATGTCCTTGCAGTCACCTGTGTACCGGCTTATACCCCTAAGGGATGCATTGTGCTTTGTTCTCTTTTGGGGCAATTTCAGCCCCTTCGTAGCCGAAGATTCTGCCATGAATTCACATGGACCCGGCGTCTCCTCCATGCTGCGCTCTCTTCCGGGTATCGCTCGCTCCTCTCCGCCCGGAACTTCCGGTCTTCACAGCGAGGCTTGAGGCGCGCTCCTTGGCGGGAAATTCTAAATCCTTACCGCCTTAGAGGAGCAAATGGAGGAGACTTCCTGCAGAGACAACAGGACTTCAGGTATAGAGGGACCTTCACTGTAAGGTAAACCGACTACCTGGCATGTTGGCGACCTGAAAGTTCCTGTTTCCAGGATGCAGATAGGGAGGAACCTGCCATTAGGCTGTCCATAGCTGCCTTCCAGGGGTACCTATCAGACAGTCCTTTGCCTTCAGGTCAGAAAAAAAACAAACGTTCCGATGTGAGGTTGGAAACACAACTGAAATGAAGCTCAAGGATGGGTGGGACCTTTTTAACAGCTGCAAATTAGTTGCGTTTCCTGTGAGGCGGAGCCACAATCCCTCATATGTAGGCCGTCCTGGAAGGGTGGAAGGAGAAATAGGGGATTCACTCCAGAAATAAAGAGATTATTCTCCCTCTCTACAAGACTCTGGTCCGGCCACATCTGGAGTATGCTGTCCAGGTCTGGGCACCGGTCCTCAGGAAGGATGTGCTGGAACTGGAGAGAGTCCAGAGAAGGGCAACAAAAATAAATTAGGGGAATGGAGGGCATTGGCTATGAGGAAAGACTACAAGCACTGGACTTATTCTCGCTTTCTCGGGGGAAATTATATTAATGTACAAAAAAACTGTACTGGCGACCCTAGCATAAGGAACAAACTATTCAGAGAAAGGGAATACAATAAGACATGTGGCCACTCACTAAAACTAGAGGAAAGGTAGTTTAACCTTAAAATACATAGGGGGTTCTTCACTGTAAGAGCAGTAAGGATGTGGAATTCTCTTCTTCAAGCAGTCGTATCAGCAGGGAGCATCGATAGTTTCAAAAAACTGTTAGATGGGCACCTTAACCTCCCTGGCGGTATGATTCTTTTGAATTTTAGGTGCTGAAAGCGTTACCATTATTTTGCATGTAATTCTTGTGAATGAGCAGCCCAAACCAACTGTACACATTTATTATATATGTGTGTATATATATATATATATATATATATATATATATTTACATAAACGGTACAGCAGGAAAGGGCACTGGGGGGCAATCTAATGTGATTTTTTTTATTTTGAATGGTATCAGTGTGTTTGGTGTGTTTTTACATTTGAATTTGCTGCCGGTTCCACCCCCCTGCGAACGTAATGTCGCAGGAGACGGAAGCCGGGTCACGGAGACGATCGAGAGGAAGATCCGCCGCGAGACACCGCCGAGATACATCGCTGGATCCCGGTGACAAGGTAAGAAACCTCTTTTACAGGATCCAGCGATGCTTCTGGCGGTACCCCGAGTGTGGCTTGGGGTTACCGCTTTTGGCTCTGAAATTTAACCCAGAGCCACGCTCGGGAATACCGCTAGGAAGGTTAAAGACCACAACATAGAGAGGTATACAATGTACGGTTAACAGCAAACACACATATCATAGGTTGAACTGGATGGACGGATGTCTTTTTTCAACCTCACTAACTATGTAACAGTGCATTGAGGTCAGCTTGTAAGTTGGAGACATCCTGTAAGGAAGTTATTCCACTGCAAAGCTTAGTGTCATCTGCAAAGACTGAAATGGTACTTTTAATCCCAGACCCTATATAATTTTATAAAGATATTAAAAAGTTAAAATTTTAATTATTAAAAAGGTAAAAATGTACGTGAAACAGCACTTAAACTTCACACTAGATGGTACATGACACCCGCTAAGATCCCCACCATCTATCCTCTAGCTTTTCCTATGTGTTTTTGTGGGTGTCAAGAGACTGGCTCCTTCACACATACTTTTTGGAGCTGTTAACACCTCCAACCTATATGGCAGAAGGCTACCACAATTTCATCTATTGCAGGTCACCCCATTTCTTCAACAGTACTCCTATGCCTCTTCTTCGCTTCCATCCCTGGGGTACCTGTTCCTCATATGAGACCGATTCACACGTTGTTTGTAGCTGTCCTTTGGGCAATAGCTCTGAACTGGCATTTCCCAGCGGTCCCTTGGTCAATGGCATTGTCCAGAATGGAGATGATCAAACTTACTGAACGTATTTACCATACTCTTTAGGATACCATGCATCTCTTTTGTAAGAAATGGGAATATTGGAACCTTGCTTTGATGTAGCCATGTGTCTACTTTTCCCTTACGTTTTTAATTGTGTTTTCTATACCCTGCTGAAGATTATTTCAGACATTCCAATGTATTGCCCTGATTTCTGCAACGCAATTTGTTACCGTTTTTTTGCTCACTGTCAATGTATGCATTGTTCTGTCTCGTTTGTACCACTTTCTTCCAATAAAAAGGTTTGTAAAAATGGCTACCCATGCATTTCAATGGGAGAATAGAAAGCATAAATCTACAGCAAAATGGCGGCCCCCACGGCGCGCCATGCGGTCTCCCGGACCCTCAGAAGGGGTCCTAGACAAGAGGCAACGGAGGGTCCCTAGGAACAGAAACCACCAGGACAAAGCTACCCCACAGAAAAACGCAGCTGAGGAACCGAGGGAGCCCAAAGGGTCCGACTATTCTAGGGAAAGGACCCACGTCCATCCCGAGACCACCAGAGCATTGGGGGGACAGTATTAATCACCATACCACGGTACCAGGTGGGCGCCACTCCGAACAGTCCACCTCCCACCCAGGGTAGGGGTGCTGCCAGCTAGGGGTACGCTGCGACTCAGGGCGTTCCAGGTCGATTGGGTCCCAGTGAGACTTTTCCACTTGCAGGCTCGTCCCTATGCATCGGGGCTCTGTTATGGCGAGGCCTAGTTCTGGACTATAACCTGCTCACGCTCACAGGCCAGGCTGGGAGACCTTAAGGATCTAGAATTTCCAGTCCGAAACCACAACCGGCTGTTGCTTGTAGTTCTCCAGGAACTCTAAGGCTCGGTTCACACTTATGCGATGCGGGAAGGCTGTGAATTTGCAGCCTGTTCCCGCATCGCAAACGCACCCTTGGCAGTTCACACTGCCATATGCGATATGCTGGGACTGTCAATGTAATGTTAACGACACCCCCAGTTTGATCGCATATCGCAGTGCGATCTTACAGTTCGCACAGGATCGGATCGCACAAGTGTGAACCACTGTGCGATCCGATCCTGATGCGGCTAAAAAAAAAGGGTCATGTGGGACTTTACTGCGGGTGCAGTGCGAATTTAGCCATACAAAGTGTATGGCTGAATTCGCACCGCACACCCGATCGCATGTAATGAAGGAGCAGTGCGCTCTGATATTATATGCGATCGCCGCAGTCGCACATATGTGAACCGGCTCTAACTGGTGAAAAAAATAAATAAATCACAAAATAACAAATTTCCCTATTAATAGCAAAGACCAAAGTCCCAGCAGGGAACTAGGTCCTATTCCTAAACTAGGCAGAAACAAACTAGAGGCTGTAGCAGAGTGTGTGGTGTTATGCCTGCAGGGAAAGCCCCCATAGGCGTGGTAAAGCTTTTTCCTGCCTAGTTCCTATTACTGATGGGAGGAGCATAACCCAAAGGTCTAAAGAAGATATGGAGCTGCGTCTGTCGATGAACGATAGAGAAATTACTGTTAACTATGAAAGCAGTGTTAGCGGTTTCATTCACTTCCTACTTAACTTAGTTGTCTTTGTTCCTTAATATTTAAAACTTCAACAGATAGTGAAAATGTTGGATACACTTGATCAATTTTCTCCCTCAGAAGCCGGAGAAGTGCATCGCACAAGACTAACAACTCAAAATGTCACCCGTCCCTCTGAAAACTATTCAGGTTCAGACAAATAGAATTTCTTTTATCCAGACAAAAGGCATGTAGGGTGAGGCCAGTGGCATATGATGTTCACCCGCTGTTGATCCCTGGTGTGGTGTGTTTTGCCTGGGTTACTCTAGCTTTTGTGCTGGCTTTGGATAACCAAAGTAGTAGCCCCACAACTGGATGATTTCTGCGCTGTTGATCTCCTATAATTTGGAGATCATTACTGTTTGGTAAGGAAACTGGCACACCTGTCTGAGGTGGTTTGGGATTCTTACACATGGACATTATCAAGATTTCACATTTAGACTTTGTAACAAAGGGTTAAATTCCTTGTTATAATTATTTATTGGTTTACCCTTTCAGATTTCTGGATGTAGTACAATGATTAAAACAAAAACGCACAAGTAGCACATTATTAAAAGATATTTACTTGGCTTCAGTTAAAGATGGAGTACAGATGATAGAACAGGATAAATTCAGCTTCACATCAATTTCAGGGGAGCTCTGCAGATTCCTTGAACATCAGAAATTCCTGAAAAAGGACTATTTTACAAGGTCTGGGCACATTCACCAGTCTGTCCCAGGATATGCTCTGAAGAATGTCTTGTTTGTCCCATTATATATATATATATATATATATACATGCATACACACACCTCAAAAAAATTAAAGGAACACTTTTTTAATCAGAGTATAGCATCAAGTCAATTAAACTCCTGGGATATTGATCTGGTCAGTTAAGTAGCAGAGGGGGTTGTTAATCAGTTTCAGCTGCTTTGGTGTTAATGAAATTAACAGATGCACTATATGGGCAACAATGAGACAACCCCCATAACTGGAATCGTTTTACAAGTGAAGGCCAATTTTTCCCTACTCATTTTTTCTGACTGTTTTTCACTATTTTTGCATTTGGTTAGGGTTAGTGTCACTACTGAAAGCATGAGGCGATATGTGGACCTTGTAGAGGTTGCACCGGCAGACCAACTACTCCAGGATGGCACATCAATACATGCCATTGCCAGAAGGTTTGTTGTGTCTCCCTGCACAGGCTCAAAAGGATAGAGGAGATTCCAGGAGACAGGCAGTTACTCTAGGAGAGCTGGACGGGGCTGCAGAAGGTCCTTAACCCATCAGCAGGACTGGTATCTGTTCCTTTGTGCATGGAGGAACGGGATGAGCATTGCCAGAGCCCTACAAAATGACCTTCAGCAGGCCACTGGTGTGAATGTCTCTGACCAAACAATCAGAAACAGACTTCATGAGGGTGGCCTGAAGGGCCGACGTCCTCTAGTGGGCCCTGTGCTCACTACCTGTTACCGTGGAGCCTGATTGGCATTTGCCATTAAACACCAGAATTGGCAGGTCCACCACTGGCATCCTGTGCTTTTCACAGATGGGAGCAGGTTCACCCTGAGCATGTGAGAGAAGTGAAAGGGTCTGGAGAAGACATGGAAAATGTTATGCTGCCTGTAAAATCGTTCAGCATGACCGGTTTGGTGGGTCAGTGATGGTCAAGGGAGGCATATCCATGGAGGGACATACAGACCTCTACAGGCTAGACAATGGCACCCTCGGGATTCAAATTCTTGGACCCATTGTCAAACCCTATGCTGGTGCAGTGGGTCCTGGGTTCCTCCTGGTGCACGACAATGCCTGGCCTTATCTGGCAAGAGTATGCAGCCAGTTCCTGGAGAATGAAGGAATTTATACTATTGAATGGCCCCTACGCTCGCCTGACCTAAATCCAATAGAACACCTCCGGGACATTATGATTCAGTCCATCTGACGCCGCCGGGTTGCACCTCAGTCTCTTTAGAAGCTCAGTGATGCCCTGGTCCAGATCTGGGAAGAAATACCCCAGGACACCATACGTCTTCTCATTAGGAGCATGCCCCGACGTTGTCAGGCATGCATACAAGCACGTGGGGGCCTTACAAAGAACCATTTTGAGTTGCTGTAATGAAATTTCAGCAAAATAAACTAGCCTGCTGCAGCATTTTTTCACTTTGATTTTTGGGGTGTCTGAATTCAGCCCTCTGTAGGTTGATAATTTTCATTTCCATCAAACAATGTGGCTTCCATTCATTCCTAACACATTACCCAGTCCATATCAGTATAGATATCCAGCGTGATATTTTTCCTCATTGAGATCGGATGTGTTTTCAAAGTGTTCTTTTAATTTTTTTGAGTAGTGTATATGTGAAAAGCGGCTCCCATAAACTGGTTTTAGCCAGTTCTAACAAATGAACAGCTTTGTTACTGTTCGCCAAATCCATTACTGCATGTTATTCTCCAGCAGCTTGAGAAATAGTCTTTAGAAGCAACACCATATCTGGGACAGCTGCTGCAATGGAGCCACTTTGCTCAACCCTCTATAGTCTATGTTCCATCAGGTTTCCTTACATGAAAGGTAGGGGAGTTAAATGGGCTCACCGCAGGCCTGAATACTCCTACACCCAGCAAGGCTTGTATTGTGTCAGTCACTTCTTGGTGTCCTCCAGGTATGCAGTACTGCTTGAAATTGGTGGTGTTTGGGCATAGGAATGTACACTGACTTCCACTTGACATGTCCCCTAGTAGGATTTACTGCAGACATAAGGAAAGAATGCACTGAGTTACCAAATGAAAACATACCTGCATTGGTTTGCATTGCCTGGACCCTCAAGATATCTATTCCCAGTATGTAATGAAATAACTCACAAAATTAAATCCTGTGCCTTAACCACCTTCCGCCAGCCATATAGACAACTCACAGTTGACAGGTGGCTCTCTTGTTCTGGGGCGACATCATAGAAATTCGTCCTACACTCACTGGGCTTATGCGCCTAAGGGGCTGCGTGGCAAAAGGCAGCACACCGTGTCCCTGGGACACAGCGCACCCTCGATCTTGGTAAAGAGCCGATGGCAAGGCTCTTTACCCATGTGATCAGTTGTATCCAATCACAGCTGATCACAAATAAACAAAGAAATGCCGGTTATAGGCTTTCCTCTCCTAAAACTGACAGTGCGTAAGGAGAGCAGAGCTAATCAGAAGCATTTTCTCACAGGAAAGAGCTGCACAGATAACCAGGGCACTGATATTCAGTGCTCTGATCAGTGAAGCCCCAACAGTGTCCAGCAGTGATGCCAGTCAGTGCCCAGCAGCGATCCCAGTCAGTGACCAGCAGCGATGCAAGTTAGTGCCCAGCAGCGATGCCAGTCAAGGCTACCTTTCAGGGTCACCCATCAGTGCTGCCTATCAGTGTCCCCTAATCAGTGGCAGCTCATCAGTGCTGCCTATCAGTGAAGGAGAATAATTACTTTTTTACAAACTTTTCTAACAAGGAAAAACTTTTTTTTTTTTTAGCAAAAAATTATAAAAATTTAATTTAGGTTCAGCGTTGCATGACCATGCAATTGTCATTCAAACGTGACAGCGATGAAAGATGAAAACTGGGCAGGAAGTGGGTGAAAATGCATCGAAGTTGTTAAATATGGGCGTTTTCCAATTTGCACCCTGCAGTACACCTTGTGAGCCCATGTGTGTTGTCCTCCCACCCCTTCAAGTGCCACTACCCCTTTGCTCTGATGTTTTTTTTTATTTTTGATGCTATGAAATGAAGTCACTTCAGCTTCGGTGTCTAGCAGTGCAGTAACTCAATGTGGTCTGTGTGAAGGCGAGGATGGGCAATTCCCATCCTCGGCTTCCAAATTTCTTTTTGGGTTTTATTAACTCTTCTTCTGCTGCTCCATAAGGGTTTGGCTTTCCCTCAACAGAAGGGGCAGAAGGCAAGACAGGGACATCCTCAACAATCGCTAGTTGCCACCTTCTTAGATAAGATGGATTTCAACTTCCCTTGTTATTTTAACGTTTTTAACGACTACCCTTTGGGGCACCATACATTTCGGATATTGGTACACCACTCTGCAAAAGATCAGAAAACAACTGCTTTTGTGTAATCTTCAACCTCCCTGCACCCTGCAGGCTTTTTCTCCTCCACATTTCTTAGTTTAACCCTGTATCGGACCGACTCAACTTCTCCTAATTGTCCCAATAAAGCAGCTGTTTTGTGAACCTTCTTAGCATCAATAGCTCTCAGCATTTTAAACAAACAATGGAGCTTAAGTATGATGGAGCACCAGCCAACAGCTTGTTTCTTATATGTGCAGTAAAGAAAGCCATATCAGGTCCTGTCCAATTATCATGCACAGTAAGAGTTTCTAATAGAGGGTCTGCAATCAATGCAATCAATCAACTCTATACTGGTTTGTTTTTTCCCTGTGTTTTCTGGAAGATCTAAAACATTCCTTTAAGATCTATAGTTGATCTATTACCGCCTGCAGTTCCATCTCGAAAGCCGCTCTCTTTTTTTTTGTCTCATCCATGAGCACCTGCAAAAAACTGGATTTTTGACTTACCGTAAAATCCTTTTCTCTTAAGCTCATTGACAGACGCAGGACTGATATCTTGATATCCGTAGGGTTATACTGCCCCCTACAGGAGTAGGACACTAGGCAGGAAAAAAGTTCTGGCCACACCTATGGGCAGTCCCAGGGGGTATATCCTCTCTCTCCCTGCTATAGGATGTCAGTTATGTAACAAAGCAGTGTCAGAGACTCATACCAACCCAACCCAAAATAGAGGGGCGGGTACTGCGTCTGTCAATGAGCTTAAGAGAAAAGGATTTTACGGTAAGTCAAAAATCCAGTTTTCTCTGTCGCTCATTGACAGATGCAGGACTGATATCTTGATATCCGTAGGGACGTCCCAAAGCAGTGCCATAAATGAGGGGTGGGATAATAGAAATAAAATCCAATCCAGAAGGCCAAAACAGAGCCAACCAGAAGAACAGAGGACTCATTGAACCAAGCAGATGAGACCCACCTGAAAAAAACAAAACCCCCGAGGTAGACCAAAGGTCCCCTCAAACAGCGGCCTGCAAAACCTTGCGGCCGAAAGAGGCATTCGCCGATGCCAGCACATCAACCTTATAAAATTTTGTAAAGGTATGAACCGACGACCAGGTAGCCGCCTTGCAAACCTGAAGCACCGACGCCTGATGGCGGAAGGCCCAGGAAGCACTAAGAGCCCGAGTAGAGTGCGCCTTAACAGGGAACGGAGGAACCCGACCCTTGATAGAATAAGCCTGCACCACCGTCTGTCTGATCCATCTGGAGATAGTCGCGGTAGACGCAGGCAACCCCTTTCTAGGTCCATCCGTGATCACAAAAAGTGAATCAGCCTTACGAAAAGAGTCAGTAGTAGCCAAGTACACCCTGATCGCCCGAACCACATCCAAGGAGTGTAAACGCAAACTCCCGAAGATGACTGGGCTTAGGACACAGGGAAGGTAACACAATATCCTCATTCAAGTGAAAGTCGGAAACCACCTTAGGAAGGAAGGATGGATTCGGATGAAGAACCACCTTATCCCTATGAACCACCAGATATGGGGAATGACAGGGCAACGCAGCCAGTTCCGACACCCTGCGTGCAGAAGTGATAGCCACCAAAAAGGCCACCTTCTGGGATAAGGTAAGCAAGGGAATCTCCCTAATATTTTCAAAGGGAGGTTTCTGGAGAACCGACAACACCAAATTAAGATCCCAGGGCGGCAAGGGCGTGCACACCGGAGGAGCCAGGTGCCGCACCCCCTGGATGAAATTCCGCATCAAAGAATGAGTAGCCAGTGGCCTCTGGAAGAAGATCGCCAATGCTGAAACCTGACCCTTGATAGTGCTTAAGGCCAGCTTCTGCTCAACCCCCCGTTGCAAGAAGGCCAATATCCGAGCCACCGAGTAAGAACGTGGAGGAACCCCCGAGGGACTCACACAACGCGATATAAGACTTCCATGTGCGATAATAGATCTTTCTGGAAGTCGCTTTCCTTGCTTTAATCAGAGTAGGAATAACTGAAACATACAAACTCCTGTCCTTCAGCACCTGGCTCTCAACAGCCAAGCCGTCAAAGCCATCGATCGTAAAGCAGGATGGAAGATCGGTCCCTGAGACAGCAGATTCTCCCTGAGAGGAAGTAGCCAGTAGGAAGTAGCCAGTAGACCAAGTCAGCGTACCCGGCCCGACGAGGCCAGTCAGGAGCCACAAGGAGGACTCGAATTCCCTCCGCCTCTATTCTGCGAAGAAGTTTCAGCAGCAACTTGAGAGGAGGAAAAGCATACAGCAGCTGATACTGCCCCCACGGAGCAACCAGTGCGTCTGTGGCGTCCGCCAGAGGATCGCGGGGGCGGGCTACAAACCTCTGCACCTTCCTGTTGAGCCAAGATGCCAACAGATCCACATCCAGGGTGCCCCACCCCGTGGCATTGTCCGACTGAATCCGAGCCGGGCAGCCCCGAAGATGCTTGGTCCAGTGAACCAGGCAAAACCTGATCGCTCTCAGTTCCAACACATTTATCAGCCACCTGGATTCTTCCAGGGACCAGAGCACCCGAGCAGACAGCCTGCCGAGAATCCCTCCCCATCCGGATAGACTGGCATCCGTGGTGACAATCGTCCAATAGATCGGAAGAAAGGACTTCTGCTGACTGAGCATCGGAGACCGAAGCCACCAAACCAGAGACTCCCTGGTCCGCTCGCTCAGACGGATCCGATTGTCCAGGGAATCGGGATTCCGGTTCCATTTGAGAAGAATCTCCTTTTGGAGAGTCCGCGTATGACACTGAGCCTGCGGAGACTCCACACAGAGGAGGAGGTCGTCCAGGTAGCCCAGGACCGATATGCCCCGCTGCCGCAACAGCACCAGAACTGGGGCCAAAACCTTTGTGAAAACCCGAGGAGCGGAAGCGAGACCAAAGGGTAACGCCACAAACTGATAATGGTCCTCTCCCACAGCAAAGCGCAGAAACCGCTGGTGTCCTGCGTAAATGGGAACATGAAGATAGGCATCCTTGATGTCTATGGACGCCAGAAAATCCCCCTGATGCAGGGAGGCCACCACTGTGCGAATGGCCTCCACTCCTTGTTGCATCAAGTCCTGCACTGCCACCAACAGAGCCGATTCGGGGACAGTCGCATATTGGAAGTGAAGAACCGTACCGGTGGAAGCGATCGAAACTCGATCTGGTTATTCTGACCGTATGACCTCGTGAACCCATTTTGGAGGGCTTCGCCTTGTCGCCCGCCCCGGAAGAGCGAAAAAACTTCTTGTGAGCTGAAAAGGAAGGTCCCTGTCTGTGACGAGGTTCCTTACCCTTATTAGCCTGTGGTAGAAAGGTGCTCTTGCCCCCAGTGAGATCTTTGATAATCTCATCCAAGGTAGCACCAAACAGGCGATCCCCCTGAAAAGGGAGATCAGTCAAGGCTTTTTTGGAAGCCTGATCCGCCGACCAGCACTTCAACCATAGCATGCGCCGGAGGACCACCGCCGAGATCCACACATGCCCCAACAATGGAGCAGCGTCCAGTGCGGCGTCACAAACAAACTGTAGCCCCTGCACCATCTGCTCCAGCAAATCCATCACGGCAGGGGGGAGACTTCTCCCCTCCAGGTCATGGCGTAACAGCTTGGCCCATTCCGTCAACGTCTGTGAAACCAGAGCAATGGAAAACACTGGCCTTAAGGCCGACCCTGCCAGGGAGAATATGGAACGGGACACAGATTGCGCCCTACGATCAATTGGATCCCGAAAGGATGGGGAATCCTCCAACGGGATAACAGTAGCCTTATTTAGTCTGGAAACCGGCGGATCCACCGAAGGTGGCACCGTCCATTTTTTAAGGAGGGACTCTTCAAACAGGTAGCGCCTAGCAATCCGTTTGGGCATCCCAGGGGGTCGTTTTGGACGGACCCACTCCTCAATGATATCATCAAAGCATTTGGGAAAGGGAAACACCTTCACCACCCTGGAGGGCTTGCGAGTGCCAAAGGCAACTTCCGTATGAGCTGCATCCGCAGGTGCAACCTCCAGTTTTAGGGTCTCCCGGACAGACACAATCAGTGCGTCCACCAGTGCCTTGTCTTGCGCTATGGCGGAGGCAGAAAGGTCATCCTCACTATCAGAGGAGACGGGGCGCGAGACAGCAGCCCCAGAGGAGGAACCCGCAGCAGCAGCGACTGGCTCAGGATCAGAATCTGAGGCATCAGGCAAGACAGGGGTAGGCGGGGGTCGCTTTTTAGCCCCCTGTCCCTGACAGGCCACCTCCATCCGGGACACAAATTACTCCAGGACCGCCGAAAATGCATCAATGGTGAGCAGAGAATCGGAGGGCCCTGCGGCCACCTTGAGGGGATCAGGTGGGGACACATGTGCAGCAGGGTCCATGGCAACACCAGGGGAACCCGTCAGCAAAATATGACAAAATTGAAAAAAAATGGATTTTTGTAAAATCTTACCGTAAAATCCTTTTCTCTTAGCTCATTGACAGACGTAGTCCTCGGTGATACAGCACCTTCGGGTTATGTTGCCTCCACAGGAGCAGGACTAGACAGGAAATTAAAATGCTCTGGCCACACCCTAGGGGCAGTCCCAGAGGGTATATCCTCTCTCTCTCTGCCTCAGCAAATCAGTTATGTCAAAAAGCAGTCTTTAGAGATTTTAACCCAACCCAACTCCAAAACAGAGGGGCGGGGACTACGTCTGTCAATGAGCTAAGAGAAAAGGATTTTACGGTAAGATTTTACAAAAATCCATCTTTATCGCTCATTGACAGACGTAGTCCTCGGTGATACAGCACCTTCGGGACGTCCCAGAGCAGTATCACAAATGAGGGGTGGGAAAATGGAAATCAAATCCCAATCTAGAAGGCCCAACCGGTGCCAACTAGAAGTTTACAATGCTCATCCTTAATGATGAGACTCAACAAAAAAGAAATTTTTCAAACAGAAAAAAAAAAACTCTCGAGGTAGACCACCGGTCTCCTCAAATTGCGGCCTGCAAAACCTTGCGGCCAAATGAGGCATCCGCCGATGCCGTCACATCAATTTTATAGAATTTTGTAAAGGTATGTACCGACGACCAGGTGGCCGCCTTACATACCTGGACCACTGACGCCTGAGGGCGAAAGGCCCAGGAAGTACTGAGCGCTCGAGTGGAGTGCGCCCTAACAGGGAACGGAGGACTCTGACCCTTAATAGAATAAGCCTGTACCACCGTCTGTCTAATCCATTTGGCAATGGTCGCGGCAGATGCAAGCAAACCCTTTCTGGGGCCATCCGTGATCACAAAAAGTGAATCCGTCTTACGGAATGATTCCGTAGCTTTCAGGTATACTCTGATTGCCCGAACCACATCCAAGGAATGCAAAGCATGTTCCCGATGATGCTTGGGCTGAGGACACAAGGAAGGTAGTACAATATCTTCATTCAGATGAAAATCTGAAACCACCTTAGGAAGAAAGGATGGCTTAGGATGAAGTACTACCTTATCCCTATGAATCACTAGGTATGGGGACTGGCATGATAATGCAGCCAGTTCTGACACCCTGCGAGCAGAAGTGATAGCCACCAAGAAGGCCACCTTCTGGGATAAAGTAAACAAGGGAATCTCCCTGATGTTTTCAAAGGGAGGTTTCTGTAGAACCGACAAAACTAAATTAAGATCCCAGGGCGGTAAGGGCGCGCGGACTGGTGGAGCCAGGTGCCGCACCCCCTGGATGAAATTCCGCACCAAGGACTTGGTAGCTAAAGGTTTCTGAAAGAAGATTGCTAATGCTGAAATTTGACCCTTGATGGTGCTCAAGGCTAGCTTCTGCTCAACCCCTTGTTGCAAAAAAGCCAATATTCGAGTCACCGAATAGGTACGTGGAGGAAATCCTAAAGATTCGCACCACGCAATATAAGTCTTCCATGTGTGATAATAGACCTTGCTGGAAGTCGCTTTCCTTGCTTTAATAAGGGTAGGAATGACTGAAGCTGACAAACCTCTGTCCTTCAGTACTTGGGTCTCAATGGCCAGGCCATTAAAACCAGCGACTGTAAAGCACGATGGTAAATTGGTCCTTGAGACCACAGACACTCGCTGAGACGAAGTTCCCACGGAACGTCTGCGACTAGCCTGTCCAAGTCGGCCAGGCCGGTTTGACGAGGCCAGCCTAGAATTTCTAGGACCACTGGTGCTGACTGGATCTGAACCAGGCGACCCTAGAGCTATCTGGCCCCGACCATCCGAGAAAGTCTGGTCGTTTTCTGTTCCCACACATTTATCAGATACCTGATTGCTATCAGGAAGGGTGATCTTTTCTGGTTGAACCTCAGGGACCGAAGTCACCCGGCTAGAGGCTTCTTGGCCTGTCTGATCAACCAGATCCGATTCCTGTGGGGAATTGAGACTAATCTTAGGAAAAGGTAAAGGAAAAGATCTATTCAGGGGACGGTGACTACCGCTCCCTGTAGTACTTAAATGTTGGAAGGGAAGAATCGCACCGGTAGTAGTAGTTGATGCTCGATCTAATGTCCTGAATACCGGTGAAAACGTCCCCCCACCCTCAAACCGGGTGGGGGCGCACCTTCAGGCTGTGTACTCCTTTGCTTCGGGTTTGGCTGAGTTGGTCCTCTGTTTGTCCGACCAGCCTTTCTTGAACCCTCCTGGAGGAGTCTTGCCTTTCCCGCTTGTTCCAGCCGGGCGTGCGAACCCTTTATGGGCGGTAAAGAAAGGTCCTCGCTTGTTGCGAGGTCCCTTAGCTTTAGCAGCCTGTGGCAAAAAAGTGCTCTTGCCCCCAGTGGCATCCTTAATGATTTCATCTAGGGTGGCCCCAAATAGACGATTCCCCTGAAAGGGGAGATTCGTCAAGGTCTTTTTGGAACCTAGGTCAGCTGACCAGCATTTTAACCACAGCACACGTCTGAGGATTACCGCTGACATAGATGCATGCCCTAATAGGGGAGTAGTGTCCAAGGCTGCGTCACAGCTAAACTGTAGCCCTTGTATAATCTGTTCCATCAAATCAGATGTTTCCTGGGGAATATCTTTTCCCCTAAGGTCTTGGCGTACCAATCTCGCCCATTCCGTAAGTGTCTGGGAAACTAGACCAATAACAATTACTGGTCTAAATGCTGACCCTATCAGAGAGAAGATGGTGCAGGACTCTGCTTCCATCTTTCGATCCACCGGATCCTTAAAGGACGAAGTGTCCTCCACTGGGATAACCGTGGCTTTATTCAGCCTGGAAATAGGTGGATCCACCACTGGTGGTACCGTCCATTTCTTAATGATGGATTCCTCAAACGGATAGCGTCTAGCAATACGCTTGGAAATAGTAAAGGTACGTTTAGAATGCTCCCATTCTCCTTTAATCTTATTACCAAAACACTTGGGTACAGGAAAAACCTTCACCGTTTTGATGGGCTTGTTAGTACCAAAAGGAATCTCTGTATCAGTTGCTTCTGCCGGTAAAACCTCAAGTTTTAAGGTTTCCTGCACTGCCACAACTAGTGCGTCCACCAATGCTTCTTCCTGAATTATAGCGGGAGAAGAAACGTCCTCCTCACTGTCTGAGGGAGCTTTACCTGAGGTAACAGCCCTTGCAGAGGGACCTGCAACTGCAGTGACCATCTCTGAATCTGAGTCAGAGGTGTCAGATAATATAGGGGTAGGCGGGGGTCGCTTCCTTGATCCTCGTCCCTGACAGGCCGCCTCCACCCGCCTCCAATATTGCTGTAAATGCCTCTACACTCTGTGCACCGGCGGGTCCCGTGGCCCCCTCGAGGGAAACAGGTGGGGGAATTTGTGTGGCAGGGTCCATGATTATTCCAGTAACTTCCCGGATAATATAATTCAAAAATAAAAAAACTGAATTTTTGTAAAATCTTACCTGTAAAATTCCTTTCTCTGAGTCCTCCGACAGTCGCCGCCTCTTCATATTCGTCACATATGGGTATTAGACTTTGCTCCGAAGGAGTAGCTAGGCAACAGAATATGTTAACATTAAAGCTTTTAACATATCCCACCCTCAAGGGGTGGTCCCCTCCGTCAATACCCTCCTACTTCCTGCAACCATATCTCAGTTTTAGTGGAATAGCAGTAGAGTATACAACCAAAACCCCAAAAGAGGGGCGGGGGCGGCGACTGTCGGAGGACTCAGAGAAAGGTATTTTACAGGTAAGATTTTACAAAAATTCAGTTTTCTCTTACGTCCTCCGACAGTCGCCGCCATCTTCATATTCGTCACATATGGGGACGTCCCAAAGCAGTGCAAACATGAGGGGTGGGAAACGGATCCGCGCCGAAAAGGCAACGCAGTCTCCGCATCAAAGAAAGGAACCTTACCAAAGGAAGGAAACCAGCTGGGCAACAGAAAAAAACAAGTGCTCAACAGGAGCAACAACCCAGGAAAAGACAAAAAACCAGGGGATATAAAACTTATCCCAACAGCCAGAGGTCCCTAACAAGGGACCCTAGGGAACTGCCGCACTAAGAACCTTGCGGCCAAAGGAAGCATCCGCCGATGCCTGAACATCTACTTTGTAGAATCTTGTGAACGTGTGTACGGTCGACCAGGTCGCCGCCTTACACACCTGGGCTACAGAAGCCCCATGACGACAGGCCCAAGACGTACTCAAAGATCTAGTAGAGTGCGCCTTCACAGGCACAGGGGGAACCTTCCCCTGCAAAGCATAGGCCTGTTCAATGGTCTGCCTGATCCATTTTGCGATGGTAGAGGCCGAAGCCGCCATGCCCTTCCGAGGACCCTCTGGAAGAACAAACAAGGAGTCCGTCTTTCGAAAAAAACTCAGTCGATTTAAGGTAAACCCTTATCGCCCGAACAACATCCAGAGAATGCAATCTCACCTCCTTTGGATGTTTAGGCTTCGCGCACAGCGAAGGTAAGACAATATCCTCATTAAGATGGAATTCCGAAACTCGTTTCGGAAGAAAAGAAGGATTAGGTCGTAAGACCACCTTATCCAAATGAACAACCAGGTACGGAGACTTGCAGGACAAAGCTGCCATCTCCGACACTCTGCGAGCCGAAGTGATCGCCACCAAAAAGGCGACCTTTTTGGACAACAGACAACGAGATCTCCCTGATCTGTTCAAAAGGAGCACGTTGCAACACAGACAGAACGAGATTCAAGTCCCAAGGGGGCAAAGGATCCCTCCTAGGAGAAACCAGATGCCGCACACCCTGAACAAAAGTGCCAACCAAGGAGTTGGAAGCCATGGGACGTTGAAACAGAACGGCCAGTGCAGACACCTGACCCTTTATCGTAGCCAGCGCCAAACGCTGATCAACACCCGTTTGAAGAAAAGACAGCACACGGGAAACCGAGTACGTGCGGGGTGAAAACCCCCTGGACTCACACCAGGCAAAATAGGCCTTCCAAGTACGGTAATAAACCTTCCCCGAGGAAGACTTCCTCGCGTTGATCAAAGTATGAGACCCCTCTCTTTCAGGACCTCGGTCTCAACAGCCAGGCCGTCAAAGCCAGCGACTGTAAAGCAGGATGGTAGATCGGTCCTTGAGACAGTAGATCGTCTCGAAGAGGCAGACGCCACGGAGCGTCGACCGCCAGATTCACGAGGTCTGCGTACCAGGACCGGCGAGGCCAGTCCGGTGCCACAAGAATCACCGTGCTGCGTTCCGAGTGTAACCTGCGAAGGAACCTGGACAGCAACTGAATCGGTGGAAACACGTACATCAGCCTGTACTGATGCCACGGGGCCACTAACGCGTCCGAAGCGTCTGCCCGAGGGTCGCGCGTCCTTGCCACGAACCTTTTCACCTTGTTGTTGAGACGAGACGCGAACAGGTCCACATCTGGAAGACCCCACTTCGCGCACAACATCTGGAAGACAGCCGGGTGGAGAGACCATTCCCCCTGATCCAGGGTCTGGCGACTCAGATAGTCCGCCTGCCAATTCTCCACTCCCGGAATGTGAACCGCCGTTATCGCCGGGACATGAGTCTCGGCCCAAGACAGAATGTCGGCCACTTCTCGAGCCGCTCGGGCACTCCTGGTGCCCCCTTGGTGGTTGATGTAGGCCACCGCCGTGGCATTGTCCGTCTGCACCCGAACCGGGCAGCCCTGCAGCCGGTCCGTCCAGCGATGAAGACAGAGCTTTATCGCACGCAATTCCAGAATGTTGATTGGAAGGGAAGACTCCCCCTCCGACCAAGTTCCCTGGGCGGATAGAACGCCCAGAACACCACCCCAGCCCGACAGGCTGGCATCCGTGGTGATCACCGTCCACGAGACAGGACGAAACGACTTGCCCCCGGACACCATCGGGGACTGGAGCCACCACAGAAGGTTTCTTCTGGTGCGATGACTCAACGAGATTTGAAGATCCAGAGATTGAGGTCGCCCGTCCCACCTGGACAGGATCTCCGCTTGGAGACCCCGCGTGTGAAACTGGGCGAAGGGAATCGCCTCGAAAGCCGAGACCATCAATCCCAGACATCTCATGCACGTCCGCAGAGACGAGTGCGGAACGTCCCTGAGGGACCTGACTTCCTCCTGAAGAGTTCTGAGTTTGTCTTCCGGCAGGAAGACCTTCGCCTGCACCGAGTCCAGAATCATTCCCAGGTAGGGAAGACGAACCGACGGACTCAGTGTCGACTTTGGAAAATTTATCGTCCAACCAAACTCCTGCAGAGTTTGCATCGTGACAGACAGGTCCTTCTCCAGACCCTGGCTGGTCGCAGACCGAACCAGAATGTCGTCCAGATACCCCAGGACAGAAATGCCCTGGGCCCTCAATAATGCCAGAACCGGTGCAAGCACCTTGGTGAAGACCCGCGGAGCCGAGGCGAGACCAAAAGGCAACGCCACGAACTGGTAGTGATCCTCCGCAATGGCAAATCGAAGGAACCTCTGGTGACCCTCGAAAACGGGGATGTGAAGATACGCATCCTTCAAATCGATGGAGGCCATGAATTCCCCCGGAACCAGGGCAGCCACCACCGACCGCAGGGATTCCATGCAGAACTTGCGAACCCGCACAGAGCGGTTCAGAGCCTTCAAGTCCAGAATTGGACGAACCTTGCCCTCCTTTCTGGGCACGGTGAACAGATTGGAATAAAACCCCCGAAATCTGTCCCGATGAGGCACCGGAACCACCACTCCCTGAGCCCTCAGGTCCCGCACCGCCAGGTGCAGGTCCCGCAAACGCTCTGGAGACAGTTGAAGATTTGAGGGAAAAAATCTGCTCTCCGGCCGAGAGAGAAACTCGATCTTGTAACCAGATCGAACGATCTCCTGAACCCACCTGTCCCGCACACGGGCCAACCAGGGTTGAAGAAAACCGAGCAAGCGTCCCCCCACCCCAAAACTGGGTGAGGGCGCCCCTTCAGGCCGAACTGTTATGGGCTGCAGATCCGGATTGGCCGGACTTCTGTTTCCCAGACCAGGGCTTCTTCTGAGAGCCTTGACCTTTGAACGGCTTGCCCTTGTAGTGCGGCCGAAAGGCACGAAAGGACCCCTGAGGGGGCCGAAAATTAGCATGCTTCTTCCCAGAAGCCCCCTTAGCCTTGGGGAAATGGGGCAAGAGAGTGCTCTTACCCCCGGTGATCCCCTTAATCAACACATCCAAGGACTCCCCAAAAAGGCGAGACCCATCATAAGGTAGATTGGCTAAGGTCTTACGCGAAGATTGGTCCACCGACCAACATTTTAACCAAACCAGGCGGCGAGACAACACCGCCACGCTGTGCACACGTGCAGCCAATGGAACCAGGTCCAGGTCCGCATCACACAGATACATGACACCCTGGTGGATTTGATCCACCATATCCAGGGTCGCCGGCGAGGCCGAGTCGGCCACTAGGACGCGCCTAAGCATCTGCGTCCAACTTGCGATCGCCTGGGCCGCCATGAGAGAAGCAAACAGAGCTTTAAGCATAGAACCCGTAACAGAATAAGTATGACGGGCAAGAGACTCCAATCTCCTATCCGTGGCATCACGGAACACAGGGGAATCCTCTGCAGGAATCGCAGTGGCCTTGTTCAAAACCGCAATTGCGTGATCCACTGGGGGAGGTACACACCACCATTCATCAGTGGAAGGCGAGAAAGGATAACGCAGCTTGAACCTACTTGGTACAGCAAAAGGTTTGCGCAGATTGCGCCATTGTTCCTTAACAGCGCGCTGAAAATCATCATTGCAGGGAAAAACCTGCGGTGTCCTGCGTTTTCTCTGCGTCCCATAAGCCGCCAAGGCAGCGGGGGGACACACTTCATCCTGCAAACGCAATGTTTGCTTTATGGAAGCAATCAATTCATCCATGATTGCAAGCTCTTCAGGCGAGCCAGGGGGAGAATTATCAACCCCCTCAACTTCAGCCTCCACTTCGGACCCCACTAGATCTAGGGAGGAGCGGGACCCCGATAAGGAGGCCCCCGCCATAACAACCCCATCACCTTCACCCTCAGAATCAGAGGAAAGAGCAATTCTGGGTCTTTTAGTAGATTGAGCAGCCACCAGCATCTGCACCTGAGCAGCAAGGCCAGCCACAATAGTGGCCAAATCCCCCCCTGGGGGGGAAACAGCGGTCCCCTGGCTTTCCACCAAGGCGGTAGGAAATTTGCCCTCCTGAGAATCCATTGCCCCTGTAATACCAGACAATAAAGGGTTAACTGCCCCTTTAAGCAAGCGCGGCAAGCGCAGCCCACCGCACCACACTCAAGCACAATGAGACCCCCACAGGGAATATGCAAACTGGACACAGGCAATGGATAGCAAGAACAGAAGGATAAAACCTGAGGAGACCCTCGCCACTGCTGCTGCTGCCTCGATCGGTGTTCCTGGAAAGAGGAAGTGATGCTGCCAGGGCGCTCTATGAAAGCCTATGGAGGCTACAAGAAAATGGCCGCCATGCATGTAAAACATGCGGCCGGAGCGAGTGTAGGCAAAATGGCACCGTTTGGCGCCGAAACCGCCGCTCCACAGTGTAGTAATGCACACATGTATTCCATGTATAAGAACACATGTCAGATCGCCGCAGCGAACGCTGTAAATGCCCAAACATGCCAAAAAAACATGCCCCACAGCACACAGCTTTTCACACTGACCAGACTGACACACACAGTGTCACACAGCTACCCCCCCCCCTTGCAGCCCACAGCATGCAGCCGAGAGATAGGGAGACAAGCAGTGTGAATAGAGGCAGGTTACACAGTCCCAGACTGACACCCCCCCAGACAGACAGGTCCCCACATAGATACACTTACCTCTCAATGGCGTGGGGGACCCGCACAGGCGAACAAGCCGCTGCACATGAGGCAGGGAGAGTCGCAATTCAAGACGCACAAAATGGGGGTTAAGAAACCGCACCTCACCAATCATCCCTGCACCGAACAGGGATGGGTCGTTCACTGTGCCAGGAGCGTTACCTGGCTGAACGCTCGATGGCAGGCTGGGAAGCCACTGACCCACGACCTGCGACCAGGGGGATCAGCCCGAGACCCAGCCCGCATGATCCTCTTCATCAGAAGAACTAACTAACGCTGACAAAAATAACAGCTAAGTAAAGGTAGAGAGAAAACTCAAACAAAATTTCAAAAAGAAGAAAGAGTCTGGGGCAGAAAGCCCCAGCACAGGAAAAGCCAGCCACTCCTGACAAGCTAGACATTAAAACTGAGATATGGTTGCAGGAAGTAGGAGGGTATTGACTGAGGGGACCACCCCTTGAGGGTGGGATATGTTAAAAGCTTTAATGTTAACATATTCTGTTGCCTAGCTACTCCTTCGGAGCAAAGTCTAATACCCATATGTGACGAATATGAAGAGGCGGCGACTGTCGGAGGACGCAAGAGAAACTTTTTTTTTTTTTTTTTCACAGACCCCCAGCGCCACAAAAGCCCCTTAGTGTTACCTGCTTAGGGATCCCTATCGATCGAGAGAGAGATAGACCCCCAGGCTCACCACTTGATGCTCAGAGTTTAACTGCAACAGGTTACAGCGCTGTCTTGACAAACAGGAAGTCTTTTGGCTGGCTGCCCAGGAAGAAAGGAGGCGGCTCCGCCCCTCTGCACACCTTCCGGCGCCTCCCCTAGCTCCACGAGGTGTTTGGATCACCTCAAACATGGCCGCCCCCATGCTGGAGACACGAGGCTACGCCAAAATGGCGGCTCGTGCAATCCAGCAAAAAAAATGGCGGCGGCCTGTACCGAATAGCGGTGTGCTGCAGGGCACACAACACTATCTCTGCATGGGGATTTTTGGCGTGGTTGGCGGTACCGGCCCTGGCGGACCTCATGGCCTTCGGAAGGCCTGCTATAGCTGGAGATTTGACTAGGAAGGCAGTCTACATGTCCGTGGCTTCTGACTGGTAGGTACCTTATTCTTATCACATTAAGATTCCCAGACTGCCACTGATTACAATCTTTTAAACATGTATACAATTAGATTGTTAGCTCCCAAACCAAGCCTCCTAGCTTTTTGCACATAAAATCACACTCAAAGTAGGGGGATCTGTGCCATGTTATAGGATAGAGGGGGACTCTATCTTACCATACAGAGAGGGGCCCGCGTTCACCACAAGACCCGTCAGGGGGAAAAGGGGGAACATACTACTCACCATACCGGAACCAGGCGGGCACCAACTCCTGACAGTACCCCTCTCCATCGGGGCGGGAGGGCTGTCGACCAATACGGACGCCGTGACTCATGGTCTTTGGCGTTTCAGCGAGACGTTTAACTCGCGGGGTCAGTCCCTTAATGGGACTTTGTCGCGGCCGACCCGGCGCGGAGCCATGGCCTGCACGCGCTCGTAGGCTGAACTGGGGTGACATCCAGCCCGTCGCCCAGTTCAGCTTTCTTGCTTGAAGATCTCACAGGAACACTGGAGAAAAAAGCTGTCTAAAAAATCTTTTTAAGAAAAAATCTTGCCAGGACCGAAGATCCCAGCAAGGTATCTAGGTCCTTACTCCTAACTAGACAGAAAATAACTGATTTGCTGAGGCAGAGAGAGAGAGGATATACCCTCTGGGACTGCCCCTAGGGTGTGGCCAGAGCATTTTAATTTCCTGTCTAGTCCTGCTCCTGTGGAGGCAACATAACCCGAAGGTGCTGTATCACCGAGGACTACGTCTGTCAATGAGCGATAGAGAAAACTTTTTTTTTTTGCAAAATATCACCCAGCGCTGCAGCGCCCCTCAATGGTCAGACAGCGTGCCTCGAGACCCCCGCAGAGAGAGAGACCCCCATAAGGCTCACCACATGATGCACCAGAGCTCAACAGGACTGTTCTCAGCGTTTGTCTGCATGACAAGGAAGTCCTGTGGAGCAATCTTCCCGGGTCTAGGGAGGGGCTCCGCCCCCTCACATGCCCTCAGTAACTCCCACAGCTGCCCAGCTCTGCAAACAAAACGAGCTGGGTGTACCAAGATGGCCGCCCCCCATGAGCCACTCCAAACAAATGGCGGCCCCGCGCACTGCGGTGGGAAGGGGGGTCCCCACATCTGGGATGATAGGGAGGAAGCCCCCCGCACAATAGCCGTCTGCACTCGGGACCCCCCCACCCCCTTAGCGGCTTGCATGAACGGCGAGCCACCCCACACACACACAAACACCCCCCCCCCCCCGTATGGGGGGGAAGGGAGGGGGGAGAGGGACACCACAGGGGGAGGGTGCACAGGGGAACAGAGGGGAACCCGGATTAGTGTGGGTCCGACCGTCCCAGGGAGGGGCCCGGGTCCACCCCAGAGTCAGCCATGAGGAGCAGGGGGGAAGCATTTACTCACCATACCGGAACAGAGTGGGCGCCACTACAGACAAAACCCCTCACCGCCCAGTTGGGGGGTTGTCGGCCAAAGGAGACGCTGCGACTCGGCCGTCGAACGGGCGTATGCGACTCGGCGGGACGTTTAACCCGCGGGACAGTCCCGCGGAGCTGGGTCTGCATGCGCTCGTAGGCCGGCTGGGGTGACCACTGGATCTCAACATCCAGCCCGTCACCCAGATCCGGCATAATTGCTTGAAGATCTCACAGGAACAACTGGAGAAAAAAGCTAACTAAAAAAAAGATTCATCTAAAAAAGCTTGCCAGAACAAGAGATCCCAGCAAGGAACTTAGGTCCTTACTCTGACTAGGCAGAAAAAAACTGACATCCTATAGTAGGGAGAAAGAGGATATATCGACTGGGACTGCCCATAGGTGTGGCCAGAACTTTTTTCCTGCCTAGTGTCCTACTCCTGTAGGGGGCAGTATAACCCTACGGATATCAAGATATCAGTCCTGCGTCTGTCAATGAGAGACAGAGAAATATCAATCCTAATAAAGATGCAGTTTGCTGCTCTGATTTTGAATATCAAGATGAATCAAGGTTCAGGACAATGGCAGGGTCTTCCACTTTAATTGTGTCCAATACTTAAACAATTCACGAGCCAGAGTAGACCAGGGTTTAGAATCTAATGAAAAAGTGGTTGCACAAACAAAATCCAAGCAAACACTCGTCTAGCGCTTAGTTCTGGTGGGTAGGACCAGTGGGAAAATATACAGAAGAAAAATCAATAAAATATAAAATAAAGCTGCTGCTGTAAACACCAAGTACTAAAACAAAAAGTGTAACAGTCTCAATATACGAAGTATACAAGTCAATCCCAGCAAGTCAATAGCGCTATGGCGCTATTATGCGCATATAAATAGTAATACCCCCACAAAAGTTATGATGCAGGGCAGCGTGCACTAATTATGACGAAGTCACACAATACACTGTATAACCAATAAAGTCTTTCAGTGCTATCACATAGTGTCCTTATTAATAATGATGAATATTTCCAGGGTGTTTAACCGCTTCCATACAGAGCAGTTAGACACCCTTCCTGCCCAGACCAATTTTCAGCTTTCAGCACTCTCACACTTTGAATGACAATTGCTCAGTCATGCTACACTGTAACCAAAAAAAAATTTTATCATTTTTTTCACACAAATAGAGCTTTCTTTTGGTGGTATTTGATCACAACTGGGGTTTTTTTTTTCGTGATATATGCAAAAAAAGAGCAAAAATTTTGAAAAAAAAACACTTTTTTTTAGTTTCAATTATAAAATTTTGCAAAAAATGTATTTTTCTTCATACATTTGGGCCAAAATGTATACTGCTTCATGTCTCTGGTAAAATTTACCCAAATTAGTGTATATTATTTAGTCTGTGTGAAAGTTATTGAGTTTAGAAGCTACGGTACCAATTACTGAAAATTGATCACACCAGATGTACTGACTGCCTATCTCCTTTCTTGAGGCCCTGAAATGTCAGGACAGTATAAATACCACCCAAATGACCCCTTTTTGTAAAGTAGACAGTCCAAGGTATTTAGTAAGAGGCATGGTGGGTTTTTTGAAGTTGTAATTTTTTCCCCACAATTCTTGGGAAAATGGAGAAACATTTTTTTTTCTTTTTTTTCCCACAAAGTTGTCAATTTATAAGCTATTTCTAACACATAGCATGTACACAGAAAAAATTACACCCAAAAATACATTCTGCTACTCCTTCCGAGTATGGTGATACCACATGTGTGAGACTTTTACACAGCCTGGCCACAAAAAGAGACTCCACGTCCAAGAAGCACCTTCAGGTGTTCTAGGAGCATAAATACACATAAAACTTTCTTACTACCTATCACATTTTTCAAGGCCCTAGAGCACCAATACAATGGAAAAGTCCACAAAATGACCCCATTTTGCAAAGCAAACACTCCAACGTATATTCTATGAGGCATTATGGGTCGTTTGAACGTGTCATTTTTTTCCACAAGTTTTTGTAAAATGTGGGAAACAAATGAAAACCTTTTTTTTTTTTTACACAAAGTTGTCAATCTATAGGATATTTCTAACACATAGCATGTAAATAGCAAAAATTACACCCCAAAATACATTCTGCCACTCCTCCTGAGTATGGCAATACCACATGTGTGAGACTTTTTCACAGCCTAGCCATATAGAGGGGCCTAACATCCAAGGAGCATCATCATGCATCCTAGCCACTTGCCTAGGCCTATTTTTGACATTTGGTGTTTACAAGCTAAAATCAGTTGTTTTGCTAGAAAACTGCTTAGAACCCCCAAACATTATATATTTTTTTTTAGCAGAGACCCTAGAGAATAAAATGGAGATTATTTCAATATTTTTTATCACACCGTATTTGCGCAGCGGTCTTCCAAACGCAATTTTTTTGGAAAAAATTCACTTTTTTTAATTAAAAAATAAGAAACCAGTAAAGTTAGCCCAATTTTTTTCCATAATGTGAACGATAATGTTACGCCGAGTAAATAGATACCCAACATGTCATGTTTCAAAATTGCACACGCTCACGGAATGGCGACAAACTTTGGTACTTAAAAATCCCATAGGCGACAATTTAAAAATTTCTACAGGTTGCCATCTTTGAGTTACAGAGGAGGTCTAGGGCTCAAATTATTCCCCTTGCTCTAACGATCGCGGCGATACCTCACATGTGTGGTTTGAACACCGTTTACATATGTGGGCGGGGTTTCCGTATGCGTTCGCTTCTGCGCGCGAGCTAACGGGGACAGGGCGCTTTAATTTTTTTTTTTTATTATTTTTTATTTTTACACCGTTTAAAAAAAAAAAAAAATTGATCATTTTTATTTCTATTAAAAGGAATGTAAACATTCCTCGTAATAGAAATAGGCACGACAGGACCTCTTTTTTGTGAGATCTGGGGTCAAAAAGTCCTCAGATCTCACAAGTACACTAAAAGATAGAAAAAAAAAAAAAAATTATATAAAATGAAAAAAAAAAAAAAAAGGACCTTTAAACCGGTTGCTAGGCAACAACATTTTCCGTAGCTCCGGTCCTCCAAGACCATAGAGTCAAGTGAGGGCAAGCTTGCCCTCACTCGACATCCTGTCTGTGAGGATCTGGGACCGGATCGTTTTCCCCGCTGCCGGCGGGTCCGGTAAGCGGGGAAAAGGACCGGAACGCGGCGGGAGGGGGGGCACCTCTTCCGCCATCCCAGAAGGGTGATCCCACAGCGAATCTGCTGCTGGGACCACCCTTATCGGAAAGCCAACCGTCCACCGTTTAAAAAAATACCAGGGTTATGGCAGCTATCTGCTGCCATAACACCGGTATTTAGGTTTAAACGGAGGACGTATATAAACCTTTTTGGACTTGGACATGGTGGCTGTATGAAGGGTGACAGGTACTCGGGTACTTTGTTGGGCAGGTGACAGGTACTCTGGTACTGATGAGCAGGTGGCAGGTACTCGGGTACTCCGATAGGCAGGTGACAGGTACACGGGTACTCTGATGGGCAGGTGACAGGCAGGTGATAGGTACTGATGAGTAGTACTGATACTGAGAGGTGATACTGTACTGATGGGTACTGATGATCAGTACTGATACGTGATAGGTACTGATGAGTACTGATGAGTAGTGATGGGTACTGATGAGCAGGCGGCAAGTACTCGGTACTTCAGGCGTCAGGTACTCTGATGAGCAGGTGGAAGGTACTCAGGTACTCTGATGGGTAGGGGACAGGTACTCAGGTACTCTGACGGGTACTCCGTTGACAGGTACTCAAAGTACCAGAGTACCCGTCATCAGAGTACCCGAGTACCCGTCAGAGTACCCGAGTACCTGTCATCAAAGTACCCGAGTACCTGTCATCAAAGTACCCGAGTACCTGTCATCAGAGTACCCGAGTACCTGTCATCAGAGTACCTGAGTACCCGTCATCAGAGTACCCGAGTACCTGTCATCAGAGAACCCGAATACCTGTCACCAGCCCATATATTGGCTGTTTACCTTGATCAGGGATGGGCTATGTCCGAGGGACGAGCCTCACCCCCGATCGCCGAGCTGCGCACCCCCGGGGGCACGCAGTAGAGGGGAGATCTGGGCGACGTCATATGACGGCGGCCCGGATCCTTACAACCACTTTGCCGACGTCTTATTACATGACTCGGTATGGAAGTGGTTAAGTGACAGTCTCATACACGGTATCCGCCACCTCACCACTTGTGCTCCCCCCTTGATAGTGGGCACTCACCGGAAATCAATATGGTACTACACCTATAAAGTAACCACAGCGCTTCTCTCCTCTCCTCTGTTTGTCCTTAATACTCCTCCACCACTGTGTCCCGTTAACAAGATACTTTTCACTGGGGTATAAGAGTAATCCCTTCCGTTGTCTCAAAGGTTTCACATGGATTAACGGTACCAACAGGGGAAAATAAAAGAAAAGCCAAGGGGGCCAATAGTGTAATACTGGATGATACTTTATTAAAACCACACAAATATCCCGCGTACCCTTTGGAAATCAGCTTACATTATTCAAACATTAGCAGGCAAAATGTACAGATATGGCTCCAAACACAAAGCACCTCTCACCGATTCCCGTACCGCTCCAGACGGCCATAGGTAGTGAGATCCAGATATGGCGGCTAAGCGTCTAGCTTGCCAAAGAGACCACGTGCTCACGCCCTGATGCGTTTCGTCATCACGGACTTCTACGGAGGGCGTGGGCACGCGGGCCGGTCTCAGAATACATACATTCGCAGACATCCAGGTCTGCCCATTCACCCTCCTACTTACAAGAGAGCCAGAGCATATATTTTATTAATTATTGCTAACATAAAAGCATTGTACATAAAATACTTAAAGCCACCCAGACAAATATGAGTACTTTTGCAATGTCTCTCATGCGTGCATATAATAAGCCAATTCACCCATTACAGGTAAAGGCATCCGGGATTGTTTATCCAGCTCAAGGGCACCCTCTACAGGTACAACACAAGATGACTATCCTGTGAGTCCCAAGGTGGATTCAAATGTATAAACTGTACTACTTTTAATTAAATACACAACCTTTTACCACTCAAAATCAAAACGCTTATAAAATGGATAATCACTTACAATAAACGAGATAAAATATATACTCATATGATCCTCTTTACTGACAATGCTGGAGATAATTAGAAAATTCTTATTATGAATAAATGATGACAAGCACTTATATCAAGATTTGTTACGATCAGCATCAATATGCGACGCCACAGACAATATTACCATATTGCGATATACCTAATCAGAAAAGAAAAAAAGACTTATTCAATACTAGAAGTGATTTTAGGGGAAACTAGCATGATACCACTCAAATCTACCAAGGGTCACTTACATAGATATGTCTAATAATTGCTCAAAAAACAATTTAGCTCTAAATCTATGTTGTGTCTATTTGGCGTGAGAGCATTGGTCATATAGATCCATTGGGTCTCTTTTTTAGATAGATCTCTGACCCGATTGGATCCTCTCCAGGATGGGGGCATTTTCTCAATGCCCCAAAACTCCAACCCAGAAGTGGTCCTCATATCCGATAGTGATCTTATAAATGTGTTCAGATATGCGTTTGCCCAAAGTTCTTTTTGTGCGGCCTATATAAATTAAACCGCATGGGCATTCAAGTCCATACACTACATGTGTAGATGCGCATGATATGAATTCTTTAATCTCAATCACTTTCCCATTGGCATTAGACGTGAATATCTAGGTCTGTGGTACAGTTACACCGGATCCTCAACATTTGCCCCTTTGGAATATTTATTAACCAAAAGGTGATGGCCACTCTGTATGGGTAGATATCTGTTCCAATCCGTTGGTTTAAAATATGTTTTTGTTGTTAAAATGCGATTCTGTACTGAGATATTCACATCCAAATAATTCACAGACTCCTTATTCCAGGTGAAATCCCAACTGAGGTTTTTTTGATTGGAATTCAATTTGTTGGCAAAATCTTGTAAAGATATTTCAGACCCAGCCCAGATAAAGAAGACCATCGGGGACAAAATAGTCAGAAAAGTGCTGGACCCGCCTAAGATACCAAAAATGTTTTGGAACAGAACTGTTTTTTTCTCCTGTAAGAGATGTAAGGCCTGCAGTCAGATGAATACTCATTTTAGAGGACTGACTTTATTCATGTCTAATGCCAATGGGAAAGTTTTTGAGATTAAAGAATTCATATCATGCAAATCTACACATGTAGTGTATGGACTTGAATGCCCATGTGGCTTAATTTATATAAGCCACACAAAAAGAACTTTGGGCAAACGCATATGTGAACACATTAATAAGATCACTTTCGGATATAAGGACCATAGTGTTCCCTTACATTTTAGGGAGAAACATAGGGAGGGATCCTTCTGGGTTGAAGTTTTGGGGCATTGAGAAAATGCCCCCATCCTTGAGAGGATCCAATCGGGTCAGAGATCTATCTAAAAAAAGAGACCCAAAGGATCTATATGACCAATGCTCTCACGCCAAATGGACTCAACATAGATTTAGATCTCAATTGTTTTTTGAGCAATTATTCGACATATCTATGTAAGTAACCCTTGGTAGATTTGAGCGATATCATGCTAGTTTCCCCTAAAATCACTTCCAGTATTGAATAAGTCTTTTTTTCTTTTCTGATTAGGTATATTTTAATATGGTAATATTGTCTGTGGCGTTGCATATTGATGCTGATCGTAACATATATTGATATGATACAAGTGCTTGTCATCATTTATACATAATAAGAATTTTATAATTATCTCCAGCATTGTCGGTAAAGAGGATCATATGAGTATATATTTTATCTCGTTTATTGTAAGTGATTATCCATTTTATAAGCGTTTTGATTTTATTGATTGGTAAAAGGTTGTGTATTTAATTGAAAGTAGTACAGTTTATACATTCGAATCCACCTTGGGACTCACAGGATAGTCATCTTGTGCTATACCTGTAGAGGGTGCCCTTGAGCTGGATAAACAATTCCGGATGCCTTTACCTGTAATGGGTGAATTGGCTTATTATATGCACGCATGAGAGACATTGCAAAAGTACTCATATTTGTCTGGGTGGCTTTAAGTACTTTATGTACATTTGGCAATGCTTTTATGTTAGCAATAATGAATAAAATATAGGCTCTGGCTCTCTTGTAAGTGGGAGGGTGAATGGGCAGACCTGGATGTCTGCGAGTGTATGTATTCTGAGACCGGCCCGCGTGCCCACGCCCTCCGTAGAAGTCTGATGACGAAAAGCGTCAGTGCGTGAGCATTGGCAACCTAGATGCTTAGCCGCCATATCTGGATCTCGCTACCTACAGCCGTGTGGAGCGGTACGGGAATCGGTGAGAGGTGCTTTGTGTTTGGAGCCATATCTGTACATTTTGCCTGCTAATGTTTGAATAACGTAAGCTGATTACCAAAGGGGGCGAGAGATATTTGTGTGGTTTTAATAAAGTATCATACAGTATTGGCCCCCTCGGCTTTGCTTTTCTTTTCCCCTGTTGGTACCGTTAATCCACGTGAAACCTTTGAGACAACAGAAGGGATTACTCTTATACCCCAGTGAAAAACTGAATTTTTGTAAAATCTTACCTGTAAAATTCCTTTCTCTGAGTTCTCCGACAGTCGCCGCCTCTTCATATTCGTCACAATGGGGGTTATGACCCTTGCTCCGTAGGAGTAGCTAGGCAACAGAATATGTCAATATTAAGGCTTTTAACATATCCCACCCCCAGGGGGTGGTCCCCTCAGTCAATACCCTCCTACTTCCTGTATCCATACCTCAGTTTCAGTGGAATAGCAGTAGAGTATACAACCAAACCCCAAAAGAGGGGCGGGGCGGCGACTGTCGGAGGACTCAGAGAAAGGAATTTTACAGGTAAGATTTTACAAAAATTCCGTTTTCTCTTACGTCCTCCGACAGTCGCCGCCTCTTCATTTTCTTCACAATGGGGATGTCCCAAAGCAGTGCAAACATGAGGGGTGGGAAAACGCAGTCGCGCCTAAGGCAACGTCGTCTCCACATCAGAGAAAGGAACCTTACCAAGGGAAGGAAACCAGCTGGGCAGCATGAAAAAAAGGTGCTCAACAGGAGCAACAACCCAGGAAAAAACAAATAACCTAGGGATAAAATTATATCCCAAACAGCCAAGGGCCCAAAACAAGGGACCCTAAGGAACTGCCGCACTAAGAACCTTGCGGCCAAAGGAAGCATCAGCCGATGCCTGAACATCCACCTTGTAGAACTTCGTGAAGGTGTGAACGGACGACCAAGTCGCCGCCTTACACACCTGGGCCACAGAAGCCCGATGATGACAGGCCCAAGACGTACTCAGAGATCTGGTAGAGTGCGCCTTCACAGGCATAGGAGGAACTTTTCCCTTCAAAGCATATGCCTGTTCAATGGTCTGTCTGATCCATTTGTTGATGGTAGAAGCCGACGCCGCCATGCCCTTCCGAGGACCCTCTGGAAGGACAAATAAGGAATCCGACTTGTGAAAAGATTCAGTCGATTTCAGGTAAACCCTGATCGCCCGAACAACATCCAGGGAGTGCAAATCCACCTCCTTCGGATGCTTGGGCTTCGCGCAAAGCGAAGGTAGGACAATATCCTATTGAGGTGAAAATCCGAAATCCTCTTCGGAAGAAAAGAAGGGTTAGGTCGCAAGACCACCTTATCCAAGTGAACGACCAGATACGGAGACCTGCAGGACAAAGCTGCCAGCTCCGACACCTGGCGAGCCAAAGTGATCGCCACCAAAAAGGCAACCTTCTTGGATAACATGGACAACGAGATCTTTCTGATCTGTTCAAAGGGAGCATGTTGTAACACGGACAGAACAAGATTCAAGTCCCAAGGAGGCAGGGGTTCCCTCCTAGGAGGGACCAGATGTCGCACCCCTTGGACAAAAGTGCTAACCAAGGAGTCAGATGCCACAGGTCGTTGAAAAAGAACGGCCAACGCAGACACCTGACCCTTGATCGTAGCCAGTGCCAAACGCTGGTCAACACCCGTTTGAAGGAAGGACAACACCCTAGACACCGAGTATGTGTGAGGGGAATGCCCCCTGGACTCACACCAAGCAAAATAGGCCTTCCAAGTACGGTAATAGACCTTCCCCGAGGAAGACTTCCTCGCGTTGATCAAAGTGTGAATGACCTCAGGGGAGAGACCCCTATCCTTCAGGACCTCGGTTTCAACAGCCAGGCCGTCAAAGCCAGCGACTGTAAAGCAGGATGGAATACCGGTCCTTGAGACAGATCT
Organism: Pelophylax lessonae; assembly: GCF_965119305.1. NCBI lineage: Eukaryota > Metazoa > Chordata > Amphibia > Anura > Ranidae > Pelophylax > Pelophylax lessonae. The sequence goes on from NC_138774.1 coordinate 251,187,280, forward strand.
TCTAGAAGAGGCAGACGCCACGGGGCGTCGACCGCCAGATTCACGAGGTCTGCGCACCAGGACCGGCGAGGCCAGTCCGGTGCCACAAGAATCACCGTGTGCGGTTCCGAGTTCAACCTGCGAAGGAAACTGGACAGCAGTTGAATCGGTGGGAATGCGTACAGCAGTCGGTATTGATGCCACGCAGCTACTAACGCGTCTGACGCGTCTGCCCGAGGATCGCGTGTCCGTGCCACGAACCTTTTCACCTTGTTGTTCAGACGAGACGCGAACAGGTCCACATCTGGAAGACCCCACTTCGCGCACAACATCTGGAAGACATCCGGGTGAAGTGACCATTCCCCCTGGTCCAGGGTCCGGCGACTCAGATAATCCGCCTGCCAGTACTCCACCCCCGGAATGTGAACTGCCGTTATCGCCGGGACGTGTGTCTCGGCCCAAGACAGAATGTCGGCCACCTCCCGAGCCGCCCGGGCACTCCTGGTGCCCCCTTGGTGGTTGATGTAGGCCACCGCTGTGGCATTGTCCGTCTGCACCCGAACCGGACGGCCCTGCAGCCTGTCCGTCCAACGTCGAAGGCAGAGATTTATCGCTCGTAGTTCCAGAATGTTGATCAGAAGAGAGGATTCCTCCACCGACCAAGTTCCCTGGGCGGACAGAACACCCAGAACACCACCCCAGCCCGACAGGCTGGCATCCGTGGTGACCACCGTCCATGAGAGAGGACGAAAAGACTTGCCCCCCGACACCGTCGGGGACTGGAGCCACCACAGAAGATCCCTTCTGGTGCGATGAATCAATGAAATCTGGAGTTCCAGAGATTGCGGTCGCCCGTCCCACCTGGACAGGATCTCCGCTTGGAGACCCCGCGTGTGAAACTGGGCGAAGGGAATCGCCTCGAAAGCTGAGACCATCAAGCCCAAACAGCGCATGCACGTCCGGATGGACGAGCACGGAACGTCCCTGAGGGACCTGACCTCTTCCTGAAGAGACCTGAGTTTGTCTTCAGGCAGGAAGACCTTCGCCTGGACTGAGTCCAGAATCATCCCCAGGTAGGGAAGACGAACCGACGGGCACAGCGTCGATTTTGGAAAGTTTATCGTCCAACCAAACTCCTGCAGAGTCTGCATCGTGACGGACAGGTCTGACACCAGACCCTGGTTGGTCGCAGACCGAACCAGAATGTCGTCCAGATACCCCAGGACAGAGATGCCCTGGGCTCTCAACAAAGCCAGAACCGGTGCAAGCACCTTGGTGAACACCCGTGGAGCTGAAGCGAGCCCAAAAGGCAGCGCCACGAATTGATAATGATCCTCCGCAATGGCGAATCGAAGGTACCTCTGGTGACCCTCGAAAATGGGGATGTGAAGATACGCATCCTTCAAGTCGATGGAGGCCATGAATTCCCCCGGAACCAGGGCAGCCACCACCGACCGCAGGGATTCCATGCGGAACTTGCGAACCCGCACAAAGCGGTTCAGAGCCTTCAAGTCCAGAATCGGACACACCTTGCCCTCCTTCCTGGGCACGGTGAACAGATTGGAATAGAACCCCCGAAATCTGTCCCGATGAGGCACCGGAACCACTACTCCCTGAGCCCGCAGGTCCCGCACCGCCAGGTGCAGATCCCGCAAACGCTCCGGAGACAGTTGAAGATTTGAGGGAAAAAATCTGCTCTCCGGCCGAGAGAGAAACTCGATCTTGTAGCCAGATCGAACGATTTCCTGAACCCACCTGTCCCGAACACGGGCCAGCCAGGGTTGAAGAAAACCGAGCAAGCGTCCCCCCACCCCAGAACCGGGTGAGGGCGCCCCTTCAGGCCACACCGTTGTGGGCAGCGGATCCGGACTGGCCGGACTTCTGCTTACCTGTCCACGGCTTCTTCTGGGAGCCTTGGCCTTTGAACGGCTTGCCCTTATAGTGCGACCGAAAGGCACGAAAGGAACCCTGAGAGAGCCGAAAAGAAGCGGTCTTCTTACCAGGAGCCGCCTTAGCCTTGTGGAATTGGGGCAAGAGCGTGCTCTTACCACCCGTGATCCCTTTAATCAGTGTATCCAAGGAATCGCCAAAAAGGCGAGATCCGTTATAGGGTAGATTAGCCAAGGTCTTGCGCGAAGACTGGTCCACAGACCAACACTTCAGCCAAATCAGGCGGCGTGACAACACCGCCACACTGTGCACACGTGCAGCCAACGGTACTATATCCAAGTCCGCATCACACAAATACATGACACCCTGATGGATTTGATCCACCATAGCCAACGTCTCTGGAGGGGCAGAGTCAGCCACCAGGACGCGCCTAAGCACCTGCGTCCAATTTGCGGCAGCCTGAGCTGCCATAAGTGAAGCAAAAATAGCTTTGAGCATAGAACCGGTAACCGAATAAGTATGACGGGTAAGAGACTCCAGCCTCCTGTCTGTGGCATCCCGGAACACCGGCGTATCCTCAGCAGGAATCGCAGTAGACTTATTCAAAACCGCTACCGCGTGATCCACCGGAGGTGGCACACACCAATGTTCATCAGTAGCGGGCGTGAAAGGACAACGCAGCTTGAACCTACTTGGCACAGCAAAAGGCTTCCGCAGATTGCGCCACTGTTCACTAACAGCGCGCTGAAAATCAGTGCAAGGAAAAACCTGTGAAGATCTGTGTTTCCGCTGCGTCCCATAGGAGGCTAAAACAGCAGGAGGACATGGCTCATCCTGCAAACGCAGTGTTTGTTTGATAGAAGCAACCAATTCATCCATGAGTGCAAGCTCTTCAGACGAGCCAGGGGGAGAATTATCAACCCCTTCCACCTCAGCCTCCACTTCTGATCCCACAAGATCCAGGGAGGAACGGGACCCCGATAAGGAGACCCCAGCCATAGCAGCCCCATCACCCTCACCCTCGGAATCAGAGGAAATTGAAACTGGGCCGTTTAGTGGATTGAGCAGCCACCAGCATTTGCACCTGAGCAGCAAGGTTAGCCACAACAGCAGCCAAATCACCCCCTGGGGGGGAAACAGCAGCCCCTTGGCCTCCCACCAAAGTGAGAGGAAATTTGCTTTCCTGAGAATCCATGCCCCCAAAAAATTTTGCAGGAGAATAAAGGGTAACTGACCCTTTAAAAGCACGGTCAGCGCAGCCCACTGCACTCACACACCAGCACAAGCCGACCCCCACAGGGAAAAGCACAAACTCAGGCAAGGATTCAGGACAGAGAAGATAAAACCTGCAGAGACCACCGCTGCTGCCTCGATCAGTGCGCCCAGGAGAAGAGGAAGTGATGCTATACAGGGCGCTCTATTAAAGCCTATGGAGGGCTACAAGAAAATGGCCGCCTGCAGTGCCAGCATGAGGCCGGAGCGATCGCCGCCAAATTGGCGGCTCTTGGCGCGGAAAACGCCGCTCCCGCCCAAAGTGAAACACCAGTACACATGCAGTATAGTAAAAACAATGGCGGACCGCAGCAGCGGTCGCCTCAAGTATGCACAACATGATCCACATCATGCCCCGCAGCACACATCCTGTCACACAGTAAAAGACAGCACACAGTCTGACACAGAGACAGTGCAGTATAGCCCCCCTCCTTGCATTCCACAGAGTGCAGCTAAGACAGATAAGGAGTCCAACAGTGTGAACAGGGGCAGGGTTACACAGTCCCAGACTGACACCCCCCAACAGACAGGTCCCCACACAGATACACTTACCTCCTAAATGGCGTGGGGAACCCACACAAGCGATCAAGCCACTGCACATGGGACAGGGAGAGTCGCAGCCAGGACGCAGGAGAACTGCGGAGCGATAACGCAAGGAGTCCAGTGAGGTAGCCACCTCACCATAGCATCCCTGCAGCGAACAGGGATGGGTCGTTCATTGTGCCAGGAAAAATACCTGACTGAACGCTCGATGGCAGGCTGGGAAGCCACTGACCCACAACCTGCGACCAGGGGGGTCAGCCCGAGACCCAGCCCGCACGATCCTCTTCATCAGAAGAACTAACTAATGCTGACAAAAGTAACAGCTAAGTAAAGAGAGAGAAAAAAACTCAAATAAAATCAAAAAAAGAGAAAAGGCTGAGACAAAATGCCCCAGCATAGAGACATCCAGCTACTCCTGACAAGCTAGACATTGAAACTGAGGTATGGATACAGGAAGTAGGAGGGTATTGACTGAGGGGACCACCCCCTGGGGGTGGGATATGTTAAAAGCCTTATTCTGACATATTCTGTTGCCTAGCTACTCCTACGGAGCAAAGGTCATAACCCCCATTGTGACGAATATGAAGAGGCGGCGACTGTCGGAGGACGAAAGAGAAAGTATCTTGTTCATGGGACCCAGTGGTGGAGTATTAAGGACAAACAGAGGAGAGGAGAGAAGCGCTGTGGTTACTTTTTAGGTGTAGTACCATATTGATTTCCGGTGAGTGCCCACTATCAAGGGGGAGCACAAGTGGTGAGGTGGCGGATACCGTGTATGGCGGACACCCTGGAAATATTCATCATTATTAATAAGGAAACTTGCACCTATGTGATAGCACTGAAAGACTTTATTGATTACACAGTGTATTGTGTGATTTCAGCATAATTAGGGCACACTGCCCTGCGTCATAACTTTTGGGCGGGTATTACAATTTATATACGCATAATAGCGCTGCTGAGTGGGATTGACTTGTATACTTCATATATTGAGACTAACACTTTTTGTTTTATGGTTTAGAATCTGCCCACTCTGGGATGGGGCTCTTTCAACTGTCTTCTCCCTTTGCTCTTTTTTTGCAGTTAAACATCCTCCCTCTTTTCTGAGCTAGCAACAAATCTCCTAATCGGAGTACACACTAATAATACAGTTTTCCAATTGTCAAAAATCATTACAATTTACAACAGTATTACAAGGATTCATCACTGAACTTCAGACCAGCACTGAAAGGGATAAAGATCCTGCTCACAGCGCCATTAACGTAACAAAGGGCTAAATTCCTTGTTACGTTAATTTAGTGAACGGTTGATAGGTTTACCCTTTTTAGATATGTGGATGTAGTACAATGATTAACACAAATGCAGAAGTATTATAAAAGATTTACTTAGCTTTGTTTAAATTCAGCTTCACGTCAATTTCAAGGGGAGCTCCGCAATTTATTTTAACATCAGAAATTCCTGAAAAACTAAGATCTTACAAGGTATGGCACATTCACTAGTCTGTTCCAGAGAGAGTTCTGAAGAATGTTTTTGTTCAGAGCTCTCACTTTTTGTTTACAATTTTTGTAAACACTTAGAAATTACTTATAACCCCAAAACATTTATATATATATATATATATATATATATATATATATATATATATATATTTTTTTTTTAGCAGAGACCCTAAAGGAGCATTGCAATTTTTTGTCACACGCAGTGGTTTTTCAAACGCAATTTTTGTAGAGAAAAATACAATTTTTTAGTAAAATATGAAAGAGGTTATGCCGAGTAAATAGATACTTAGCATGTCACGCTTAAAGCTGCGCATGCTTGTGGAATGGTGACAAACTAAGATACTCAGAAATCTCTATAGATGACGCTCTAAAATGTTGACAGAGGTGGTCTAGAAATAGAATTATTGCTCTCGTTCGAATGTTCACAGCAATACCACACCGTTTACATATGGGCACGTGACTTACGTATGCGTTCGCTTCTGCACAAGCAAGGAGGAATGGGGGGGCGCCTACTTTTTGTTTTCTATTTTATTTTTACACTGTCCCTTTAATTTTTTTTATTTTTTATTATTTTTATTCCTATTACAAGGAATATAAACATCCCTTGTAAAAGAAATAAGGGATGACAGGTGCTCTTTATGATTAGAGCTGGGGTCAAAAGACCCCAAATCTCTCCTTTATCCTTTGATTTATAACCCCTAGCAAAAAGTATGGAATCACCACTCTTTGAAAATGTTCATTGAATTGTTTGTGTAGAAAAAAAACAAACAGACATGCCTCAAAACTATTTTCATTTAGAGCCGGTTCACACTGAGGCGACACGACTTCGGGGGGGCGACCTGTGAAGTCACGTGCACTGCGACTTCGGCGCGACTTTCAGGGACTTAACATAATGGAAGTCTATGCAAGTCGCTCCTAGGTCGCCCCAAAGTAGTACAGGACCCTTTTTCTAAGTCGGAGCGACTTGTGTCACTCCTATTAGAACGGGTCCTGTACTACTCAATGAACCGCGACCGACCGCGACTTGTCAGGCTGACAAGTCGCGGCAGTGTGAATGGGCTCTAAACCTTCCAATCTTTTGGCTTTAAGAAACACTTAAAGAAAAAGAAAGAAAACTGTAATCAATTGTAACTGTTTTTGCAGATCAAGCAGAGGATAAAAAATATGGAATCACTAATTTCTAAGGAAAATATTATGGAATCATGGGAAATAAATAATAAAATAGACACACTACAGTACACCACTAGTACTTTGTTGCACCACCACTGGCTTTTATAACAGCTTGAATTCTCTGAGGCATGGATTTAACTATCAACAAACAGTATTCTTCATCAATCCAGCTCCAACTTTCTCATTGCAGTTGCTAGATCAGCTTTTCAGGTTTGAGCCTTGTCATGGACCATTTTTCTTAATTTGCCACTATAGATGTTCAATTGGATTGAGGTCTGGATTATTTGCAGGCCATGCCATTCACATTATAGGTCTTTCTTGAAGGAAAGCTTTCATGGCTTTTGCCCTATGGCAAGATGCAGTATCATCTTGATGACACCAAACATCCTTTCAATCAATGGAAAAAGAAGAGTGTCCATAATCTCAATATAAACTTGTGCATTTATTGAAGATTTAATGACTGTCATTTCCCCTGTACCTTTACCTGACATGCAACCCCATATCATTGATTGTGGAAATGTGCATGTTTTCTTCAGGCAGTCATCTTCATTGGAACGGCACCAAACAAAAGTTCCAGCATCATCACGCTTGCCCAATGCAGATTTGTGATTCATCACTGAATATTACTTTCATCCAGTCATCCACAGTCCATGATTGCCCTTCTTTAGCCCACTGTAACTGTTTTGTTTCTGTTTAGGTATTGATGGTTTTCATTAGGCTTTTTTGTATGTCAATCCCATTTCCTTTAGGTGATGACTTACAGTTCGGTCACAGACATTGACTCCAGTTTCTGACCATTTGTTCCTCACTTGTTTTGTTGTCCATTTTATGTTTTCAAGGCATATTGCTTGAAGTTTTCCATCTTGACATTTTGAGGTCTTCCTTGGTCTACTAGTGCACTTCCCTTTAACAACCTTTCCATTTGATTTGTACTTGGTCCAGATTTTAGACACAGCTGACTTTGAACAACCAACATCTTTTGCAACATTCTATGATGATTTACCTTCTTGAAGAAGTTTTATAAAATTTTCCTTTGTTTCAACTGCCATCTCTTGTGTTGGAGCCATGATTCATGTCAATCAGGTTAGTGAACCAGCTCACCTAGGTGTGCAAGCACTTTTTTTAACTGCAGACTAATTAGCAGATGTAATCTGATGCAGATGTTTGTTTTAAAACTTCAAAGTATATGGTGATTACATAGTTTTTCCTCTGCTCGATCTGATTACAGTTTTCTTTCTTGCTTTTGTATGTGTTTCTTAACCACTTTACCACCGGAGGATTTTCCTGCTTAATGTCCAGGCCACTTTTTGCAACTCGGCACTGCGTGATTTTAACTGACAATTGTGTGGTTATGCAATTCTGTACCCAAACGAAATTTACGTCCTTTTTTTCCCCACAAACAGAGCTTTCTTTTGGTGGTATTTGATCACCTCTGCACTTTTTATTTTTTGCGATATTAATAAAAAAAAGAGCAAAAATTGTGAGAAAAAATTACATTTTCAACTTTGTCTTTTAAAAAATATCCAATATACTCAATTTAGGTCATATATTTTGGCCAAAATGTATTTAGCTACATGTCTTTGACAAAAAAAATCTCAGTGAGCGTATTTTTATTGGTTTGCGCAAAAGTTATAGCGTCTACAAACTATGGTGTAAATACTGGAATTTACGCAGCTTTAATTTCTGACTGCCTATCTCATTTCATGAAGTGCTAGAATGACAGGGTAGTACAACCCCCCCCCCCCCCCCAATTACCACTTTTTGGAAAGTAGACATCCTAAGGAATGTCCCGAGAGGCATGTTGAGCTCATTGAATATTAATTTTTTTTGTCACAGGTGTTTGAAAAAGGACTAAAAAAATGTTTTTTATTTTTTTACACAAAGTTGTCATTGAAATGATATATTGCTCACACATGCCATGGGTATATGTGTAATTACACCCCAAAATATATTCTGCTGCTTCTCCTGAGTACAGGGATACCACATATGCGGGACTTTTTGGGAGCCTAGCTGTGTACGGGACCCCGAAAACAAATCCCCACCATCAGAATTTCAAAGGGCGTACAATTTTCATTGCATTTTCTCACTACCTATAACGGTTTAGGAGGCCCTGAAATGTCAAGATACCACAAAACCCCCCAAATGACCCCATTTTGGAAAGTAGACACCCCAAGCTGTTTGCATGGTGAGTCCATAGAATATTTTATATTTTGCCACAAGTTTTGGGAAAATTACAGTTTTTTTTTTTAACACAAAGTTGTCACTAAATGATAAATTTCTCACACATGACATGGGTATATGTGGAATGACACCCCAAAAATACATTCTGCTGCTTCTCCTGAGTATGGGGATACCACATGTGTTAGACTTTTTGGGAGCCTAGCTGTGTACGGGACCCCAAAAATCAATCATCACTTTCAGGTTTTCTAATGGCGTAAATTGTGCATTTCACCTTCGCACTACCTGTCACAGTTTCGGAGGCCCTAAAATTTCAAGATAGCACAACCCCCCCCCCCCAAATGACCCCATTTTGCAAAGTAGACACACCAAGCTATTTGCCGAGAGGCATGGCGAGTCAATGGAATATTTTATATTTTGCCACAAGTTCCGGGAAATATATTATTTTTTTTTGTTTTTTTACACAAAGTTGTCACTAAATGATATATTTCTCACACATGCCATGGGTATATGTGAAATGACACCCCAAAATGCATTCTGCTGCTTCTGCTGAGTACAGGGATACCCCATGTGTGAGTCTAGCCGAGTACAGGACGACGAAAATCAATCACCACTCTCAGGCTTTCCGAGGGCGTAAATTGTTGATTTCACTCCTGACTACCTATCACAGTTTCGGAGGCCATGAAATGCCAAGACAGCACAACCCCATCCCCCCCCCCCAAATGACCTCTTTTCGGAAAGTAGACACCCTAAGGTATTTGCAGAGAGGCATTTTGAGTGTTTTGCAAAGCTCACTTTTTGTCACAAAGTTTTGGAAATTTAATGCATTTAAAAAAATTTAATTTTTTTAAATGCATTAAATGCATGAAATTTAAAAAAAATGCATTTTCCTGTTTTTTCTCCATTTTTCAAAAAAAAAAAATGAGAGCTGCAAAATACTCCCCATGCCTCTCAGCAAATAGCTTGGAGTGTCTACTTTGCAAAATGGGGTCATTTAGGGGGGGGGGTTGTGCTATCTTGAAATCTCAGGGCCTCTGAAACTGTAACAGGTAGTGCAGAAGTAAAATACACAATTTACGCCATTAGAAAACCTGATGGTGGGGATTGGTTTTCGGGGTCCCGTACACCGCTAGGCTCCCCAAAAGTCTCACATGTGGTATCCTTGTACTCAGGAGAAGCAGCAGAATGTATTTTGGGGTGTCATTTCACATATACTCATGGCATGCGTGAGCAATATATCATTTAGTGACAACTTTGTGTAAAAAACAAAAAACAAATTATCATATTCCTGAAACTTAGGGAAAAATGTAAAATACTCCATGGACTTAATATGCCTCTCAGCAAATAGCTTTGGGTGTCTACTTTCCAAAAAGTGGTAATTTGGGGGGTGTTTGAACAGTCCTGGCATTTTATGCTAAATCTTAGCCACACATCAACCAACTCTTCTAACCACTTGAAGACCATGCCTTTTTGTTTACATGAAAAAAATATATTTTTTTTTACAAGAAAATTTCTTTGAACCCCCAAACATTATATATTTTTTTAAAGCAGAGTCCCTACAGAACAAAATGGTGGATGTTGCAATTTCTTTTGTCACACAGTATTTGCGCACAGATTTTCAAAACTAAATTTTTCCATAAAAAACACTTTTTTTATATTTAATGCAGAAATACACTATATAATGATTAATTGTTTGGTAAAATTCAAAATGTGATCTTATGCTGAGTACATAGACACCAAACATGACATGCTCTAAAAATTGCGCACGCTCGTGCAGCGGCAACAAACTACGTACGGTTTTAAAAGCCTTTAATACCTCACATGCATGGTGCAATCTCCTCTGACCTTAACGCATCTGACCACACCAAAATTGGTGTGATAAAATGCTTTCCCAATTACCCAATGGCGCGGTTTATTTCTGGCGAAACAAAAGTCATGAAATACTCGTAGCTTCCGGTATCTTAGGCCATAAAGATGATTGGAGCCATTCACATCTCCAATCAGCTCTATGGTTAGATAACTGAACCACCGACTGCACTCTCGGGTTGACCGGTGGGACAGGAGAGCCCGGGAAAAAACGTGGAAGGCGGCGGAAGGAGGGGGAAGGGGGGGGGGGTTGTCCCCTCCCACTGCACGTAAAAGCAGTCTATCGGCCAATTATCCGCTAGGATTGCTTTTACATGTAAGCCGACCGCTGGCTGTAAAAAAACAATACCAAGATAATGCCTAAATCTGCAGGCATCATCCAGGTATAACCACTCAAAGTTCAACAATGTACCAGTACATTGCTGGTCCTTGTTTGGCATATAGTGTAGGTTTTTTTTCTTTTTTCATGCAGCCTGTGCGCTGAAAAAAAAAAAGAGAACCTAACAGAAATCACCACAGGAATATTGTGTAGTATTACACACCATTAACCGCCCAACAACCAAACCCACTGATTTAATGGTGGGTATACATGACAATATTCCACGTATACCTAAATGTATTTTAACTGCAGTGGTGAAATCAACCTACCACAGCTGCTGCCATCAGAGGTATCCATATATGCTGAGCTATGATAGGGGAGAGGGTGGAAACCAGCGCTATGGATAAGAACTACCAGGCTTTTTGAGGTGAATTAGGTTGCAGCCACGAACTGACCCCTAAGAAACTTAGGGGCTAAAATATATAATGTGGGGGTGAGAAGTTGGAAACGGCGCTACCTAGCGCATGTGCAAAGATGCGGGTGAGAACTAGAGGAAGAAAGTGCTTAGTGCGTAGTATATAGTGCAAACATAACATGTGCAAATGTATGTGCCTGTGACAAATTCCAAGTCACTGGCTAAAAAAGGACGATTTAAAACCAATCACTTGAGTATATCTAAAGTATGGTGATTTATAAATAATAAATATTGAGGTGGAATACTTTACAATAAATAGTAGTGAAATTAATATTATCGTGAACGATATGATAAAAAGGTAGTTATTAAAATAAAAGCAGTGAGAATACTAATGCATACCTTCTCTGTGGTATATCTCCAAAACAACCACAAGGGGTCGCACTTACCCTATATCCCTAATGGTGTAAGTAGGAGCCGAATAGGGTATGAAAAAATTCCTCAAACCTTTTTCCCAACTTGTCCTTACGGACCGATGGGTCCCATCTGGGTGCAAAGGGGAGAAGACAACGGACCTCTTAGTGCGGTATGTAATGGAGAATATTCCAAAAGGCTTGTAGTAACTCACGCTTATGAATGCAGCAGATCAGCTCAGACACGTGCAGGCAGTGCTGTGGAAGCTTCCGCGTTCCAACTGGGGCGAGCTGCGGACCGGAAGTGACGTTGGGCGGTCACAATAGATCTGAAAAGATCTTCAGTGAAAAACAGCTCAAAAAAGTTAAGGGGATTAAAACCAGCTGTTTCCACTCGGGCAGTAAATGGGGGAAGTACTGGCGCTGTGGAATCTGTGGGCTGCCAATTAGGATATGCCAGCGCTTCAGGGAGGGCACTATGGGCTCTACAGGCTTGTCTTCGAATACGCGGTGGCTGCGGGCCATTACTCGTGCTAGCCACCGCACCAGCTTCAACTGCACTTACGGGACTCACCACGTCACCAAGTCTTACTGCAGTGCTGGTTGTATTAGGTCCAGGGTGTACTAGGCCGGGATGTTCGTGCTTGCCAGATCATGAGAAGTGTGAGCGGCACTAGTACTCTCACTCTGCTGCATACAGGAAACATCCAGTTCTTGCATCTCAGCAACTCCAGAATGGGGTCGGGTACGCCTGACCTTAGCAGGGACCCCTCTGTCGCCGGATTTATCTGTCAAGGAGCCGCTGCTGTCATCAGGTTCGTATACTGACCCTGATTCTGCCAGTGAGGCTTCCCCAACGCTCTCATCTGACATGGTCAGTATACTGTAAGCCTCTGCACTACTGTACCAACGTTTGGTAATTTTAGTAACTAAATTTACCGGTATAGTAGTGTGACTAACCGGTAAAAAAGCACCTTGTTGTCAAGGACTATTGGGTCGCTACAAAAAAAACTGCTAGTGCTAGCAGAGATAAGCCTGACTCTGCTAACGCAGCGGTTTTGTGTGATTTGTGTTTTTTTGGAAGTGACAGTAATCTATTGATTACTGCACTTGCCTGGGTAGGGCGGGCTGGACGGAGGGGCTAAACGCAGGTGCTGGCAGGAATCAGTGCTGGAGGTGTGTGTGTGTGTGTGTGTATGTGTGTTAGTGTACTTGACTCGGACGCTAAATAACGGTTATGTGGTGGGACCCTGACGCTAACTAGCCTAAGTAGCGTCACCCATGACACTAATACAGTGATCTGTAATCACTGTATATAGTGAACACTGTGACAGGGCAGTGAAGGGGTTAACTGGGGGAGATCATGGGGTTAAACCTTTATAGGGGATAGATGGCGGGTGGCCTAAACCTATTTGGGCTTAGCGCAAATTAGAGTCACAAGTGACACTAATACAGTGATCAGTAGCTATCTGATATACTGTATATATTAGTGCACTGTGTGATAGGGCAGTGGTTCTCAATTCTGGTCCTCGGGACCCACTAACAGGCCAGATTTTAAGTATTACCTTGGGGGATGCAGACTAGAATACTGCAATCACTGAGCAGCAAATGAGATCACCTGTGATGTAATTTAGTTATCTTGCAAACCTGGCCTGTTGGTGGGTCCCGAGGACCAGAGTTGAGAACCACTGTGATAGGGAGTGAAGGGGTTAACTGGGGGAGATCAAGGGGTTAAAAGTTTATTAGGGGATAGATGGCGGGTGGCCTAAACCTATTTGGGCTTAGCGCAAATTAGGGTCACAAGTGACACTAAATACAGTGATCAGTATTTACCTATATACTGTATTTAGTGCACAGAGTGATAGGGAGTGAAGAGGTTAACTGGGGGTGATCAAGGGGTTAAAACTTTATTAGGAGATAGATGGCGGGTGGCCTAAACCTATTTTTGACACTAAATACAGTGGTCAGTATTTACTTACATACTGTATTTAGTGCACAGAGTGATAGGGAGTGAAGGTGTTAACTGGGGGTGATCAAGGGGTTAAAACTTTATTAGGGGATAGATGGCGGGTGCCCTAACCCTATTTGGGCCTAACGCAAGTGCAAATTAGGGTCACAAGTGACACCAATACAGTGATCAGTAAAAGATCTGTATACCACTGTACAGGTCCCTCTCAAAAAAATAGCATATTGTGATAAAGTTCATTATTTTCTGTAATGTACTGATAAACATTAGACTTTCATATATTTTAGATTCATTACACACAACTGAAGTAGTGCATGCCTTTTATTGTTTTAATATTGATGATTTTGGCATACAGCTCATGAAAACCCAAAATTCCTATCTCAAAAAATTTGCATATCATGAAAAGGTTCTCTAAACGAGCTATTAACCTAATCATCTGAATCAACTAATTAACTCTAAACACCTGCAAAAGATTCCTGAGGCTTTTAAAAACTCCCAGCCTGGTTCATTACTCAAAACCGCAATCATGGGTAAGACTGCCGACCTGACTGCTGTCCAGAAGGCCATCATTGACACCCTCAAGCAAGAGGGTAAAACACAGAAAGAAATTTCTGAACGAATAGGCTGTTCCCAGAGTGCTGTATCAAGGCACCTCAGTGGGAAGTCTGTGGGAAGGAAAAAGTGTGGCAGAAAACGCTGCACAACGAGAAGAGGTGACCGGACCCTGAGGAAGACTGGGGAGAGGGAAATGCCAAAATGCCTGAAGTCCAGTGTCAAGTACCCACAGTCACTGATGGTCTGGGGTGCCATGTCAGCTGCTGGTGTTGGTCCACTGTGTTTTATCAAGGGCAGGGTCAATGCAGCTAGCTATCAGGATATTTTGGAGCACTTCATGCTTCCATCTGCTGAAAAGCTTTATGGAGATGAAGATTTCATTTTTCAGCACGACCTGGCACCTGCTCACAGTGCCAAAACCACTGGTAAATGGTTTACAGACCATGATATTACTGTGCTCAATTGGCCTGCCAACTCTCCTGACCTGAACCCCATAGAGAATCTGTGGGATGTTGTGAAGAGACAGTTGAGAGACGCAAGACCCAAAACTCTGGATGAGCTCAAGGCCCCCATCCTGGGCTCCATAACACCTCAGCAGTGCCACAGGCTGATTGCCTCCATGCCACGCCGCATTGAAGCAGTCATTTCTGCAGAAGGATTCCCGACCAAGTATTGAGTGCATAACTGAACCAAATTTTTTGAAGGTTGACTTTTTTGTATTAAAAACACTTTTCTTTTATTGGTCGGATGAAATATGCTAATTTTTTGAGATAGGAATTTTGGGTTTTCATGAGCTGTATGCCAAAATCATCAATATTAAAACAATAAAAGGCTTGCACTACTTCAGTTGTGTGTAATGAATCTAAAATATATAAAAGTCTAATGTTTATCAGTACATACAGAAAATAATGAACTTTATCACAATATGCTAATTTTTTGAGAGGGACCTGTATATATAGTGTTCACTGTGAGGGTTTTGGGGGGTGATCAAGGGGTTACATGTGCCTATGTTAGGTAGTGTTAGTGTAATGTTTGGTGGAACTCACACTTTTGATGTCTCTCGGTCTTCTCCTGGAACCGAAAGGGCTCCAGAAGGGAAAGTTACATCACTTCCCCTGCCTGTGTTTACATTAAACAGGCAGGGGACATGATGCCATTGGCTAGAACCGATCACCAGTTCCAGACCAAAAATCATTGGTCTGTATCTGGTGATTGATCGGTTCTCTGCCGAATCAGACCATGATCGGCTCGCAGGAGCGTGCCCTGCGAGCCGTGATCGCGCCCGACATAGGTCTACGTTGCCAGACCTTATCGAGCCACTTTGCCACAGTAGCAGCACAGTGAGCAGTTGTAAGATTCTGGTACCTCTAGTACCCTTATTTACTACTTTCTTTTCAATGCCTCCCACCTTTCCCTTTAGGTGGTACGCATATACCTTTAAGAGCGATGAGGTCACTGCTGAGCGCCGCAGAGCGGCTATTTCAACCGCCGGCGGTCTCACTCACATCGTTCGTTCAACCGCATGGTTGGTTCGATCCTGCCATCAGTGAAGCAGCATACTAGATGTCACACGCTCCTGTATCTCGCTACCTGAACCTGTGTCATATCTGATCTGGTATCTCGCTACCCGATCACTCTCGGCTTGCTGCTTCTACCCTTCACTCAACCTGCTTGGCTGTCCACATGCTTGCTAGTGTGTCTCGCTGTCGGAACCTCCAGTTGCTTTCCTTTGCCTTGAACAGACCGGAACCTCGCTCCTGATCCCTGTATCTCGCTACTGGATCACTCCTCATTACCGGACCCCGCTACTAACCTACTCTCTAGTGATAAGTACCCGGCAGGGGAAACCTCCATAAAACCTACTTACACTATATCTATTGCTCACTAAAGACTGTCACTCTCTATGCAATACTAAACCTATCATCTGCACTGTTATTTAGATTGCTAGCTCTTGAGCCTACTAACATCTATCCTTGCACTGGGTTAGTCTCTCCTGTATGTCATCTGCTATCCTACCACCTACTACCATACATGATTGCTAACCTATCTGTATCCTACCTGTTACCATCTATACTCTCCTGAACATTTCTCTCGAGTGCTTGCCATCTACTGTCACTGTTCATACCTGTCCCTTCAGCACATCACCACTATACTGCTATATACATCTATCACTCCAGGAACATCTTATTGAGTGTGTATATTTGTATGCTGAATCAGGCAGGCCACAGTGATGAGTCTTGGGAGTTGGAATTGGTATTTCAACACATCTCTACATGACTGCTGAGTGGAGATTTCTGCAGCTGCAAATCCATCTTGTTACAAAAACGCAGGAGCGTTACAGATTGAACGAACCACAAAAATGGATTCAGCAGAAATACCCACTCAAGTGACACAATTAAAACAACAAGTAAATGTATTAATACACGCTCTTACTGAATTAAAAGAAGACAATCAGGCTCTGAAGCAGCAGGTAACCCATCTATCACAACTTGCCACTGCTCAGCCCCCTGAACCCAAAATAAATCCTTCCTTAGTGTTTACAGGTGATCGCAAAAAATTTAGTGAATTCAAAAACGCATGTCAGTTACTTTTTTTGCTAAAACCTTGTACTTACCTTACTGATCATATTAACCACTTAAGCCCCGGAGGATTTGGCTGCTAAAGGACCAGGGTTTTTTTTGCGATTTTTTACTGCGTGACTTTAACGGACAATTGCGCGGTCGTGCGACGCTGTACCTAAACGAATTTGACGTCCTTTTTTTCCCACAGAGCTTTCTTTTGGTGGTATTTGATCACCTGTGCGATTTTTTGATCACGCGCTATAAACAAAAAAAGAGCGTAAATTTTGCAAAAATAACAATATTTTTCACATTTTTTTTATATGAAATTCCCCCAAAAAAAAAGTAAAAATCAAAATTTTTTAACATTTTTCGGCCAATTTGTTTTATGCTACCTATGTTTGGTAAAAAAAAAATCGCAAAAAGCGTATTTTGATTGGTTTGCGCAAAAGTTATCGCGTTTACTAACAAAAGGAAAGATTTTTGTCATTTTTGGTGTTTTTTTTTTAAGGCGTAATGGCGGCGATCTGCGATTTTTTTTTCGGTACTGCGACATTGCGGCGGACAGATCGGAGCCTTGACTGACATTTTTGACACTTTTGGGGGTACCAGTGACATTACTGCAGTAATCAGTGCTATACATATGCACTGTTACTGCAAAAATGACACTGGCAGGGAAGGGGTTAACTTTATTGGACAGGGAGGGGTTAAGTGTGTCCTAGGGGCGTGATTCTAACTGTGCAGGGACATTCCTATTGGTGTAAAAGCAAAGATCAACCGTTCTACATAGTAGAGCGGACAGATCTTCACTTTTACACAGGGAGAACTGACAGGCAGCTTGTTTACACAAGCCGCTCTGTCTTTCTCCCTTCACAGGAGCGATCGCAGTGTGACTGGCGGACATCGAGTCCGCCGGTCACACGCACTGACTTGTCTGTGAACGAGCCGCGGTGGGCGCGCGCCTCGGCGGGCGCGCGCCCGCCCGCGATAGGCTCGCAAGTCAGTGACAGGCGAGTGACGTACCGATACGTCACTCTGCCTGGCCGGGGCTGACCGCCGCAGTATATAGTCGTGCGGCGGTCGGAAACCGGTTAAAGTCTGTACTATTATTTCATATCTGACGGGTGATCCACGGGCCTGGGCAGACTCTCTCTTTGAGAAAGATGATCAGCTTCTCAACTCCTATGCTTTATTCTTAGCGGAACTCGCTAGTTTATATGATGACCCCAATAGGCAGAGTACTGCTGATATTCAATTGAGGTCATTGAAACAAGGTAGGAGACCTGTAGAAGACTTTGTAGCAGAGTTCAAAAGATGGACCCTTGATTCAGGGTGGAATGACACATCTCTGCGAACTCAATTCAGACTCGGCCTATCAGAAGCCGTTAAAGACGAGCTCGCCCGAGCGGATTTACCTGGCACTCTGGATGCCTTGATACAACTCAGTATCAACATAGACAGGCAGCTGCGAGAAAGAAAGGCTGAAAAAAATGGGAATGCCATTGTCCAGTCCTTCTCGGATTGCCGCTGTTGACCCTACTTCTATGGAGGTAGGAACCATACGCCCACCTTTATCAACTACTGAACGAGCCAGGAGACGATCCAGTAATCTCTGCATGTACTGCGCATCCCCGGATCATATGATAAGCGTCTGTCCCCTTGCCCGCAAAAAAGAGGGTGAGTGTTCACATGTCCTCCTGGGAGGATTAACAACTTCAATTACTAACCCTTATCTTTTTGTTCGTTTGACATTTCAGTGGGACCAGACTAGGATTACCACTAAAGCCATGATCGACACAGGATCTTGCGGAAATTATATCGATATATGTTTTGCTACTTTAAATAAAGTACCTATTATTTCAAAACCTAAGCCTGTCTCTATTAGTCTTATTAACGGTATCCCGTTAGCTTCTGGCCCAATCACTAATCAGACACAAGCACTTCTCGTCACTACTAACGAGTCTCATACGGAGACCACCACCTTCGATCTATTATCTTCACCCCACTTTCCCATTGTTTTGGGACTTCCCTGGTTACACACACATCAACCAACCATAGATTGGAAGAAACGGACCTTAACCTTCCTTTCTTATTATTGCGAGACTACGTGTAAGCTCCCGTCTTATGGAAAGATCCTGTCTGTGGTGTCAGATGAGATAACACCACTATGCTATCAGGATCTGTCTGAAGTTTTTCTTGAGAAAAACGCTCAAATATTGCCTCCCCATAGGGATTACGATTGCACTATCGATCTACTCCCAAATAGCAAATTGCCTTTTGGTCATGTTTATCCTCTTTCCCAGGATGAACTTTCTCATCTCAAGGAATACTTGGATGAGAATTTGGCAAAAGGGTTTATTAGACCCTCTACTTCTTCCACAGCTGCAGGACTTTTCTTTGTCCGCAATAAGGACTCAAGTCTTAGGCCTATTATCGACTATAGGCAATTGAATGCCATCACAGTAAAGGATCGCTATCCTTTACCGCTCATCCCTGAACTCATTGAACAAGTGCGTGGAGCTACCTACTTCTCAAAATTGGACCTGAAAGGGGCATACAATCTAATCCGAATCCGTGATGGAGACGAGTGGAAGACAGCATTCAGAACCAGATACGGATTATTCGAATATCTTGTAATGCCATTCGGGCTATGTAACGCTCCCGCAGCCTTCCAACGATTCATTAAACGACATCTTTAGAGACTTACTTGATGTCTGTGTGGTGGTATATCTGGACGATATACTTATCTATTCACGATCCTTGTCTGAACATATAAAACATGTAAGACTTGTGTTATCCAGACTACTCACACACAATCTATACGTGAAATTAAAAAAATGCCTATTCCATAAAGAAGAAGTATTATTCCTAGGATACATCATATCCAAAACCGGAATCAAGATGGATATGAGTAAGATATCCTGCATTCAGGATTGGCCTATACCAACCACCCGCAAGGCTCTACAGCGATTCCTTGGATTTTCAAACTTCTATAGGAAGTTCATCAAGAACTTCTCTGCCATTGTGAGACCTCTCACACAGCTCACAAGTATAAAAAAAAACATTTAAATGGTCAGATGAAGCAAGTGGCGCTTTTCGCTTGTTAAAATCAAGCTTTACCTCTGCTCCCATACTACGCCATCCAGACCCATCCCTCCAATATATTCTGGAAGTAGATGCGTCAAATATGGCAGTAGGAGCAGTTCTCTCCCAACGACCAACAAATACTTCACCACTCCATCCAGTTGCCTTCTTCTCCAAATCATTAAGCAGCCCAGAGGTAAATTACCCAGTGGGTGAAAAGGAGTTGCTTGCCATAAAACTGGCTCTGGAAAACTGGCGACATCTACTTGAAGGTACCCGATTACCAATAATCATATATACAGATCATAAAAATCTTCAATATCTTCAGACTAACAAAACTCTCTCCCACCGGCAGGTACGATGGTCACTATTCTTCCTAAGATTCAATTTCCTAGTGACCTACACGCCTGCAGACAAGAATAAAAAAGCGGATGCGCTATCACGATTACCTGAAAATAATTACGCCGAAATCCCTTCTGTTCCTATAATACCCTACAAGCGTATTATTGGGGTTGTCCGTTCCTTGAAGGAAGAGATTTTGCACAGTATAGGATTGGATTCACCTCCACCACACCTAAGTACTGATGCAGAAGGCTTCCTCTACTACAACGACAAACTCTACATACCCCCTACTATGCGTACCAAGATCCTGGAATTGTCACATGATGTGCCTATGGCAGGACATATGGGTATGACGAAAACTTTTAATTTTCTTACCAGACAGTTTTGGTGGCCTGAGATGAAGACATCTGTACAGAAATTTGTTTCTTCATGCAACATCTGTGCCAGGTCCAAAATTGACACTACAAAACCATCCGGTCTACTATGCAGTCTACCAATACCCCAGGCTCCATGGGAAGTTGTGTCCTTGGACTTTATAGTAGAACTACCACCTTCCAAAGGATTTAATACCATTCTAGTGTCAGTGGACCATCTAACAAAGATGGCACATTTCGTTGCTATTCGCAGATTACCTTCATCCAAACAAACAGCGGAACTACTAGTGAAACATGTCTTTAAGTTACATGGAATTCCAAAGACTCTCTTATCTGACCGTGGTTCACAGTTCATCTCCAAGTTTTGGCAAGAACTATGTCACATACTACGGATTGAGCGAAAGCTCACTTCTCCCTACCATCCTCAGACCAACGGACAGACTGAAAGAGTCAACCAGTGCATTGAGCAATATCTACGTTGCTACACATCATACCTACAGGATGATTGGGTGGATCTCCTTCCCCTAGCAGAATTTGCTTACAACAACGCAACCCACAGTACTACCAAACAAAGTCCGTTCTACTTGAACTATGGGTTTCATCCCTCTCTTCTTCCACCACGCATCCTTCCCTCAAATAACCCAGTAGCCTCAGACTATCTTACTCAAATAAAAGACTCTCTGGGTTTACTTAATACTACCATCTCACACGCTCATAGTCAACAAAAAAAGTACTACGACCTTCGTAGAAGACCTTCTCCTCAGTATTCTATTGGGGACCTCGTTTGGCTATCAACAAAAAATTTAAGATTAAAGATCCCTAGCAAAAAGCTTGGACCTTTATTCTTGGGACCCTTCCCAATCAGGAAACTTATTGGAAAAGCTGCAGTACAGCTCACCTTACCGGCAGATCTCAAGATCCATCCCATCTTCCATGTGTCGCTATTGAAGCCACACGTTCCTAACCAAGGAATAAGGCCTACCATCTTGCCTCCACCTCCTATACAAGTTGAAGGCGGAGAAGAATATGAGATCAAAGAGATTTTGGATTCTCGCATCCATAGAGGAAGACTCCAGTATCTCATAAGATGGAAGAACTATGGACCCCAAGACGACACCTGGTTAGATACCTCTGATGTACATGCACCTAGGCTTATACGAAGATTTCACTCGAAATACCCAGAGAAACCAGTGCTATAGGCCTTCCGGAGCCGGCCTTAAGGGGGGGTACTGTAAGATTCTGGTACCTCTAGTACCCTTATTTACTACTTTCTTTTCAATGCGTTCCACCTTTCCCTTTAGGTGGTACGCATATACCTTTAAGAGCGATGAGGTCACTGCTGAGCGCAGCAGAGTGGCTATTTCAACCGCCGGCGGTCTCACTCACATCGTTCGTTCAACCGCATGGTTGGTTCGATCCTGCCATCGGTGAAGCAGCATACTAGATGTCACACGCTCCTGTATCTCGCTACCTGAACTTGTGTCATATCTGATTCTGTATCTCGCTACCCGATCACTCTCGGCTTGCTGCTTCTACCCTTCACTCAACCTGCTTGGCTGTCCACATGCTTGCTAGTGTGTCTCGCTGTCGGAACCTCCAGTTGCTTTCCTTTGCCTTGAACAGACCGGAACCTCGCTCCTGATCCATGTATCTCGCTACCGGATCACTCCTCATTACCGGACCCCGCTACTAACCTACTCTCTAGTGATAAGTACCCCGCAGGGGAAACCTCCATAAAACCTACTTACACTATATCTATTGCTCACTAAAGACTGTCACTCTCTATGCAATACTAAACCTATCATCTGCACTGTTATTTAGATTGCTAGCTCTTGAGCCTACTAACATCTATCCTTGCAATGGGTTAGTCTCTCCTGTATGTCATCTGCTATCCTACCACCTACTACCATACATGATTGCTAACCTATCTGCATCCTACATGTTACCATCTATACTCTCCTGAACATTTCTCTCGAGTGCTTGCCATCTACTGTCACTGTTCATACCTGTCCCTTCAGCACATCACCACTATACTGCTATATACATCTATCACTCCAGGAACATCTTATTGAGTGTGTATATTTGTATGCTGAATCAGGCAGGCCACAGTGATGAGTCTTGGGAGTTGGAATTGGTATTTCAACACATCTCTACATGACTGCTGAGTGGAGATTTCTGCAGCTGCAAATCCATCTTGTTACAAAAACGCAGGAGCGTTACAGCAGTGGGCAAGTGGTTAAAAGGCAGAAGGTTAGAATGGTAAATGAAAAAATAGTTTTGAGGCATGTCTGATTGTTTTGTTTTTTTCTACACCAATAAACAATTGAACATTTTCCCAAGAGTGGTGATTCCATACTTTTTGTCAGGGGTTGCAAAAAACAAAAAACAAAAATGGTTTACTTCCGCCCTAGACCTGAAGTGTCATCATAACTTTGTTTCGGTCCTCAATCAGAGACTGTCTGGTCTATGTTTGCCTCAGTGATCAGTCGGCCACATCAGATCATTTCTCAGGTGCGGCGCTAAAAACGGTAAGCACAAGAAAAACCAACGAGCGATGGGAGGGCGTCCCCTCCCGCTACTTCTAAAAGTAGAGCCACTTGGACCACTTTCATGAGAAGGGCAGCCGCCAGCTGAAAAGAAAAAAAAAAATGGGCTTATGGATAATAGCATTAGCCATAACCCCGGTAGAACACTTCCAAACTGCAACATATATATATATATATATATATATGTATTGCGGTTGGCAAGTGGTTAAACTAGCATTGGTAATACCATAACTAATACCACGTTATTTTTAATTCAATAAAGAATATAAACCCATATTACAGACTTTTATATATATTTCTCTTTGAAGTTTACGTCTTTTTTATGCATAAGCAAATTATACATTATGGCACTGCTATTTTACCATTTGATGCAAACGGTTTATTATAGGCTTATTATGCTTTAATGAGTTAACCATTTTTTTCACACTTTTTTTTATTGATCACTACAGAGATATTGGTTTTGCGCACTTTTTAGAGTAATTATTTTTGTAATTCCTTTGTGTCCGGATAATAAGTTGCTGCATTACCTCCTTTTGCACTAAGCACACAATATTTTCTTTGTTTATATTTTTGTAATTTATTGAGCTCTCCAACCAAACCTCACAGATCCACTCACTACCCATTCTTTTTCCAGGTACAATTGTTTTTATTGGGTTAAACAAAGCTAAATGACAGGCTTGAGGAGAAAGAAGGCAAAATGATCCCATGCAGGGGAACAAACATCAAATTACTTGAGAATACAAACAAAACACATTTCCAATGTTTTAAAGCGCAAGTGTCGGAAGTGGTAATGTGTAACTGGGCACAGGGGCCTGAGGCATGATGGGACTGTCGTTCCACAGTGGAGAAGAGGGGGAAAGGGAAAAGAAAAAAAAGAGGGGGGAGTGCAATAGAGAGGGATAGGGAAGCAGAGGGTGAGGGTGAAGGAGGAAGAGAACCAAGTAGAATAAAGAAGGAAGGAAAGAGATGCAGGGCTTGTTGGGCAAGAAAAAGATGTTCAAGACAAGAATAGAAAAAGAAGATGTAGGCTTAGATGGGAAGAGTGTGAGAAGCCTATGGGTAAGGTGGTATACTTAAATGGTCCAGAATGCCCAAGCTGGCTGGGGGGCAGAGTGGGGAGAGCATAGAACCACCAAGGATTCCACACCTTGAGGAACTTAGCATGAGAGTCATGAAGTATACTGGTCATCTTCTCGTGCAACATAGGGGTAGTCAGAATGCTATTCACCTCTGCAAACCCAATCAAGGGCTCCCTCCAGGCTCTGGCAATAGCACGCTTGGCCGCAACGAAGAGGTAGGTGGCCAGTTTTTGTTACATAGTTAGTAAAGTTGAAAAATGACACAAGTCCATCTAGCTTAAACAATTAAAAAAAAAAAAAACACAACTATACAACCCCAGTTGATCCATAGGAAGGCGAAAAACCCCATCAAAAGCATGATCCAACTTGCTGCAGCAAGGGAAAAAAATCCTTCCTGATCCCCTGAGAGACAATCGGATATTCCCTGGATCAACTTTGCCTATAAATGTTAGTAACCAGTTATATTATGTACACCTAGGAAAGAATCCAGGCCTTTTTTTATAAAGCAATCTACTGAGCTGGCCAGAAACACCTCTGAAGGTAGTATATTCCACATTTTCACAGCTCTTACAGTGAAGAAATCTTTCCGTATTTGGAGACAAAATCTTTTTCTCCATACGTAAAGAGTGCCCCCTTGTCCTCTCATGACCTTAAAGTTAATAACTCAACACCAAGTTCACTATATGGACCCCTTATTGCATTTGTACATTTTGATTAAATTCAGTTCCTCTAATCTTTCCTCATAGCTGCGCTCATCCATGCCTCCTATTAGTTTGGTTTTCTCTCTGCACTTTCTCTAGTTCCCCGATATCCTTTTTGAGAACTGGTGCCTAAAACGGAATTGTATATTCCAGATGAGCTCTTACTAGTGATTTGTACAGGGGTCAAAATGATCTCTCTCTGGAGTCCATATCTCTCTTAATACAAGAAAGGACTTTAGAAACCACTTCTTGGCATTGCATACCATTAAGCTTCTGATCCACCAAATCCCCCAGATCCTTCTCCACTATGGATCCCCCCCCCCTAGTATGTATGATGCAAGCATATTCGTAGCCTCCAAGTGCATAACTTCACATTTATCAACATTAAACCTCATTTGTCACATAGTTGCCAAATGAAACAGTGCATTGAGGTCGGCTTGTAAGTTGGAGACATCCTGTAAGGAAGTTATTCCACTGCATAGTTTGGTGTCATCTGCAAAGACTGAAATGGTACTTTTAATCCCAGACCCTATATCATTTATAAATATATTAAAAAGTAAGGGTTCCAAAACTGAACCTTGGGGTACACCACTGATAACATTAGACCATTTTAGAGTAAGATTAACCACTACTCTCTGAATTCTGTCTTTTAGCCAGTTTTCTATCCATTTACAAACTGATCCTTCCAAGCTTGTAGACCAGGGGTATTCAAACTATGGCCCTCCAGTTGTTCGGGAACTACAATTCCCATCATGCCTAGTCATGTCTGTGAATGTTAGTTTTACAATGTCTAATGGGATGTGTAGTTCTGCAACAGCTGCAGGGCTGTAGTTTGAGGATCCCTGCTGTAGACTTTACCTTACACATTAGCCATGTGTGGGGAACTGTGTCAAACGATTTTGCCAAATTCAAGTATACTATGTCACCCCTCTGTCCAAGGTTTTACTTACCTCTTCATAAAAAGAAATTAGGTTTGTTTGACTACTTCTGCAAAGGAAAGAGATACACTGCTCAAGGTAATGGGAAGCTTGATGACCAACAGCGGTGCTCGCCCTGGCTCGCCTCCGTGGACAGTCACTAATGAAAAGAAATGGCTGCACTCAGATGTTGTCAAAATCCAGGTTTATTGGACATCCCAATGTGGCAAAAAAGTGGCAAGGTAGACGCATTTCACACACTAAGTTGTGTGCTTAATCATTACTCATAATGATTAAGCACGCGTCTTAGTGTGTGAAACGTGTCTACCTTGCCACTTTTTTGCCACATTGGGATGTCCAATAAACCTGGATTTTGACTACTTCTGTCTTTTCAAAAATCCAAGCCGTCTGTTGCCTAAAATATTTTTTTTCCAGCAAGAATTCATCTATGTGGTCTTTTTATTAAACTCTCCAGTATCTTCCCGACTATAGAAGTTAAACTAACAGGTCTATAGTTACTTGGCAAAGACTTTGATCCCTTTTTAAATATAGGCACCACATTGGCCCAACGCCAATCCAGTGGTACTATTCCAGTCAGAGTCCCTAAAAATTAGAAACAATGGCTTTGAAATGACAGAGCTCAATTCTTTTAGGATCAATGGGTGGATGCCATCTGATCCTGGTGCTTTAGCCACCTTTATTCTGTCTAAAAATTTCTGGACCATGTCACTTTTGAGCCATTGTGGATAATTTGGGGCTGTGTCAATATCATCCCCATTATGGTCATGAGCTCCCCCATGCTTCTTTGTATACACAGAGCTGAAGAAAGAATTTAATAAGTTTGCCTTCTCTTTGTCCCCAGTCATCCATTCCAGATTATTTTGTAAAGGGCCTACATGCTCAGACCTGAACTTTTTACTATTAATATATTTGAAGAATTTTTGGGGGTTTGTCATACTATCTTTTGAAATCGGTAGTACGTTTCGGATTTTTGCATCCTTGATTTCCTTTTTACATATTCGATTATATTCTTTGTAACATTTAAACAAAGATAGTGATGCTTCATTTTTATATTTTTTAAAAGCTTTTTTTATTATTATTTATAGCTTTTTTAAACTTTGGACGTGAGCCACATAGGTTTTATTTTCAGCCTTTTAAACGTATTGCCCATGGCAATATACTTTGTAGTGAGTTTGCATGTAGTTTGTTCCCATGCAGTCTTTTTAAAGAATTACCATTTTCTGTGTTCATAGACAGGGGGGGGGGGGGGGGTATTGGCATCAAAGTGTTGGAGAGCAGCTGTCATCCTTGGAAAATTTGTTCTCTTAAAGTTAAGTGTTTTTATATTTCCCGTATGCGTCTGTTGCTTACAGCTAACATTAAATGAAATCATGTCATGGTCACGGCTACCAAGATGTAATTTTATATGAAGATTAGTAAAAACTCTGCTTGGTTTGAGATTACCAGGTCCAGCAGAGCATTATTCCTAGTCGGGTCCTCAAACTGTACCATAAAATTGTCTTGCAGTAGGTTTAAAAATTGTTGGCCTTTAATTTTTCCAGAGGTGCCATTACTCCAGTCAATTTCTGGGTAGTTAAAATCCCACATTATCCCTGTCCCAGCCCTTGCCACCCTTTCTATCTGTGCAAGGAGCTGAGTCCCCATCTCTTCATTAACACTGGAAGGTCTATAACAAACTCCAATATTAACATATGTATTACGCACACCCATGTACATTTCCACCCATACTGCTTCAGACTCACACTCTCGATCAACTAGGTCCTTTTTCACACTCGCTTGGAGATTACTACTCACATAGAGACGGACACCAGCACCCCTACATTTTACTCTTTCTTTTTTTGTAAATAAGGGAAGAGGCCTGGGAGGGGTAAGTGGAGAAGTGCATGTCAGGAATCCTTATGCAAGGGTACATGAAAAAGTGTTGAGAGTAGGCCGTAGACCCTGGACCAGAATACCACCAACCGTGGGCAACACTACCAGATATGGATCTTGTCTTCATGTTGGCCACACCCCCTGAAACATCTATCATTGTATGATGGGTTCGAATGGGCTATGCGGGCTGGGCCACAATACCAGCAGAATAGAAATTTATAGGCTGCCTTCATGATGACCGTGTTAAAGGAACATTTGGCTACGGATGACTAGCCCCTGCTCCAATCCTCTAGATTTATAGAGACTGCCAAGTCTAGTTCTCATTTGGAGATGTATGGGTAGGGATGCGAGGAACTCCCCCTCCCCGTTCAAGGAGGAGTAAATAGAGGAGATGATTCCCCAGGGTCCAGGTGAGTGAAGACAGATATGTTCAAAGGTCGTTGTTTGAAGGGAAAGAAGAATTATGGCGGAGGATTGAAATCCAGTGTTCAAATTGGAGATAGGGAAACAATTCCGTAGGGGGTGCATTGTGGGTTTCGCAAATGGAGTCCCAGGATGAAAAAGTGCGGGACCCTAGGAAGTGCGGACCTGAGAATAACAGTGTGCAGGCCATCAGTGGCTCTGAGGAAGAGGCAAAGCCTCGAAACGTTTCAGCTGTCATCCGATAAGGACAGTGGACATTCGTTCGGACTGCTCCTGATACGCAAACATTTGGTTTTGGGATATGACTGATTTACACCTTTGTTTGTGAGTAGCCATTTTTATGTTCTATTAATAAAGCCTATATTGAGGATAAAGCTCAAGGTCAGTGCGCCCTTCTTTGTTTTTGGTTGGTCTAGCCCTGGAGGAAAGAGGGGGTTATTCAGGAGAGGAAGGAGTGGGAGAAAGGGGTACATTTAGATGCCCGAATAGTGAACCGAGTCCCACAGATGTAAGCTATGGGCCACGAGAGGGCTAAGAGAGGTGGGGCAAGAGACCGGGAGAAGCCACAGAAGGGCTGAGGCTGGGACAGGAGAACAATTAGGGATTTCCATAAGTACCCATAGAGGAACGTCCAAAGTTGCGTGTAAGCTGTGAGAGCGCTGCAGCCAAGTAATACTTTGCAACATTCAGGATGCCAAGGCCACCTCTTAACCTATGGGCGAACAGAGTAGTACGGGCCACACTGGAGCGTTTGTGGGACCAAATAAAAGCTAGGATTTTATTCTGAATTGATCGTAGGAAGGCGGCGGGTACTCGGACCTGTAAAGTCCGAAAGAAGTATAGGATCTTAGGGAGCTGTCAGGGACGTAGCCGTGGCTTTGCGGCCGGTGGACGCCGCGGGCAGAGCGCGCCTGCGCACATACGTACCGGCACGGAGCGTGTGCGCCATGACGCACAGCGCGCCAGCCCGGCCCCTATATAAGCTCACTCCCGGCTCCATCCTGTGCTGGTTTCTCGTCAGCTCTCTGTGACTTGTGCCCTGTGAATCTGATTACCCGTTGTGACCCGGCTGCCCTCCTGACCCGTCTGATCTCTCTCCAGTGTTTTGACCCTCGGCTTGCCTGACTACCCTTGCTCCTGCTCCCTTCCTGCTCTTACCACCTGTGAATGACCCCGGCTTGCCTAACGGACTCCGCTTCTGCCTGCACCTCCTTCTGCTGCAATACCGGCTCGCTCTGATCCACTGCTTGCCATACCTTAGGACTGATAACCTGTGTATGACCCTCGGCCTGGCTTTGACTACTGCACCAACGTTGCTTGATACCTGTGGAGATCCTGGAAGTTGTCTAGGGTGCCTACCTGCTCCACCCGCCTGTACTACACAAGCATCCAGTGCTCCTTGGGACGCTTCACCTCCTGTATCACCTCCAGGGGTGACCCGCACCGAGCTGCAAGGGAAGCCCTCTCAGCACTTCGGCCTCAACCAAGGTATCTGACAGCATAAACCAGCCATGTCAGAGGCCGACAGAGGTGCTTCCCCGCTCAAGGCACTGTGCCAACAAGTCACCACTTTGACTCAAGCAGTCCAGAGACTCCAGGATGGTTACTTTCAGTTGGAAGGACGGGTGCTGAATCTAGCAGGCTCTCCACCTCCTGCCGATCCCAACCAACCCTCTGCCAGCTCTGCGACTGAACCTTCTCTTCAGAGACTGTTAAAGTGGGATTCATAATCTCTTTGTTATCAGAGGAACCCCAGACCTGGGCTCATAACCTTTTTGAACAGAAGAGTCCAACACTGAACTCTGTAAACTCCTTTTTTGAGGCAATGGCTCAACTGTACGAGGACCCCCATCACACTGTTACGGCAGAGTCGGCTCTGCATGCTTTACAACAGAGTAAACGCCCAGTAGAGGATTACACCGTTGATTTCTGCAGATGGGCCGCTGGCGGAGTATCAGCGAGCGTCGACGTCGCAAGCTGGAACGAACTTACCACTGCAGAGCGGTTCCTATATTTGAAGTTTTACCAAAGGTCTTTAATGTATATATACACTCGGTGAGCAGTGGCGGCCCGTGCATAGGGGGCGCCAGGGCGCCGCCCCCCTACCCCTAAAAAAAACGAAAAAAAAAAAAAACGAACAAATAAAGTTGTATAAAAAAAAAATTGGGTTCGCCGGCCTGAACCCAAGGAACTGGTGGCTAGGGGGGGTGGGGTTACGTCCCAGAAGAGGCGCCGATTGGCTGCCTTCTGGGGGGTAGGGGGTATCCTGGGCGCAAGTCTTTGCGGTTGGACACCCCCACTTTCTGATATCCTGGCTGTGATTGGTCCAGTCTACAGCCTGGACCAATCATCATCCAGGATATCGCTGACGTCGCAATGGGGGCGGTGCCGGTGCGTGCGTCAGTCACTCACCGTTACCGCCGCTCAGAGAAAAGGAGAGGCCGCAGAAGAGGAGGAAGAAGCTGAGCCGCGCCGCCGCCAGGTAAGTTTGAACGGAGCAGGCCGCCCGCCGGTTCCCGCCGCCGAGACGAGGGAGAAGGACCCGCCGCAGAAGAGGAAGAAGCTGAGCCGCCCCGCCGCCAGGTAAGTTTGAACGGAGCACACACGCTGGCACTCTGCATCGATTGGGGGACAATGCGGTGGCGCTCTGCAATCATTGGGGGACAATGCTGGCGCTCTGCAATCATTGGGGGACAATGCTGGCGCTCTGCAATCATTGGGGGACAATGCTGGCACTCTGCAATCATTGGGGGACAATGCTGGCGCTCTGCAATCATTGGGGGACAATGCTGGCGCTCTGCAATCATTGGGGGACAATGCTGGCGCTCTGCAATCATTGGGGGACAATGCTGTGGCGCTCTGCAATCATTGGGGGACAATGCTGTGGCGCTCTGCAATCATTGGGGGACAATGCTGTGGCGCTCTGCAATCATTGGGGGACAATGCTGTGGCGCTCTGCAATCATTGGGGTACAATGCTGTGGCGCTCTGCAGTGATTGGGGACAATGCTGTGGCGCTCTGCAGTGATTGGGGACAATGCTGTGGCGCTCTGCATTGAAAGGGGCTCGCACGCTGAACTCTGCATTGATGGGGGCACGGAACAGTTGCATTGAAGGGGGCACGCACGCTGAACTCTGCACAGTGTTTATTGCATTGAAGGGGGCACAGCACAGTTGCATTGAAGGGGGCATGCACGCTGAACTCTGCATTGCGGGGGCACAGCACAGTGTTCATTGCATTGAAGGGGGCACAGCACAGTTGCATTGAAGGGGGCATGCACGCTGAACTCTGCATTGTTGGGGCACAGTACAGAGTTCATTGCATTGAAGAGGGCACAGTGTTTATTGCATTGAAGGGGGCACAGCACAGTGTTTATTGCATTGAAGGGGGCACAGCACAGTGTTTATTGCATTGAAGGGGGCACAGCACAGTGTTCATTGCATTGTGGGGGCACAGCACAGTGTTCATTGCATTGAAGGGGGCACAGCACAGTGTTTATTGCATTGAAGGGGGCACAGCACAGTGTTTATTGCATTGAAGGGGGCATGCACGCTGAACTCTGCATTGTTGGGGCACAGCACAGTGTTCATTGCATTGAAGGGGGCATAGCACAGTGTTCATTGCATTAAAGGGGGCACAGCACAGTGTTTATTGCATTGAAGGGGGCACAGCACAGTGTTTATTGCATTGAAGGGGGCACAGCACAGTGTTTATTGCATTGAAGGGGGCATGCACGCTGAACTCTGCATTGTTGGGGCACAGCACAGTGTTCATTGCATTGAAGGGGGCATAGCACAGTGTTTATTGCATTGAAGGGGGCACAGCACAGTGTTTATTGCATTGAAGGGGGCACAGCACATTGTTCATTGCATTGAAGGGGGCACAGCACAGTTGCATTGAAGGGGGCATGCACGCTGAACTCTGCATTGTGGGGGCACAGCACAGTGTTTATTGCATTGAAGGGGGCATAGCACAGTGTTCATTGCATTGAAGGGGGCATAGCACAGTGTTCATTGCATTGAAGGGGGCACGCACGCTGAACTCTGCATTGAAAGGGGGCATGTACGCTGGTCACTGCATTGAAAGGGGGCATATACCATCTCCTGTACCATGACCTGTGACATGCCTATACCATATCTGTGCCATGCCTATACCATCACCTGTGCCATGCCTGTACCATCACCTATGCCATGCCTATACCATCACCTGTGCCATGCCTGTACTATGACTTCAAAGTCACGCAATTTTTTACTGCGTTTTTTGACGCGAAGCAATACCTATTACATTTTTCTTTTTGCGCCCCCCCCCCAAAAATTTTGAGCACCAGCCGCCACTGTCGGTGAGTGTATTTTATTCTAAATAAACTTACACATGTTGAAACGTACTTCACTATGGCCTTCCCCGGTTTTTATATCCTAATACTCGGGAGTGGTTACATAGTTACATAGTAGGCGAGGTTGAATAAAGACAATAGTCCATCTAGTTCAACCTGTGTAGGTGTGTGTGGCTGTAATCATCTCACATACCCCTGAATGTTCTGATCCTTGAGATGTAAGTCTAAGAGTCTTTTGAAAGCCACCATACTACCCGCAGAAACCACCTCTTGTGGTAGAGAATTCCACAATCTTGTTGCCCTAACAGTAAAGAACCCCCCGCGTTGCCTGAGGTTAAAACGCTTCTCCTCTAATCGCATTGTATGCCCTCGAGTCCTCATGCAATCCCTTCGAATGAACAGCTTTTTTTCTAAGCTGGGATCCCCATTAAGATATTTATAAATTGCTATCATGTCCCCCCTCAGACGTCTCTTCTCCAGGGAGAATAAATCGAGCGATTGTAGACGCTCTTCATAGTCAAGGTCCTCCAATCCCCTAATTAGTTTAGTTGCCCTTCTCTGGACTCTCTCCAGCTCCAACACATCCCTCCTGAGGACTGGCGACCAGAACTGGACGGAATACTCCAGATGCGGTCGGACCAGAGTTTTATAAAGTGGAAGGATTATAGTCTTATCTCTGGAATGCATCCCTTTCTTTATGCATGCTAATGTTCTGCTGGCTTTGGCAGCTGCTGCTTGACATTGCATGCTGTTTCTTAATCTATCATCAATCAAGACTCCCAGATCCTTCTCCATTTTTGATTCCCCCAAGGGTTCCCCTCCTAACGTGTATTGTGTTTTTATGTTTTTAGTCCCCAAGTGCAAAACCTTACACTTCTCCACGTTAAACCTCATTTGCCATGTCGTTGCCCACTCTATAATTTTGTCCAGGTCATTCTGTAGGATATCTGCTTCATGTTGTGAAGTTATTGCCCTGGCCAATTTTGTGTCATCTGCAAAAACTGATATCGAACTACTGATCCCGACCTCAATGTTGTTTATGAATAAATTGAACAAGGTTGGTCCCAAGACTGAGCCTTGGGGGACCCCGCTTACCACCTCAGACCAGTCTGAGTATGCGCTGTTTATTACTACCCTTTGGACACGCCTTTTAAGCCAGTTCCGTATCCAAGAGCAAACCCTGCTATCGATACCTGCAGACCTTATTTTATAAATTAAGCGCTTGTGGGGAACTGTATCAAACGCCTTAGCGAAATCCAAGTACACCACATCCACTGGTCTCCCCCTATCAATCTCACAGCTCACCTCCTCGTAGAATGTTAAGAGATTGGTTTGACAAGAACGCCCATTTGTAAACCCGTGCTGATTACTGCTGATGATGTTGTTGTCTTTAGCAAACTCTACGATATAGTCCCTTATCATCCCCTCCAGAAGTTTACATACTACTGATGTCAAACTGACAGGCCTATAATTTCCCGGGATATGCCTCTGGCCCTTTTTGAATATTGGAATCACGTTAGCTTTCTTCCAATCCCCTGGTACATCTCCTGTCCTAATACTGTCAGCAAAGATCAGGAACAGTGGTCTCGATATAACTTTACTGAGTTCCTTGAGTACTCTCGGATGTACTCCATCCGGGCCTGGTGATTTGTTAGTGTTAAGTTTATCCAGCCTTTCCCTGATTTCACCCTCTGTTAGCCATAGTGGCAAGTCCTGTGTATTACTACTAACCATACAGACATGGTCAGTGTACCCCTCCGCTTCCTGTGTAAAGACTGACGAGAAAAAAGCATTCAGCACGGTTGCTTTTTCAGTGTCCTCTGTAACCATCCTCCCATCATCGTTAATTATGTGTGCTATATGCTCTGCCTTAGTTTTTTTGCTGTTGATATATTTAAAGAATTTCTTTGGGGTTTTTTTTACTATCCTCTGCTATTTGTCTCTCAAAGTTGATTTTAGCCATCTTGATTTCTTGTTTACTTTTCTTATTTGCCTCCTTGTATTGCTCGAAAGCCGATACTGTGCCCTCTGATTTATACTTCTTGAAGGCCAATTTTTTTCCCCTAATAAGTTTTTTAACGCTACGGTTTAGCCAGCCAGGTTTGGCTTTGTCTCTTCTAAATTTATTTCCCATAGGAAGCATTCCCATTTTTCCTCTGTGGTCAGGGATCCCAGGGTTTGCTCCCAGTTTACCCTTTCCATCAATGAGTACAATTTTGGAAAGTTTGCCCTTCTGAAGTTTAGGGTTCTTATGTTCCCCACTTGCCTTGTTATATTGTTATTTATACTAAATGTGATCATCCTGTGATCGCTAGAGCCCAGGTTGTCCTGGACTCCTACCTCCGAGATTAGGTCTGGGTCATTAGTGAGCAATTAGTGGTGTTGCCTGATTGTTGCCGGATACGATACCTGGATCCCTTGAGAGTACCTATTGGCGTTTTCCTGGGTTGATTGTCCAGCTTTGAAACATAAGGCGTTTGATGACCATTGTGAGAGCGGTGGTCATATTTATCCGGTAAGAGGCTAATCGGCTACTCTAGAACAGTGAAAACCTCCACCACACACAGTCACCGAATTTACTAACTTTCACTTATCAAGGTGTTGCTGGTGAATTGGACAACTCCATATATCATCTTGAAGTGGACTTATTTTAATATTGTCGCATATACATACACCAATTAATTTTAGCGCTGCCTTTTATTGTATAACACCTTTAAGAACCGTTATCCTCTTCCTCTTATCCCAGAACTGTTCCAGCGCTTTCGATCGGCTCGGATCTTCACCAAATTAGATCTTTGAGGAGCCTATAACCTTGTTCGTATCCGAAATGGGGATGAATGGAAGACAGCGTTCAGAACTCGCTTCGGCCATTTCGAGTACTTGGTCATGCCCTTTGGGCTATGCAACGCTCCTGCCACCTTTCAACATCTAGTCAACGACATTTTCAGAGAATTCCTGGACAACTTTTTAATTGACTATCTGTATGACATTCTAATTTTTTCTTCCACCCTAGAACTTCATCGGACCCATGTTAGAAAGGTGCTATTTACTTTGAGGAAACAGACTTTATGTAAAATCAGAAAAATGTGAGTTTGAAAAGGATTCCATTCAATTTCTGTGACTTATTATTTCTGCGGATGGCATTTCCATGGATCCACATAAGGTGAAATCAATCTTAGATTGGCCAGCCCCCATTGACAAAAAAGGAGTCCAGCGGTTCGTGGGATATGCCAATTTTTATAGGAGATTCGTGAAGGGATTCTCCATGATTATTTCACCCATTACCCAGCTGACTCGCCAACAGGTCCGTTTCCGCTGGTCACAAGAGGCCCAAGCAGCCTTTGACAGATTAAAGACTCTGTTTCAGCACCTATTCTTCAGCACCCAGACCCGGCCCTGCCTTATGTAATTGAAGTGGACGCTTCGGAAATAGCCACAGGGGCAAGCTTGTCCCAATGACAAGGCCCTAAAACCCTTCTTCACCCTGTAGCCTTTTTCTCCCGGAAAATGACCCCTCCGGAAAGAAATTATGACGTAGGTGACCGGGAACTCTTGGCCATTAAATTTGCCTTGGAGGAGTGGAGATACCTGCTGGAAGGTGCCACGCACCCCATCATGATATTCACCGACCATAAAAATCTAGAGTACCTTAGAAATGCCGAACGCTTGAGACCTCGGCAGGCCCGATGGGCCTTGTTTTTCTCTCACTTCAATTTTCATATAACCTACAGACCAGGGTCCAAGAACGGGAAGGCGGATGCTCTGTCCCGGATGTTTCCGGATACTCCAGAGACAACCGAGCCCAACACCATCCTTTCGGCTCAAAATTTTTTGCTTATTCAAGCCGACCTAAAATCAGCAATTAAGCAGGCCTCTGCTCAATGTACAGAGCCCGGAACCTCTCCTTTGAGAAGACGGGAGGGACTCTTATGGCACCAAGAGAAAATTTTTATTCCCTCACAGGTGAGACTGCGGGTCCTAAAAACCTTTCATGATCTTAAACTCGCCGGACATTTCGGGGTAAGAAAGACCTGTGAACTCATTCAACGTCTCTTTTGGTGGCCCA
The DNA here is from genome assembly GCF_965119305.1 of Pelophylax lessonae. Classification (NCBI taxonomy): domain Eukaryota; kingdom Metazoa; phylum Chordata; class Amphibia; order Anura; family Ranidae; genus Pelophylax; species Pelophylax lessonae. Next base: position 251,223,655 of record NC_138774.1, read on the forward strand.
ACCTAGCTCAGGACTGTAAATAATACGCTGGCTCCTGTGTTACGTGCCAACTTAACAAGGGGGCTAAAGCCAAGTCCTGGGGCTTGCTGAGACCTCTGCCTATTCCTGAGCAACCTTGGAGGAAACTGTATGGATTTTATTGTGGATTTACCGCCTTCAGAAGGGTTCACCACCGTCCTGGTGGTAGTGGACCGTCTCTCAAAGATGGCTCACTTCCTGCCTATGATTGGCACATCCTCCGCTTTGGACACGGCCAACGTTTATCAAAGAAGTGTTCAGGTTACACGGACTCCCGGACAACATAGTGTCAGACAGAGGTGTACAGTTCACTTCTAGATTCTGGAGGGAGCTCTATAGGTCCCTGTCCATTGACATATGCCGGTCGTCAGCTTATCATCCACAGAGTAATGGACAAACCGAAAGAACAAACCAAACCCCGGAACAGTACTTACGATGCTTTTGCACAAGTTCTCAGGACAATTGGGTCTCTCTTCTTCCTTGCGCAGAATTTGCGTATAATAATTCTCTGCATTCTGCAACTAATCAAACCCAGTTCTGGGCAAATTACGGGTTTCACCCCTCTTTTTTGCCTAATATCACACCCGAAACATCAGTCCCTGCAGTTCAGGACCGGTTAGGTTCCATCAAAGCTAATTATCAGCTACTACAGGACACTATACTCCAGGCTCAGCAGGATTACAAAAATGTTTTTGATCTTAAGAGGAAGGAGAACCCTGTGTACAAGATAGGAGATAAAGTTTGGCTCTCTTCAACAAACCTGAGGCTGTCTTGCCCTTCTAAAAAACTTGGGCCAAGATTTATCGGCCCTTTTGAAGTCAAAAGAGTGATAAACCCTGTGGCTTTTGAGTTGGCCCTACCTGGTTCCTACAAGATCCACCCAGTATTCCATGCTTCCTTACTCAAACCGGCGGTACCTAGCCTTTTCCCGGGAAGGGAGGAGTTACCGCCACCTCCAGTCTTGGTGGAGGGGGAACCTGAATTTGAAGTGGAAACCATCCTGGATTGCCGGAAAAGGGGCAAACAAACACAATATCTAATCAAGTGGAAGGGGTATCCCCCTGAATATAATTCTTGGGAACCAGTGGGTAATATTCATGCCCCTAGACTGATCCAAGAATTCCATGACAGGTTTCCCGAAAAACGGGCCTGTCTGGGCATCCGGAGGCTGCCCCTTGGGGGGGGGGCACTGTGAGGGACATAGCCGTGGCTTTGCGGCCAGTGGACGCCGCTGGCGGGCGCCGGTGCGCGGGGGCGCGCCTGCGCGCATACGTGCCGGCACGAAGCGTGTGCGTCATGACACACAGTGCGCCAGCCCAGCCCCTATATAAGCTCACTCCCGGCTCCATCCTCTGCTGGTTTATCGTCAGCTCTCTGTGACTTGTGCCCTGTGAATCTGTCTTGATTACCCGTTGTGACCCGGCTGCCCTCCTGACCCGTCTGATCTCTCTCCAGTGTTTTGACCCTCGGCTTGCCTGACTACCCTTGCTCCTGCTCCCTTCCTGCTCTGACCACGGCTTGCCTAACGGACTCCGCTTCTGCCTGCACCTCCTTCTGCTGCAATACCGGCTCGCTCTGATCGAGTGCTTGCCATACCTTAGGACTGATAACCTGTGTATGACCCTCGGCCTGGCTTTGACTACTGCACCAACGTTACTTGATACCTGTGGAGAGCCTGGAAGTTGTCTAGGGTGCCTACCTGCTCCACCCGCCTGTACTACACAAGCATCCAGTGCTCCTTGGGACACTTCACCTCCTGTACCACCTCCAGGGGTGACCCGCACCGAGCTGCAAGGGAAGCCCTCTCAGCACTTCGGCCTCAACCAAGGTATCTGACAGGAGCACAGTCATTTTAACCGCATTAATGCAGCCTATCCATGACAGCATAGGGAATCACGAGGAGTCCATAAGAGTGGTGATAGCACGAAGGAGAGGGTAGTAGTAAGTGGTAAAGAGAGAATTGTAAGAGGGGGTCAAACTGACTCCCGGGTATTCCAGGGAGGAATCAGCCCAGCGGTATGGGAAGGACGTCTGTAGATGGGAAACCATGAAATCCAGATAGGAGAGGTTTAGGGCGATTATTTTATGAGGGTTGATCTGGGGGCCTGAGATGACCGTGAAGGGAGGACACCAGGGCGTGTAGGTTAGGGAGCATAGTGATGGGGTTGGAGAGGGTCAGAAGGGCATCATCCACAAACAAGTTGATCTTGTAGGACTCGCAAGCTTAGGGAATCCCCGTAATGTTGGGTTCGGCACGGAGGGCAGTGCCAGAGGTTTCAGGGCCAGGATAAAGAGGGCCAGGGAAAGGGGGCAGCCCTGACGTGTTCCTCAGAATATAGGAAAATAAAAAGGAGGAAAAGCCCTCACAGCACACTGACGCTGTAGGGGAGGAGTATAGGGCTGGGAACCAGATCAGACAGGATTCTCCAAAACCTCAACGGTGCAACACATATTGCAAATAGTCCCAGGACAGGGTATTAAATGCTTTGTAAATGTCAAGTGAAAGCAAGAACTCTGGGATTTGAAATTGGTTCAATAGGGTGATAAGATGCATCACTTTTTGAAGATCATCAGCCGACTGGTGACCCGGAAGGAATCCTACCTGGTCTCTATGGATCAACTGGCATAGGTGCTTATTGACACGGGCACTCAAAACTTTGCCCAATAATTTAATGTTCTCATTTAGCAGGGAAATTAGCCAAAAGGCCTGGGGGTCCTGAGCTTCTGCCTCAGATCTTGGGATCATAGAAATAGGAGCTCAGAGGGCATCAGGGAAAGGCCACTCGCCCCGTTGCACAGCATTAAAAAGTAGGCTGCCAAGTGAGGGGCCAGAATCTGAGAAAATTTGGGGTAAAAGCTGGAAAGGCCATCGCCGTTGAAGGGGAAGCTTTCTAGGCCGCATCCGCAGCCGCCAGTTGAGTATTGAGGACTCTAATCCTCAACTTTTTTTTTGTTGGAACCATTTATTATTTTTATATGTTTTCATTTGTATCGATTTTTAGATCTCTTTGCATTATACTCTTGAAGAAGCGGATAGGGTACCGCGAAACACGTCAGTATGCCAAGCGGTTTTATTCATCATGTCTATATCAATCATGAACCGTATTTATCGGCGTATAACACGCGCCGGCGTATAACACGCACATAAATTTTAGGGCAGAAATTTCAGGAAAAAAGCTTTAAACTCAGAACATATTTTTAAAATTAAATGTAGTCTTACCAGTGCCCACAAATGCAGCCTCGCCAGTGCAGTGCCCATACATGCAGCCTTACCAGCGCTCATATTTGCAGCCTTGCCATCGCCAGTGCCCATACATGCAGCCTTTGCCAGTGCCCATACATTAAGCCTTTGCCAGTGCCCATACATTAAGCCTTTGCTAGTGCCCATACATTAAGCCTTTGCCAGTGCCCATACATTTAGCCTTTGCCAGTGCCCATACATTAAGCCTTTGCCAGTGCCCATACATTAAGCCTTCGCCAGCGCCACTATATACATCACTAAAAATCTCCATAAAGCAGTGCCGAGAGGTAGAAGGGGGCGGGCTGCGCCGAGAGGTAGAGGGGGCGGGCGGCACCGAGGAGAAGGAAGGATGCGCTCTCATCTGAAGTCCCTATGATTGATGTCGGCATAGGAGGCGGGACTTCCAATGACAGCGCGTCCTTCCTTCTCCTCGGCGCCGCCCGCCCCCTTCTACCTCTCGGCGCCGCCCGCCCCCTTCTACCTCTCGGCACTGCTTTATGGAGATTTTTTTTTATATCGGCGTATAAACGCACAGCTACTTTTTCCTCCATTTTTAGGAGGAAAAAGTGCGTGTTATACGCCGATAAATACGGTATTTATTAGGGATGCACCGAATATTCGGCGGCCGAACATTATTCGGCCGAAAATAGAAAAAATAGCACTTTCGGTGTTCGGCCGAATAAGTCAAAAGGCCGAATAATAGGGCTGAACGATAGTCGATATGATATCGACTATCGTTCTGTGGCCGTAGGCGATATTCATATCACCGAGGTCACGATATTTACAGGGAGAAGGGACTCGGAGGAGGACAGGAGGACTCACAGACTTCCGTGTTAGGCAGGGGAAGCCGGGACACTTCAGCGGTGAGCATACATACATTACTCACTCGTGCACTGCAGCCCGCCCCACACATTCAGTGAGTCTTACTCTCCTCCCTAGTTTTTTCAATGGCACATTCAGGAAGCCAATCACGCCGTGATTAGCTGCACAGCGAACCAATCACGCGTGCCTGCACACCTGATTGGTTCCGCTGTGCCGCTACTCACGGCGTGATTGGCTTCCTGAATGTGCCATTAAAAAAACTAGGGAGGAGAGTAAGACTCACTGAATGTGTGGGGCGGGCTGCAGTGCACGAGTGAGTAATGTATGTATGCGGCTGTGCTCCTTTCCAGGCTCCTACTAGTCCACCTCCAGCCTCCTACTACTACCACTATGAAAGACTGCCTGTCACTGTATAATCTGATCGAGTCCACACTGACACTGACTGACTGTCACTGAGTAATTGATGTTACCACATTAACCCTGACCTGCCCAGTGCCATGTATCTGCAATTAAAATTTACAAGGCTGCCTGCATGCTTCCTGATTTCCATTCCCAGCATCCTTCCCAATCCCTACAGTGTCACTAACATTAACCCTATGGTACAAGGCTGCAGTGTGCACTGAATCCCATTTCCTACAGTAACATTTAGGGAGAGACATGAGAGGACAAGAGAGATAGAGAGAGAGACATGAGACGACAAGAGAGAGAGAGACATGAGAGGACAAGAGAGAGAGAGTGAGAGGACAAGAGAGAGAGAGACACGAGAGGACAAGAGAGAGGACAAAAAATTGGCAAAATAAATGGAAAAAATGCGAAACACTGCGTTCGGTATTCGGCCTTCGGCCAAACATTTCATTATTATTCGGCTTCGGCCAAGAATTTCATTCCGGTGCATCCCTAGTATTTATTTCTTATATATATTATCATGTAATTGTATTAAGTATTTACCATGAATTGTTATGTCAGTTCTCAAATACATATATATTTTTACTTCATTCAGGAATTGTTTTTTTTTGCATTTATTTTCGCTGTATTGTTCTATTTCTCTAACCAACTGTTTTTAGATAATAGAATTGGGTGGAAGACACCCCACCCCGGTCTCCAGTGACCCATTGCACCACTATATATATATATATATATATATATATATATATATATATATATATTTTTTTTTTTTTTTTTTAATCCATTTCTTACATTCATAGATCATAGATTTGTTTTTTCATCAACAGACCAGATTTCTATATTTTTCCTGGTACTGTTTTTGTTTTTTACACTTTTTTTTTATTCATTTATCAGGGAGTCCAGCCATTGGGAGGGGGATGCTTGATGTTTTTTATTCTCGGGCTTGCGATACACTTCCGGGCACCCCCTCCTCTGGCCCCTCCCCCTGGCTATGGGCGGGGGGGGTGTTCCATTGCGCATCGGCGCCATGCTTGCCTGTCCGGCTCGACGCCGCGATGTGCGGGCGGCTTTGTATTATCCATCTAGGTGCCGATTGAGGAGGGTTATGCGATATGGCTCCACTTCCGGCTTTTGTCGGATGTTGATTTCCTTCCTGTCTCCTCCCCTCCCCTTTTTTTTAGCATCTGCATGACGCTGGCTGGGATCCGCCCATAGTCTTGGGGATATAAGGTGGTTGCAGGCAATGTTCCCTCTAAGCTGCGTGCCTGCGCGGACGCGCAGTACAATTGAAGGTCTCGCGCACGCACATATTCGGACCACGCAGCCGCATTCGGACCACGCAGATGTGGCGACCGGGGAGCAGAGCATTGCGCCCGAGCCCGCCCATTCTGTGACAATAGCGAATGAAAATTCGCTATTGTCACACGGATCCTCCTCCTGGCCAATCAGGGAGCGGGTCCTCTCGCTTCCTGATTGGCCGAAAAGCAAACCCCGTGCCATTGGCCGAGGAGGCAGGAGGACTGAGGAGACGTGGGGAGCCAGGGACTGAAGAAAAGCTGCCGCAACCGTCCGTGAGGTAAGTGCACGGGTCTCGCGGGGAAACGCTGGCACTCTGCAACGATTGGGGGCAATGCTGTGGCACTCTGCAACGATTGGGGGCAATGCTGTGGCACTCTGCAATGATTGGGGGCAATGCTGTGGGCACTCTGCAATTGATTGGGGGCAATGCTGTGGGCACTCTGCAATTGATTGGGGGCAATGCTGTGGGCACTCTGCAATTGATTGGGGGCAATGCTGTGGGCACTCTGCAATTGATTGGGGGCAATGCTGTGGGCACTCTGCAATTGATTGGGGGCAATGCTGTGCGCACTCTGCAATTTATTGGGGGCAATGCTGTGGGCACTCTGCAATTGATTGGGGGCCATGCTGTGGCACTCTGCAATTGATTGGGGGCAGTGCTGTGGCACTCTGCAATTGATTGGGGGCAGTGCTGTGGCACTCTGCAATTGATTGGGGGCACACTGAATAACATACATAAATACGTAGGAAAAGTTTCTATAATGATAGTTTCATTCTTGATAAATTCTAATTTTAACTGATAT